>NW_008795322.1:310671-406335 GCF_000699145.1 Aptenodytes forsteri | reverse complement strand
AGCTATTCCGGATTTTTCTGAGAAAATATCTTTTAGAAAATTTAATGGTACTTGAACCTACATTATTTGCGGAAGTATTGCCTACTTCTGCCTGCTTGCTCGCTCCCTCGATTGCTTTCTCACACACATACAGAAAAAATACTTTTCTTTATTAATTAAACTACCACAACACATTTGTCTTAACACTTCAGTCTTGTTTTCCAATCGCATTATATTCAGGTGCTGAATGATACGAGCTAGGAATTCCTGACATTTCATTCTGTGTGCTGTCACCACCCATGGAAAGCGAAGAATGGCTTCTCTTGAACAACAACCTGGAAGATAAAGCAGAAAAACGTCAGAAACAGGTTTGGTTAACCATATGTTAACCATAGGTTTTCTCAGGCAGTCAGATCGTAAAAATAAGATGTAAAGGAATGTGTTAGTTTTCTTCTGATAGCAACTGTGTGCAAATCTGATGCTTACTGAGTCCATGGAATAAAGTGCTGAGATTCCTACCAGATATATCTCTTTGTGCCCTCTAGGAATATGTTTGAAGAACATATTAAAATGCAGTAACTTAGCAGGCTTCATAGGAAATAGAAAGCAACGGAGATACTTTGCTACAGGTCATGTTAGTTGCAACACGGGCAAGACATACTAATCGTGATCTTCGGAATCTCAAGTTGACATAAGAGCCAAAAGAAACTAACTATAGAAACCAGATTCCCCTGTGTTGTAAACTGGCATGATCTGAATGGCTAAAAGCAAAAAGCATACAAGTGAGTGATGAGATTTAAAAAGGAATGGTGGGATATCCCAAAGACCTGTCAAAATGGTTGAGAGCTAAGAACAGAGGGACAGAACAGTCCTGCTTTGTTCACTGGCGTATTTTCTGGCTTTGTCAGCCAAGGTCTTTATGAACAAGTTAGGCACTTGGCAGAATGCTTTGGATGTCGGTGATGCTGCCTAGTCGAGCTGGATAATCTTTTACAAGTCCTTCCAGCTTTACTGTGGTGCTTTGATCCTTTCAAATAAAAACAAACCAAAACAACCCCAGCTGTTTCTCCTCAGTTTGAGCCACTGACTACCTCCCTCCTGTGCCTTCTGAGCACAGAGGACAGTGGTGTACTTTCTTACTTTTCCTTGACGCTTTGCATTTCCAGGATGAGTTGACTGGGTAGCCACCATTTTGTCTGTGGAGCAGCAATGGACGTTATGGATTCTTTGGTTAGGAAGTTGAATTATTGATTCATCATACATAGAGCTATATCCCAAACAAAACCTGGATCTGAAAGCCCCCTGGTTTTGAGGAGGTTTGTAAACAGATTCTGCTTTTCAGATTAGCTACCTTGTTGTTATTAGAGGTAATCAAATACTTTGACTTCAGAATTATTTTTTTTTCTTCTTAATAATCCACAAGTAAGGGCATTATAACCTTTCTGACTAATATGTTTTCTTCTGTGTGTCTCCCCCTATGTTTTGTCCATTCACTTCCCACTGAGTTTGCTTTGCTTGTAAAGTCTGTCCCCAGTGAAGTCTGGATTACAAGATGTAACTTGTGGCCTCAGAGCCACTTTAGATACCTCAAGCATCAGCAATAAAAATCTTGACCCACATCCTCCAGAAAGTGAAACATAATAGTATTCACAAAGACTACCTTTAGGAAACCTGCCCCTTCCTACAGTCAGCAGGGACTGAGAATTTCAGAGACAAAAGCTAGCTCCTATGTCATCCTGAAGGAGATGATCTCTGATAATTTCAGGATGTCCCCAGAATCAATTTTCTCTTTTTTTTTTTCCTCTTAGATTCCTTCTATAAATAATGAATGTGTTTGCTATTCATTAAAAGACACTTCTTCTGTGTCAGTTCTGTAACAGAACTGTATTGGGCAAAACTAAAGATTTGTTTAGTCCCCAGTATCCTGTCTCCATCTGTGGCAATAACAAGTGACCAAGGAAGAGTGAGGGCTTGCAGTGCCTATCTCGTACCTTCTGTATTCATGTTTTCATGGTGAGTCAGGGAACTCGAATCTGTATCCTGTACTGAAAGGCTGCAGGCCTTAGAATGAGCTTTAATCAAGTAGGGTAGTATTTTCCCATCATGGAAATTCATGCTGCCGTAGTTCATATGACAATGAATATAGCTTATTGCTTTAAAAAATGTGAAAAATTACGTGAAATGTCACCATACCAAGATATTTTGTCTGCTGTTTTTATTGTTTAGTTACTGATTCAAGATTTTGCATATTTTTTAGATCATTAAATCTGAATAAGGCTTAAATATACCTAATGGCTAGCTAAATTGGTTATAGGGTATTTATGTCAATAAAGAATACAATTATATTACAGCACAACATGGGTAGTCTAAGACAGCTCAAATTGTCAATATGATGAAAATTACTCAAAGAAAGCAATTAAAACTCAAATCCATTACTAAATTACTATTGGTTCTAAGTACAGTGGATCCAATTACACATTATAGTATACTATATGGTCACAGGTACTGTAGCAGAGTGTCTTGTCAATATATTGTCAATAGAGAATTAGAAAAACAAATCTATCACCACACTGAAGTAATATGCAAATCCCACTCAGCATTCTTACAAACTATTAAATGGCCAGAAAAGATGGAAAGGAGCCGAAATCTGCATATCAGCTAATCTTACAGCCTGCAATTTCATATACGTTTCCGTGATGAAGACCAAATATAAACTTATACACTGCAGTTTTTGATTGCACCCCACAGTAAATAAAAGTATGAAAGAAAACAAAAGAGAATATTTGTGAGAAATTCTGTAAAGGTTAGAAGTAACTTAATATGAACTTAGTATCTGAGCCTTTAATTCAGGGTCTTGCAGACGGATGCTTGCATTGTTTAGTATACCTACAATACTGATATACCTATATTCCCATGGCCTGACAGCAAAAAAACCCCAACATTCACAGCCGAGGCAAAACTGAATCTCAGATCGCAACAGATAACTATGTTTTGGTGTTTGATTGTACTCTGCCCATATTGATGGAAAGTACTTACAAGCGTACGTATTGCCGACCCTGCATAAGGCAGGGCTGGCAACTGGAGAGTGATTCTTCTCTTTCAACAAACCTAAACCACATTGCCATCGAAGTCCTTTTACAGATTTAGTGAACTTGAGCGTTTCGGGGTTGGAAATGATATTAAACACTGGAATCTGAAGTCAATGATTTAAAATGGCCTTCTCTACTAAACAACATGGCTATTGCTAACTTTGCTATCATGATAGGCTCTATTTTTAGCATTGTCTTCTTTTGCAATCCATACTTCAGTGTTGTGAGATTTTTTGTTTTTCTTTTTTTTTTCTGTGCTTTTTCAGAAGTAAACCTTACAGCCCCAGACTTTCATTTATGGTCATTCCCATGAAAACTAAATCTGTGTTAGCAGTGATACCATGCAAATCAGTGATTGCATTGGATGGACTTTCATTTCATAAGTGTAAACTGTAAAACTTATTTTCCCAGTAAGTAAAAATAATGATGTGACTACAGCTTTTATATACTGAAACTCTGAAAGCAGCGTGGAACTTTCTGTAAGTCGTGAGGACTTATAATGCACTAAAATTAACATTCGTTACTTCATGTTATTTTTTGTTACGGATTATGACACTGAAAGAGAAGGGCCATAGACAGGTAAGCCCCCAATCACCTATTTATTTATTTATTTTCCTTAATGAAAATCTAGTAATGTTTATATTTTGATTGCATCTATTCAAACATAGCAGGATATGAAAGGATAGAATCAGCAGGAATTTCATGCGATATCCAAATAAATTATTCTATAAATTAAGCATATCACGATAAATCTTGTATTAATTTTTCTTTAAATTGTGATGGTATAAAATATTGGAAAATCTGGAACACAAGCTATACTTGTAAGAACGTGCATTTTTCACTGACTCATAAGCTGGTTGAAAACTATCATGTGTATCATTTTAGATCTTATTATAACAATTTAAGAACATAACAGAAAAATCGCAACACTGTGCAAATCAAGAGGGTGACTTCATATCGGGGACCAAAAACAACATGGAAATTTGTATAACATGAGCCTCTGAGAAAGAAACTGTTTCTGATAAATTAGGAAACCGTATTTAGCAAACACAGATGCCTAATATTTTTGTTTGAACAGTAATGTGCTATCTGAATCATTGCATTACTTTTACAGTCTTGCTTAAGATATTTCTACAGTAATGGAACAGATTATTTGCATGTCATGCCAAGTAACTGATTATGCTTACTTGCAGCTTATATGTTATAATGTAAAAACTCTTTTGATATATGATAGAACTCTGTATTATTTACCCTGACTTGTGTGATACTACCTTTTGATTTTAGGGTGTGTGGGGTTGGAAATATGAATAGAACATTAAGCAATACTAAGAAACAGGAGAGGCAGCTGCTTTTCCATCTTAGCATTTCCTTAAAAAGGGCGACTAACACAGCAACTGTAGCTTCAGATGAATAATTCTCCATTTCTGGAAATAGACACAGTATACTTAGGTCATGGAACTAAACCAGCAAAGAAACTGGACCGTTATTTCCTTTTTTCAACTCTTCCTCCAACAAGATATATTAATGGAAAAATGTCGCTTTCTGCTGTTCATCTTGCAGATGATTTCTAAGTAACATCTTGCATCTGCCAAGTATATTTCCAAATATTCTTTAGCTTGGTATTCATATTTCTAATCTCTTAACCTTCATTTCTGCAAGGTCTTTCCTTGATAAAAACTGTGTCCTATTCACATCAGCTGGAGTAATATATGTATGTCTTGGGGAGAATACAGCTTACCCTAGTGTTTAACGGGAAGGTATATGCAGCAAGTATAACTGCGCTAAAAATATTATCTGCACAATTGAATAGAAACCTACTATGGTATGAGAGATAAAGATACCTGTTTAAGAGACATCATCGCTTTCAAAAAGACATGTCTCTGCTGGTAAACAAAATTAACATTTTAAAGAATTCTTTTTTCGAAAGTGCTTGGCTTGGTTATGTTTATATTTAGAGATGAAAAAAAAAAAATCAATCATGCAAGTTGTCCACTACATCAAGCGATTTGCTAGAAAATATATGCAGTCATGGAAAAGTGAAATGAAAAATACTCCATGAAAGTAACAACAACAACAAAATTTTGGACTTCCCATGCTGTTCTATTAAGACAGAAAATATCACCCCCCAAAATAGAGATTACTGTGATAATTCAACATTTCTTGAGTGGCTAATGCTATCAAGGAATGCTATTAACTTGAACTCTAGTCTTGGTAATGTTATTGTGTTGCGGCTTTCCTTCAAAAAAGTTTATTCTGATTCTTCTTACACTACTATGTGACCAGTCTATATTGGGTTGCAAGAACTATGTTTCTACTCATAGTCACTCGGTTTAAATAAGGAATAATTCTGTAGTTCTTAACTTATTTTTTATGATATATATTGAATATATTGGTCTAGGGGATTTAAATTTCTTTGACCTTGTACGAAATGTAGCATCTGAAGCTTTTTGTAGCTTTTCCAAGCAGCACAGAGCCTGGCTGATTAGTCCGTTCTGTAAATCAGATGTTCTGTCTTGCATAGATTGTGTCTGGTCACAACCCTGGCATTGGAGCAGTTCTGCATTAAGCGGTTACAATGTTCTAGCCTGTCTGCATGCCAAGGGAAAAGGACAGAGGTATTTGGACTATTCCACTGACTTGCATTTACAATAATAATTGGAGGGATATCTCCCTATTTGTTTGGGAACCAATAGTTTTGCATTCAAGTAGAATTATAGGAGAAAGCTAATTAACCTTTATAAACCTAATCCATTAGGTTTGCAAGGCAAAAACACTTAAGAAAAAACAAGCTACTGGTAGCATGCAAAGGATAGTACCCTTCTTCTTTGTGATCTGCAGAAAAGGGTGAGCTTTAAAAGATGTCTTTGCAGCTGTGGCAACAAAATAAGTCAATGCTTTATTTTGATTATGTCTGCCTGGTTTTCATTAGTTCTGTATAGGCTTGTTGAATCTTGATTTTGACTCTGAATTTGATTTTCCTCCAGTATGGAAAAATTGATTTATTGTAGAACAAATTTATTTTCTTTTCACCTCTTTTACACAATGAAACCTGGGCAAATTGGATTTCACTCATAGCTCAGTCACAGGAAGAAATTGATGTGCACTTCTATTCATAATGGTCATGAATACATGTCCTGATTATCTATTTCCTCTATACCTTTTTTTATGGTTTTCTTCTCGTTACCTGGATTCCCTCAGCGAAGTCCAGAAAATAATACCATCAGGTTTTATATTGTGCTGGTAGTCCAAGTTAAAATTGAACTCCACAGTACATGTATGACATAGCATGAACATAGAACAGCATTTTGACATCCATGAATGAGCCTAATTTTGAAAAACAGTTCCTTGTATGAAATGCTAGTCCTTCTGGCTCATTAAAATAATGGAGACAGGAGTTCAGAGGAAGTATATGAAGTTGTTTTACTGATGATAATGGCTTTTTCAAAGAAACTGATTCTGATTCACCTGCACTACTGAAATTAAAAGCCAATTTTATCTTGCTTTAATGTTTCATCTCTCTTGGAATCATGTTTCTTGGCATCAGGGAGAGATTGGCCTTTAGACTTCGCATTGGAAGTTGCTGGAATTGACTTTTCTTTGTGTGCATCCTCTAACATGAATCTAAATATGTCATTCTGTAGGTTTGCACAAAATGAATACATGTTTTTTGAGCATTTAGTGCTGTTGGAGCTTTTGTCTGTCAGGTAAGTGAGAAGCCTGTTTTAAAGTATTGAGAGCAATAAAACTTAAGAAAGGCATTCTCACAGTATTTATTTTACTTATTAATGAAAATAACAAGTCTCTTCTGTACCTTTTTGTTTTGGCCTTTAACTTTTCATTAATTTCTTCTGTGTAACTAGCCTGCTTAAAGAATTAGTTCAAAACTGTCGTAATTTAATTGCATTTAATATTGATATATTTTTATCTTTGATGTTTAATGTACTACTGCTATTAAAACATTGACCTCTGCTGGGGGTATTAGCAGACTGGCAGTTGTGTGATAATTCAGGGGTGTTTTGTGGATGTACAAATAGTTTGGAGAGAGAGTAATGAGATTACATTGCTCTTCCCTGGAGTCCTCCAAAACTGTAAATATTTAGCTGGTTAATATTGATATATTTTTATCTTTGATGTTTAATGTACTACTGCTATTAAAACATTGACCTCTGCTGGGGGTATTAGCAGACTGGCAGTTGTGTGATAATTCAGGGGTGTTTTGTGGATGTACAAATAGTTTGGAGAGAGAGTAATGAGATTACATTGCTCTTCCCTGGAGTCCTCCAAAACTGTAAATATTTAGCTGGAAGCCAAAATTAGCTGGAAGTAGATGCCAAAACAAAGATTAAGAAAATTTGCTGTCTTAAATCTCCTGATGGGTCCAGGCTTACCATTCTGGTCGTTGATCAAGCAGAACTGTCCCAGCCAGAAACAGGATGATTTGTCAGTGTTTATATCCCTAGTGATCTGTTATATATGGCTCTAATTAAAAATAATCCCAACCTATCCAAAATGCTTTTTTTCCTGTTACTGAACATTCACAACTACATTTAGGTGTCCACTCTTGCCAGCTGATTCTTACATAAGAGACTACAGTGGATGATCTGCCTAAGGGTAAATTTTCTCGGAAGAAAAGCAGTACAGCGTAAGTCTAATTAGCTGGTTAGGTTTTGCATTCTCTCTGTCTGTCTACCACACACAAACTGTTTTGTGTGACTAGATCAGTTCGCCTCTCCTCATAAAAGCTTGATTATGAGTTTTGCTCCCATGCTCCTACTTGAGAAATTGACTTTTTTTTTTAAACCAGAAAAGGATATACAGCCATGTGTGGCTCACAACCAAAATCCTTTCCAGTAGCACATAGCTAAGTGACTGGGCTGGATTTCAAGGGGTTCCAAAGGGACTGTGGAAAGTGGAATGAACCCTTCTAACAGGACTGGTGAGTGTTGTCTAATGTTTGATACCCCAAATAGCTATCTGCAGTCCTTCTGCAGTAGGCTATGAAGTCCTGAAGCTATCAGATGTGATAAAATGCATGTCTGGCCACCATTCCGTGCCTGATCTCTACCTTCCCCCTTTCATTTAATATGAGAAATGCAAAAACTCTTCATAAGGCACATAGAGGTGTGCAGGCACCTCTAACGCCCTATGATCCCTATGTGTGTAATCTTTCCCTTATATTGGATCTCCATGATTGCCTGATTTTCATCATGCGTTAATCGCACTAAACTGCCCATGGGTTGGGCAGTTGATATTATCAAGACTGCTTGATAATAAAACTTTTGCTTGAATTCACGATATTGCCACTGTTGAGTGTGTGCAGACATGCTGTTTCACTTGAAAGTAGCTACTTTTTTGTAGAAGTACATATTTGAGGGAAGGAGATTAAATGATACAGGATTTTCTTCTGCAGATTTAACATTGTTGAATAACAGTACATCACAGTTGAGGCTGTTTATAGATGCATTATGCATTAAATACTTGATGACCCTTCTGTTTCATCCCTAAAATATCAGCAAATAATCTAATTCCATAGATTAAAAAACATAGAAAACCTACATTTCTGTACTGGTTCCACAATGGTCAGAACAGAAGGACTGGCCTCTTTTATGGCTATGAACAATATAGCCTGGATACAGTCTGGATTATGCAATGTATAACGTATAGGAGAGTACTTCTATACACTGTATAATCTCTTTAACATTACAATTACCATGTAAAAACTATGTTTGTCTTAGTTTTATATTGATAGAGGCTATATTCTGGTTCAGTTCTTAGACATTGGCTCGATTTGGAGTCATGTCTTATCAGTGGTGTTTGATTTAGTGCGTATGTTGAGGGTTGGAGGGCGTTTCTTCACTGTGGAATCACTCAAAATCTTTCATCTTCAGCTTTGGAGGCTACCTGTGAGGACAGTGATTTTGTTGGTTAGATGCCCTTCTTGATGGAGCAGAAACTGAACTAGGCTTTCCATAGCTATGACCGTTGGATAATTCATTCCCTCTTTCTGATCCTCATTATGAAACTGCAAGTGAGGAGGGGTATAGCAGGTGGGCAGGAAAATGCCAGCTCCCCCAAAAGAAGCTACCAATACCAAAAGTAATTTTGCAAGAGTGAGTAAAAATCTTGTGGAAGGAAAGGAAGCAAAAATAAGAGACAATTTTGACTTGTGCTTGAATTCATTTCATGTGGTTTGTCAAACACTCTTATTGCCCACACTATAATAGTAGACTAGTAGTCCTCAATCTACTTTAATTCTGCATGAGTCTTGTACTGCACTATCCAACATCACGTAATTTTTCTGCTGTAGGGATGAATCTACTTCATTCATTTAATAATTTTATGTAGTTTTAAATTGTTTGGATTAATATTACATAAAGCCAATTCCCTTCTGTTCTGAAGAATGGTATCTAAAGGCAAATATTTCATTTTGATGCATTCATGTATATATTTAAAGTGCATTTCAAATCTGCACCTGAAAGTATATGTGAAAAAGCTGGAATTTGGTGTCGTCTGTTTGCATGTCTATGTATAGCAAATGTAATATATGGATTTACATCCTTGTATACATATGCTCATCTTCAAAACGCAGTAGTGTGGAAATCTTATAGGAATATTATATAGGTGTTTCCCTTTTGAAAAGAGTGGACTAGAGTTTTCTGGGAATGAGAAAAAGACTTTTCTTTCTCATGTCTGACTTTCTGCTAGGAGGAAGAGGAACTGTGAGTGTGAATCTCTGGGAAGGATGAAGTAATACCACGGGGGCGGTGACCCTGACGCATGTCTAGAAAGGGAGGTGCTTAAGTTTCAGCAGGGATGCTGTCACAGGGAAGTGTATGTGTTCATGCGTTCGTGAACCTAGCTAGGCTAGATGTCCACAATGTTTTTATGCTGAGCTGAATATGGAAAGAATCAACGAACCGTTTGTATCCAAACGTCTCACTGAGGAATTCTAATTCAAGGTACTGTGTAACCTTACCTGAGCAGTTCACAATCTATGAATTTCTTCATGTGTATTAGTAAAGCTCTTTGTTCTTTGCAAGTGAAGGTGTAATCAGAGGTGAGAACTTCAAGCACATTTTATTTATTTTAATTCCCTTTTGGAAGTTTTTACTAACAGCTCTAAAATGCTCTCATTAAGCTATATTTCAGAGATTTAAGGTATGTAGCCTGAAGAAAATTGTCTGTTTGCTACACACAGGTTAAGTTCACTTAAAAAAAAAATACAGGTTTATGCTAGAAATGGTCTCTAATTTTTTAAATTTCAGAGGGCATGGGGTGTTCTGAAAACACTGAAAAGCTGCTCTGATGTTACACATAAGATTTTTTTTTTGGTGGGGGAGTGGGTAGATTGTAAAGAGTAAACTGTGGTTTGTTTGGTTTTTTTTTTTTATTTTGCATGTCACACTGTTTAATTCTAGATGCCCATGACAAAAACAACGGAATTAAATCAAAGGCACAAGATGCCAAATTCATTTTAGTAAGAGTTCACTGAAAGCCTGAAGGTGACAAACTTCAGGAAGTGTTAGGGAATATGTGCAAGCAAAAGGAAACTTGTGACTTCAATAAAGAAATCTCAGCAACATGCCCTCCGAGGAATCTGTAACAGCTTCTCAAAAGATTTATACCATCACATTGCTTCAGCAGAGGCATGCCATACAATGTGCTGTACAACAGTCACACGTAAGCATTCAAGATGGAAGAATCTTTCTACCTGTGATCTCCCTGTGATCAAAACGTGCAGTGTGCTGGATTCACAAATAGCTCTCAAACCAGATTTTTTTTTTAGTGTGACCACTGTATGGTTATTGTACTTGCACTGCAGCTGGTTCAAGCTGTGCATGAGGAAGAAAAAAAAAATTCTGTCCTGCAGTTCTACTGGTGTTAGATTGCATGGAAAGAGAGATTTTTGGCACGTGTATCTGTCAGCTCACCACATGGGAAACATTCATGCACTGATGCACATTGTATGAAGGTTAATGTAAAAACTCCATGCTGAATAGCAAAGTTTAAGTCTGGTGGAAAACCTTAGGGCTCACTGTTGTTTGATAAGGCTGACGTGGATAGACGAATGCTAAAAGACTGCACTGGCGTGGGGGGGCTGTATGTCACGTATAGTCTTTCTGAACGTGAGAGTCAGCCTGCCTCTCTGTACCAGCTGACATAGGCAATCATTTAAATCAGCTATAAACATTTATAGAAAAATAGCTGGAAACAAGCAATTGAACACGCATTTCAAAAGAGTTTGTGTCTATTACTAGAGATTCATCGTAAAATATATCTTATATTTAAAAGGCTTGTTTGGTAAGCAAAAACATTAGGGCTACTCGAGGCATTCTGAGCATAAAAGGTCTGTAATAACAGGGCTATACTCAGCCCCAAATCCTTTTATCTATTTCAGACCCAGATCTGACTAAATGAAAGTCTTCGCTTGCCTACTTCTCCTTCCATTTGAAAAAGGGAAAATATTAAAAAAAAAAAAAAAAAAAAGCAGTATAACCCTTTGTATCTAACCAAGGCTTTCAACAGATCAAATGTATTTCCCAAAATAAAGATAAAACAGAATGTTAGTTTGTGAAGCCTTGAATCATTCTGTATTTCAACCACTTAAAATACTTCAAACACACACACAATCACGACAAGAAAGCTGGCTTGGAAATTATAAGCAAATTGCAGCTCTTTGAGATGTCCTATAAATTTTTTTTCCCAGCTGCATTTAAATAATGAGATCTTCCTTGTTTTGGACCTCATTGTTTTTGCGTCTGTTTTGAAACCATTTATCCTAAATATGAAATTGAATAGGCTAATAATTAGAGGATTTCAAAGCTGTGTCTTAACTCTCCTAGTAGTCCTTAGCTGCAGAATAGTCTTTGCATATATCTTTTCTGCATAAAATTCTAACCAGAAGTTCACCAAGTTGGGCACATGCCATCTAGTGATACACATAGGAATTATAACTTAAGAATTTGACTCTTAGGTGTAGACACATGATATCTACTGAGTGAGTATTTCTCAAATAAAATAATTTGGTCATTAATATATATTTAGAATGTGAAACTTGTAATTTCTTTTAATTTTTCTTTAATGAATGATAAATTGTGCAAAAGCTTTTCAGTCAAATATAATTTCTGATTACTCAGTAACTTTCCCTAATGTAAGGGGCAAGGAAAATTCTTAAATGCTCAGTCATTGTTTGTACTTTTGAAAAATTTTGCCTGTTGTACTTGGTGATAATTGCGTTCTTTTGAAGGTAGTTCAAATTTTATGATGCACTGTGCCAGTTTTAAAAGCAATAAAATGAGAATTAGTTTATGAAAAAAGTAGGTTTTGACTGATGAAAATTCTCATTACACCCCAGTTATCTGTGTTTCTTCTCTCAGACAACTTTTGAAAGTAGTTCTCTGGTTTTGGTATCAGGAAGCATAGACCGATATGCTTTGTGGTGGCAGGAATGGACATCACACAGCTGAGAAGTAAGGTGAGGTTGCTTTGAGTTGACTTTGTACTTCTGTGCCTTTTGGATCTCCCGGGTTCTTCTCTGATGTCCAGCAAAAGTAGTGTTCTTGTAATTAAATTTGTTCTCGGTAATTCCTAAGGCCATTTTTGCAACAAAATAAACCTTTTCACATTGAGTTTCTCTCCACTGCCCTATAACTAGCAACTCCTGTAACAACTTCTCACAATGCAAATATTTGTCTTTGGGAACTTTCCAGCTTTGAGGAAACTTCCAGTTTCCCATTAAAACAGGACCAATTTAAGGCTTTCCCTTGGGCATTAGGCTGCACACCTGTAGTAAGAGATCCTGTGCTTAGGCAAGACTTTTTTTTTAACTTAACCAATACAGTACCTTGGATTTTTATAATTTAAAATTTTTAAAATTATTATTTCAGTAAGTTAAACATCTACTTACAAATATATACTCAGGTAGAACTATTGTTCAGTTTGGAGAGTTTCTAAAGCCTTGTGATATAAAAGCAATTTACATGGAGCAGCTCTACAGTCTTTTTCTTCTGTACACTGTGAAATATATAACTATACAACTGTGAATTCAGTGTGAGAGAGGTGTGAAAGAAGAGAGAATCATTACTTACTGCAGGAGGATTTTATTAGGCAGAATGCAGTTATGCTGCTGGACAAAGTGCAATAGATCCCTATTAACTATTTAACAGCTATCTACAACAGCAGACACCTTATAAATTAATAGACATGCTCAAAACACAAAGTGGCTGTAGAGGAAAAGCTCAGAAAAGGGTGTAGATGAGCATCCAGTTTAGTGGCTACTATTTAATATCAGTTAGCACAGTTCTATTTTTTCTAAGTAGCAGAGAAACAGGTTTTTGTGGAAAATGCTAGAGATGATCCACTTCTAAGGTCCGTTCAGTAGCTCATTTTACTAAATGATGAGTGTCTATTATAAAACTCAGACATAAATTATTCAAATGAAGAATCCATCACTATTCTGCAGGGAAAGATGCAGCTACAGTATGAATGGATAGTGTAAGTGGCTGATGTAGATGGGATGACCTGATTGAGAACACATGTGCTGCACCTGGCAGTGCTAAAGAAGAGATGACAGCCAGTAATTCCTGCCTGTTATTTAAGGTTAAAAGTAGGGACATTAAATTGTCAATAATTAATTACAGCTTTATTGAGAAGTTAATTATTATAGCCTTTCTGGGTGCAGAAGGCTGCATGAATCTTCCATACTGAGGTTTAGTAATTGAGATGCAGTTTAGCATTCCCATCCTGACACAGAGCAGAGTGGAAGATACTGCTTTATAAACAGAAATGCTGATACCTTCCTGCATTAAAATAAATATCCTACTTAGTTCCAGTGACTACTTCCTCAGGGAAAAGGAAAGGACTACTTTCATCAGGAAAAGTTGAAGCAGAGCAAATTACATTTCTGTCAGCGCTAGTTGGAATGTTTCTCAGTGTAAGAAAAAGATTAAAAGAATGTGTGCATTTGAACAAACTGAGGAAATACTGAAACTGGGACACTCTGTATGGACAGAGTCTCTAAAAACATACCTTAGTCTCTTAGGAGGCAAGGACTACCTGAGAGAGAAGTGGACCTAAGGCAGTGGATATTCTGAGAAATCAGAAAATTATTCTTATACAATTAAAAGACTCAATCACTTCTGCAAGGGTGATACAGCTTTAATAAGATCATGATTAAAAGCATTAAAGCAAATTAGTGGTAGTACATCTCCCATTTGTAATAAAAAATGGTACAAAGATGCTACTTGGTTACGTGTTAACTTGGCTGGGAGGGTTTAACTTACATTTCTATTCTTGATCCAATATGTTGTACTGTGTCAGGTTTCATCAGCCACGTTGTCTTACACCGCACAGAACACACGGATGTGATGGGTACAGCCTGGCATCATTCATTATGTAGCATGAGTTGTATAGATTTTTAGTATAGGCGTTTTCTTTACCTTTGTTACCAAACTGGCAATTTTAAGACTTTACCACTTTATCAATCTGTCAATTATACCATTACCTGAGTTTCAAATATCACATAAATTAAAATCTTCTGTAGACTGTTGAAAAATGTAAATATGTAAATGAAAGGAAAGTGGACTTGAAGTTTCTCCTCTGGGGTGGTGTCAGTGATTTTTTTAATACAATTTGATAAAGCACTTGTCTTGACTATATCTGAATTGAAAAACTGCTGTTAATATTTTAATTTCATGGGAATAATAGTAAGTGGCTAATTTAAGTTTTAGAATGATTGCTACTTTAGACTCCCACTCACCTATGTTAATAGAAAGACTCCTAATGACTGTATCATTCTTTCTATTTTTCATTTTTTCAGTTTAATTTTCAAGCTATAATTTTCTGGCTATGACTTTCTAAAGTTGAATTTATTTTATTTTATTTTAAATTTTATTTTGGGAGAAAAAATGTGTCCTTTTTAAAGACATCAGCAATTGTCCTGTCTTAGGCAGGAGACTGAATACCTTGGACCTGAAAAAAAGAAGCCATTGGACATAATTCATCAGCTAGTGGAATTTATTCTGCAAAATAGTCCCGTACCGGGGTATTTGTTTCTTTCTGAATGACAAAACAAAGCCAAAATAGACATTTTTTCATTTCACTAGAATTACATTTCCAACAGAAAACTTGACAAGTTAAATTTTGAAAAGCTCTCTTTCAGAAGGAAAGCTGACGTTTTCTTAAAGTCAGTTTTCCTAAGGGAAAGTCCTCTAAACACAGTGAAGCACCTGCACTTGCTAGGAGAATAAAACTGGTTTAGAGGTGTTAGACTAATTTAGCAGGGAAATTTAGCTAATTTTGTTTGTAGTGAAGCATAAAATTAGATGAGACTAAATACAAACATAGCTCATTTGTTTCTCATGATCTTTTTTTCCTTGATACTTATTCCAACCTCTGAATAAAAGCACTTGGCTTTAGTAAAACTGATGAGTTGCATGATCACAGGCTTCCAATTAGGGAAAAATCCCTCTGTGATTGGCTGATGGAAAAGCAGTGTACTTAAATCCTGAACTAAGAATACAGTGATTTCACTGATCTGTCCAGACAACGGTCATGAGTGTACCCAGAGATTGGTGGAAGCGAGGCAGATGTGCCGACAGCTCTGTGAAATACCTCTGTGGCTGTTGCAAGGACCAGGTCTTAAAAAATGTTTGATGGCAGAAAGCAGGGTAGTTCAAAAAGTTTGGATGTGGAATTTTAGTGAGTGCATCATCCACAGGTGCAGGTCATGCTGTCTAGACAAAAAGAAAATTCTAGCTTTCTATTCCTTTGCTCCTTATTATTTGAATACAGTGTTTTAAGCCGATCATGAAATGCCAGAAAGACAGACATTTTAGTCTGGGCAGATAGATACAGGTCCAAAGCAGAGAATTAGATCGGCAGATCATCATCGTGGAGATTAAAGTTGAAATTGTATTTATGAAAAAGATCATTCGAGACAAGATTTAGAGCAAAAGAATCAAGGAGCTGAGCCCGGAGCCTGCAGAGCCCCAATGAGTACAGTCATTCTGAGGGCCCTGAGGGTTCAATTAACCTTGACAGCCTGGAGTCTCTTAAAAGGAGCAGAGCTTACGAATGAAATGCAATGAAAAATTACTACTTTTAAACTATTGGCAGTTTAAAACCTTGTCTCGACAGCAAAACCTACTCGGCAGAGACCTCTAAAATGCTGTACGCTAAATGTGCTGTAAATTTATTCTTCTGGCAGGTTTATTTCTTCATTAAATATTTATGTTAGATGGGTTTTAGCATATGCATGACGTTGCTGTAAATTGAGTTAGAAATTTATCAGGTTAAGTCATGTTTGAGTCTAAAGGTCTTATTCTTGAATGTTCAGTCATGCAGCAAAGAGGGGACCTACAAATAACAGTCCTCAAAGCAAAATGTAATAAATTTGAAGAGGCAGCTCTATTTTTCAGTCAATTCATATAGGTATCTGTTTGGGGATTATATTTTTTTTTCTTTCTTCCCTGTTCCTGTATGTTGCACCTGACTGGGTACACTTTTCTCACCATGTTCTGTTATACGAGGTGATTTTTAAAAAATTTATAGGTGTGTAATTAGCATACAAGAAGAGGATCTAAATTTTCAATAGTGTGTCTCTTCTGTTAAGTGGAAAGGAAGGAGCTATTAGCAAGTTGTTCTTGAATAACTTTTTCTTTTATGTTAAATGGAGGGCTTTCGAGCATCTTGACAAATGAACTCTTTGGCTTGCTATGATATATACAGAGTATTACCAAACATTTACCAGATAAATAGTTCTCTGTCAGTGGGTAGCTCTATGAGTTTTCCTTTCTGTTGCATCTATTTTTGTGCTCTACAGCTGCCATCATAACTATTGCACTGCACTGCTTATATTTCATGATTAGAGGAATTAAATACACCGAGTACTGGAATAACAAACAGGAAAAATAGTACACAGCCAGTTCTAATATGGAGTTCCTGCTAAAAAATCATGAAATCTTTGGAATATATGAAATCTTCTTTAATGACCAATAGTTGTATGGATATTTGTCAGTAACAAGTAACGTAACCCCATAAGTTAGAGCACATCAATTTAAATTTTTATTTGGGGGAGGGGGAAGGGAAGGAGATATTCACAAAGCAATGCATTTAATATTTGACCAGCTCTAGCTGACATTCTAATGAATAAATTTTGCAGCTAGGAAATTCCCTACAGGTTCTTTGTGGAATGAAAGAATTTTGTAACATCTTCTAGAAATCCCATCTGTGTTTCTGATAATATTCTGGAACAACTTCAGTGGTGATCTTAAGATCCATATGGATCTTATTATAGTCTTCCTGCTTGCTATGGGACACTCTGGGAATTGAGGTGAGTTGTGAAAGATCATTAGCTAAACTCAATGTGATTAATTAAAACTTCAGATGCCTAGCTTTAGTGTCCTAATGTATCTTGTTAATTAAAAGGAAAAAAGGTTACTTGAATTCTGATAATTTTTTTTAAGAAATATGTAATCTTCATAACTGGCACATTTTTTCCTCTTCCTTGGTAGCTAGATATAATATAGCTAGAATAGAATAATGGAGCATTCATGTTTATTAATTTTTTACATTTACTTTAACAGAAGAACTTCTACCTCCTATTTTTGTTAAATACATAGATTGTTAATGATGAAAGATACTGGCTGGCATTGCCAACAGAAAAACTATGCCAGGGTTAGGGTTTTACCAAGGTAACTGCTACCTGCTTACGTTTTATCGAATTAGTAATATTAAGGATGAACTAAAGCATGAATAGGAGGAAATGGCTGTAGAGGAAAAAAGGTTTTGTTTAAAATTACTGTTTGTTAAAATCTGTACATTTTAATTGCCTTAATTCAAGTTGTTAGAATATAATTATTTGCAGCTAACCTAACCATTACCTCACATTCAACTGCCATGCAAAATCTTCCTGTTATCTTCTTAATATATCTCCCTGACTCAACCTCTTATTCCCTGCTAGATTCCCACAGGCTATCTGAGTATTGTACCACAGGAGAAGGAATAGAGAAATTATTATTGTTGTGTTCACTATAGCGAGTCCTTTTCTGAAACCTCCAAACTAATTTTCTGATGAGTATCTCATATTGTGGCATTCATAGTTACACTGAGGCTGAAAATCTGAATGTAGTGTCTTTCTTGACTTGCCTTTCTTTTGTTTTTTGTGTCATATGAAATGTCACAGGGCATTTATCAGGCAATAGCTTTTAAGGGAAAAGGGACAAATGCAATAGAGACATTGAGTAATCTAAATGCCTAGCTCCCATTCTGGATGTGCAGTTACCCCATATATTGTGATTTCCACCCAAAGAAAACCTTATTCTGCAGGTAGGAGGTGGAGGGCGGAGTGGGCACCATGAACACCAGTTAAATCCTCCAGTTTCCAGGGTTCATAGCGTAAATGGCACAGAGTATACAGTTTAAATACTTTCTACAGTTTAAATACCGCTGCTGTGCTTGTTTAGTCTAAACTGTTAAATTTGTACTATGTAGCAACTATTGAATTCGCCATTGTTGTTGAGCCAGAATACTTCTGCTGGAAAGGCTTCTACTTTTTATTTCAAAGAATTCACGGGCTAGAGAATCCACTGTATCTCTTGATGTGTTGCTCCCGTAAGAATAGAATAATGGCCAATGCTCAATCCCACTTTCCCAGTATCCTGCCTCTGGCAGTGGCCAGGAAGATGATAAGGACGAGAGCATCGTATGATACATCCCCAGTACTTTCACAGCTTTTATGTATTTGTAGTTCGGGAATTTCCTAAACCAAATGGGAATTTGTGGTATGTATGAACCTCAGGGGTTTTGTCTGATCTCCCCAGGCATTATTAGTCTCCTGGGTGTTTAAATAGATGCCTTAGTTCCTGTATGAAGCAATCATGGTATATAACAGGTACTGCTTTTGATGTTTGAATATTTTCAGACCTCAATTATTAGAAGTCTTAATAGAGTAGCATCTGAAAATGCTGTATTGCTCTTCTCTTTTGTTATATGAAGCCAAGAAAAGCTTATTTGATTCTTGAGCCTTCTGAGGAGATTAGGAGAGTAGACAAAATCACAGATACAACAATTTTCCCAGACAAAAAGCAGAGAGAAAGCACTTAGATGAGTCTTTTTGGAGAATGTTGAGAAAAGAGGTAGCAGGACCAAGAGAAGAATGAAATACTTGCTATTTTCCTTTTCATAAATTTCCTCTGTTGTAATTACACTGTGCATGTGACTTACATAGTGTAAAAGACCAAGTACCAGAAGGCAGGACCCCTCTGCATCTATAATACCTCATGCCTATGTGCATCACTCACTGCACAACTTGTTTTTCACAAGTGGCCAGAGAACAATGAATACTGGAGCAACATAGTAGGCCAGAAATGTTAAATTCTAAGAAAAGGAAGTAAGGAACAGATTAGTGCTAATAAAAAAATCTTTTTCAGGTACTTAACATTTTGATACTCTACTCACAATGAACATTTAAATTCTACGAAGCAATCATTTTCTAACTTATCTGAATTACAAGTGCTAACAATAAAAAAATAAACATAATAATAGTCTAATGTGTGCATCGGAGGATGTCTTGCATGCATTATTTGTCCCTAATATCTGTCGAGAAGATAAATGTTATTAGGATATCATGCCATTCATATTTCTCCACTTACTGTAAACTGTTAGTATTAAATGGGCCACAGGCAAGAGGCTAGCGAGTGTGATACAAACCAAATCCATAGTCCTATCTGGGATGAAATCAAAGACAAAGATTTGTTTATATCTATACTTCCAAATAGGCCATTAGTTTTCAAAATTAACCCAGGTGTGTGTGTAGGGCCAAATTTGGGCTCTTATTGACTGAAGACTCAAGTATCTCCAGCTGTGGCTGGAGCATGTTTATCCCTGTATGAGTTAGCCGAAGTGCATCCTCACTGCAGTTTCTCCTGAGCCTGCGAGGAGTGGCTGGTGCCTTCCCCCCCCCCCCCCCCCCCCCCCCCCTTCCACCATGTAAGTAGGAGTTTCAACACATCACAGTGAATCTAGGCCAGGCATTGTGAGTCCGTAAGCAGTTGCATAAATTTGTATCAATAAAACACACTTGATTTTCTTTGTTTTACCACTCACAAGGAACCAGTAATAGGAAGAAATAACTTGATATCTGTCCTTCTTATGCGATTACTGTTATCAAGAATTTAATAATGTCCTGACAGGCAGCATTTTTTTGGGGGTAAGAGATTGGAGAGGAAATCCAGAGACTTACATTCTGTTCTGTACCAGTGATTTGCCATTCATTTAAGCTGTGACTACTTGATTTACCTCTATTTATTGCTGTGTCGCTGTCTTATTCTTGCTGCCTTGCCTATCAAGTACAACCTTTCAAAAGAAGTGTTTTTATTGCTACGTATCTGTTCAAAGGAAGCAGGGTGACAAATGGAGCCTTGAGTTCAGTTACACTCACTGTTATTATGCAGGTAAAAACGTTAAAAGACTACGAAGTGACTGTATGAATGTTGGAGAATAGCATGTGCTACACACAATAGCTATTCTTCATCTCTTTCTTACATTAGCCAGTCTGTACCTCCTGTACTACCTAATGGTGGTACATTGAATAAGTTTTTTCATATTGAGGTCTTTCTCTGCGTGGTTATCTTCGCCATCCCCGTAGGGTCAGTTCACTTTCAGATAGTCCTTTGCACCTTTCACTGTCTTTCTAAACAGCATTGCTTCATTTGAAGACTATACATAGAACTAGTTCATTGTATGAAACAGTCATGATAGTAATTCGTTTGGGGAAATTGCTTTTCCAAAGGTGGAGAAGTTAATTAAGTGTGTAACAGGAGGAAGCTAAACCTTACTAATTAGTGAGAAGGGTAACGATTATGGGAGAGAACAGATGACACTGGCTGAAGACGAACTCAAGAAATTGCTTTAGCCAAAAGGAAGTTAGAAGAGTGAATAGAAGATGAGCTTTAAGAAAGCAAAGACTCTGTCACTGTGTCCTGATAAATTATACCTCATTTATAGTGTGTCTGCTAGGTGTTAATCAATAATACGTCAGGATGATTCTTCACTCTTAGGCACGTAGCCTGCTTTCTGTTATATAGAATTTCACTTAAATCCTTTGGGTTCTCCCCAGGAGGATGTACTGAATAAAAGGGTGACAGCTCTTACAAACAACTGCAAGAATGTTTGTAGGGAATCTGAACTTGTGAGGTGAGGAAACTGCAGCACTAGTGCTCTGCTCTACTAACACCTTGGAAAGGCAATGGCAGTTAGTCCTGGGAGGCATACCAGCAATGAGTTACACAACCGTATCAGTCATATCATATCAAAATCAGAGGCTATATTGTCCATAGATCACTCATCTCCTGGGATGCTATATTTACCTCTGAACAGTAAAGATATTTAACATTCAGGAAAAATAATTGCAACCCTCCTACTTAAGTAGGTCCCCATTCTAAACTCACTCTTGCTGGTTTTAACTCCAGATAACTACTGACTGTGGTATTGCTATAGTCAGGATAAAAATTTTACTACTTTGATTTTGCTGTTGGTGGCGAAAAAAAACCCCTGTATTTCCCATTGTTCTGCTGCATAGAACTCAAATGTTTGACCCTTGATACCTTACTGTAGTTGTTCGTTGGGAAGTATTAGAGGATCATCAATCCACTTGTGTCCTCCTGTAAGGGAGAGCTGCATGTGTAATTGAAATGCTTAATTGGTTTCTTTGTGCATCCTCCAGTGCCGGGTTAAATTTGTATTAGTGAAGAGGACTAATTCAAGGTTAATATGCTGTTAAATTCTTATTTTAGAATTTAAGTGGGTACTGCTTTTATGCTGGAACGCAAGTTGATATCAGCCTTCCTAACTTACATTAGTTAAACTGCAATAATATATAAGCATGTGTATATCTCTGTATAAACATATATATATTTGGGTTTTTTTAACAGGAAAGAAAGATTTTCATTAACTTAGGCAGAGCTGTCTAATAGCAGAATTCCTTAGTAAAGTTTTAGTGAGCTAGAAAAAAAAAAGAGAAATTAAGATAAACATTTATCTAAAGGAAAATAGTTTCTTTGCTTTAAATAACATTTGCTATTTAATCATAAATTTCAGCATCTTTGAGGCAAAAACTTATTAGGCAAGTCTTCAAAAAGGTTAAATACAGAAGAGTGTGATTATCCATTAAACACTTAAAAATAATGAATAAAATTTATTCACTTATTACAAATTGGCATGATGCTGCTGGTAAAATCAGAGGAAACTTCAACACTAAAAGACACCGTTTTCAAGCCTGCAAGAGATTAGTCGTCAAATTATAAACAAATCTAACCATTAAAGGAGTGAGAAATTCCAACTAGAAGTTGTTAGACATTTTATTATCTCTCTCCATTTCTGGACTGGTTTTCCCAAGTGTTGTCCATTACTTTCATCCTGTCTGTTCAGATTGGTGGGGAAGATTGCTTGAAATGTCAGTTTTGTGTTTGGTCCAAAGTAAAATTTTTACCTGTGGTGTGAATTCAGAACTAGTCATCATTCACACCTCACTTTTAATAGGGTAGTTCTATTTAATACTTTCTGCGTATTGTATGCAGTAACGTAAATATTGAACAGGGAAATAATTTCTTCAGTTGATAGAGGATTACCAATGACAATGACATGCTATATTTACAGCAAAATTAAACCGATAGTCCTAGATTTCATGCTATGCATTTCAACAAAAGCTATATTATAAAAATAATGACATTTTACCTGTTATATTTAAGTTTAATAAACTCTTTCTCAGCATTTTTTCTGTTCTCCTCTTAAAGGAATTCTATTATAAAGCTCTATTTCTCACAGTCTATATCCATACTGCATTCCCATGCCTATTTGTATAACCAGATGAGACAATTATAATGTTGACCTACATTGTTATAATGACAAATCAAGTTCAAACTGCTCACAAATACTATTTTATCTTGTTGGTGCATAGCATCAAGGCTATGCTACAAGAAACTTGTAGCCTGATTTTCGGCCATGTGGCTTCAGCCTTCTTTAAGGCCAATGCCCAAACTCCAGTGTACCGTAGGCAAATACCATCACACGCTTATGACGTTTTCTGGTTTCATTCTGTAGCCGAGGACAAATAAGTGCAGTTCACCTTTGGTTTCAATATTTCTTTCCTTTGAAGCAATAGGTATGGCCTTTCATCAGTCTAGATATTGGTACCTGCATACTGCAACTAATTCTTTGTTCTTTTACTTGGAATGAATTGATTGTCAGTGTTCTGTCTTTTCTTCTTCGCTCAATATTTAGCTTGCAATAAGAAAGTCAGTAACGTTACAACATGGAAAAAAACAGATTAAACTTTTTAAACTATTAAATTTCAATCATTTTGTTTTGAGGATGTTTTAGCAAGTACTCTTTACAGCATTGTCTGTTCTGGATTTAGTAAATTAATAATCTCTACTAAATGAATAGTTTTTAAGAGAGTTAATAAATGCCCAAGGTGGCTCAGCGTTGCAAAGGAGAAAGAATGCACTTAAAGTTCTCAGCATTGCAGTTCTATGAGGCAATTGCCTCACTGAGGTGAAAAAAACTTTTAGGGCACACTTTATAATTTAAGTCTAAACCAGTTTCTTATTAGGACAATTCCTAATGGAAGGTGTGGAGAAAAAAAAAGTGGAAAAAGTAATCAGAATATATTAGTCATTTACACTGCCTTGGAGTCTGGAGTTGTAAATAGTGATACCAAATAATATAAAAAAGGTTCTCCATTTGGTACGCATACAGGATATGGAAAACCTTTGCATTCTATCAAACATTACACATAGTTCATGTGATGCTTACTATGTCAAAATAAGGACCTTAACAGGGCCTATTTTGTAGTACATTGTTATAATAAATTACAGTTGAAAGAGATTTTTAAGCAGAAAAGGTTATCTAAGTTTTTCCTCAATCACTGAGTGTAAGAATTCATATTTACTTGCATTCGCTTGTGTGGGCTACTATCTATTTGTATTACTGTAGTGCCTGGAAGCTTTTCTTACTTTACATTGGCAATACTTTTTGTGCTAGATGCCTTATAAATGATGCTTCTATGTAGAGAAAAGGATTGAGTGTATATAAGCGTGTGCGTATATGTGTATGTGTACATATGTCTGTGAAATATTAGGCATTAGTGAAGACTGTCACTTGTGTGGATCTGAAATAGATGGCTAACGGAATCATTCATGTTATTCCACTTCTGTACTCATCTTCATAAAACTCTTCAAACAGGCCTTTGCCTGAAGTCTTAAGCAATAAACATGCTTGATAACATGCCGGTTTGAGACATTAAAAGCTTTAGATACAAAATACTGTTGGTAAAAGTCCATGGGAGACCACCTCTAATAAGGCTATCATATTTAGTAAAGGAGACTGTGACAAAAGAGGTGCAAATATAGAAAGTATCTACTCTTATCAAGCTGAATGGTCATTGTAAAGAACTTAAAGTTACGTTACTTTTATCTAGTGGAAAATGAACACCTAGAAAAATGGCAGAAGTCACCTGTTGCCTTAAGGAAAACTGTTGAATTTTGATTGAGGTTTGTATTCCAGATGGAAAGGAAAGAGAAGCTAAATTCTAGATACAAGTATGAAATCAAAGTAGTAAATACATTCCTTCTGATTTGCAACAAGACTTTAAAGATCTTATCACAGAGGCCTGTTATAGGATGAGAGTTTAAAATATAAAATTGATACATTTTAGTCTATGCATACACGGAAGTAAGACTTAGAGAATTGCATTTGCAGTCATTTCTGTCATCAAAATAAGATCTAAAAAGTTTCTATTGCATGATGTAATAAGGAACAGTAAAAGTGATTATTTTAGAATTTATTTAGGCGAAAAAAGGCAGAGGTAGGAATGAGATTAACAAAATAGCCTAAATTCATCTGCAGATAATAGGATTGCACCAGGGATAAATTTGGCCCGATTAGTTTCCTAAGCTTTTTATATCTGAAGCTTGAGTTCAAATCAATAAGAGAAGAAGGTATAAGATGCTTATAAGTGAGTTATAGGACGTTGCAATGCTAAATGAAATGTATTTAGATTGTTTTGATTTTGGGATTGTGTTATAACTGTAAAACATCCTCAGAGTATTTCACTTCTCTCCTACTGCCCCTCTTCTGCCTTATCACAAAACGTTTTGAGACTCTAAGTGCTCTAGTCAGACTTTTCTTCAAGAAAATCCTTTAAGGCTAGTATAAATGGTTCATGTCTAGCCTATTACTGGAATAGTGAACTGGAATGGTGAGTAAAAAGACCATAAACAGTCTTTGCTGCTCTATCACATTCCCTGGCTATTGGAACATCCCCAGAGGAAGCAATGTAGCTTCTTGCAAATTAAAGGAAGTCCGCCACAGCTCTTATTTTGATGACCTTGACTGATCTTAGATTTGTACCTATAAATGTTACATACCACTCTCATTCTCTGCCTGTCTTCTCAGGTCCTCCAGAAGGCAAAGAGAAGGAAGTATTGAGTTTACAGAATATAAGATAAACACATCTTTCATTTGAACTATTCAAAATTTCTCATTGAGTTTTGATCTTGGTAATGTGTTGATTCCCCTGCATTCTAATTCTGTTCAAACAAGTTCTTCCACCCATGGCTGATGAGGCAGAGTTTCATTCTTTGTCCATTTTTAAAAAAAATTGGTAAATCTCTAACAATTTTTCTCATGTTTGCCACACTTGCCTTTTTCTCTGGCTACATTTATGCAAAAATGAATTTGCAAACATTGGTGAAATTAATTCACAATACTCTGTGGACTTGCCTGACCTCAGGGTTTTTTTTGCTTGTAATCCGAAGACCTCAAAGTCATCTTCCTTTGAAGTGAAACTGGACACTTGATTGTTTTGATTAAGATGGGGGTTTTCTCATTTTGTTAAATGTTGCCATCTACAGCTATTTGTTTGCAGAGAAAAGACTCCCCCCCCCCCGAGATGTACAGGAACTTTGCTCTGGGTTAATGGAACATATTTGTCTAACACATTAGGGCATAGATCTTTAGCTGTACTGGAAGAATGCATGTTAATAGAAGGGATGTATTTGATCTAATGTCACCTTTCCTTTCAAACGTCACTGTTACATTGTGATATCCTCAAGAGTGGTTTGAGCTTTTTGACAGGGTCTCTCAGATGATTCCTTTCAGCAACTAGTTGATTAAGCATACTCCTGCCACCCCCAGAAATGGGATGGAGTGGTTATGAAGAGCACAACCAATTGACAGGTGCTTTACCTGGCAGAGGTGGAAGCCAGAGGCAAATATCCTCAAACAGGAGATATCCTACATCATTCAAGTTGTTTTTCAGACTGCCTTCTAAGACCTTTAGGAAAGGTAAACACAGCAGCTCTTTCAACTGTGCTGAAAGCATCTGACTAGGTTTTTACATGTGAATATGAGTGAAAGAACACTTTGTCTCCCAACCTTCTACCCTTGCCAACCTTTCTGTGAGAAGTAGGCAGCTTTCAGGATTGAAGTTCATTAATTAGACAGGTAGAGTAGCTTGGGTAAACTTGCCCCAATCCTGACTTCTGTTCATAAGAGCACAAGGTTCAGAAGTTCAACATTATGTCTTGCTGGAGCTTCTTCTGTTACATTCTCTTTTATGAGCATTATGTTTACCTACTGAAAAGAAAGCAATGGCAAATAAGAGAGAAAAATGAAAAGGAAATTTGACCTTTTCAAAGCTGGAGATGTACAACACATGCTCAGAGCTTTTGAAGGTTATAGGCATTGCTTTCAATAAAGCTGTAGGACATAATTTAAGCTTTCTTCATTGCATCACACAAGTTCTCTATGCTGGCAAGCTGAATTCCTCTTTACCTGAGGCATTTGAGGCACGTTGTTGTAACTGCAAAACTCAGAAGTATGAGTACAAAAAGTATGTCCTATAATTGTAATTGCTTTTATGTTGGATTTTCAAAATACCATTTATCACCAGTGAACTTGACAGCCTGTCATTTTTATTTGAAGAAGTATTTTTACATTTAAGTAATCATTACAATCACTGAAACCATAATAACTTAAAAACAGCCATATTTCCTTGAGAAAGTTGCCTAGAAACTACAATTTTGATGCTTCAGACTCAGAGAAGTAGTTGAAATAAAATGTCTAGGTTCTTGAGTCCTTAGTATTTATACCCTTGGGGAGAAATCTGGAATCCTCTGTCAACTGGCCAGTGAAAAGTAGTGCTTAAGAATGACAGTCAAAAAATCCAATGCAGGGAAAGGTATATGAAGACACTTGCGTCCAGCGGGTATCTGGAGATCAATGCTCTTTCTTGAAAAGATGCA
The DNA here is from genome assembly GCF_000699145.1 of Aptenodytes forsteri. Taxonomy (NCBI): domain Eukaryota; kingdom Metazoa; phylum Chordata; class Aves; order Sphenisciformes; family Spheniscidae; genus Aptenodytes; species Aptenodytes forsteri. Next base: position 378,962 of record NW_008795322.1, on the reverse strand, counting down.
CTACTATAATTTCTGCACAATGATTGAATGAGGTTTACTGCTGTCTTCTGAGTAATGATCAGAAAGGACAGTGAAGAAGTCATCACATGTTATTCTTTAATGACCATGGTCTGGGAAACCTGTCGTAATCCTTACTCTTGTTGAAGGGGTTGACATTTTCTGCTTGCAGCTTCTAAAAAGCATCCTAGCATCCTGCAAAAATGATGTGAAAGTATTCATTGCACAGGAGAGGAAAAAATATTGGGCCAGAATAGACGGCAAGACAGAGCAGGAAGCAGCATGACTCTGAAGGCTAATGGCAACGGCACTCCCTAATAGAGGGAGTCCCGGCTCCTGTCTCAAGACTTTCTGTTTTAGCTGTAGAAAGTGGATCGCAGAAAAATATCACATAGCTTTGTAGGTTAGCAGATGGATATTATCTATCTCTTATAATGTGTGTAATACTTTCAAATATATTTCCTTGATTGGTTTCGAAGTATTTCACCCCTTATCGTTAATCCTCAGACCCTCAGCAAATTTGAGCATTTCCACTCATTTGAAGTATATTGCAAAACTCCCATTGTCTTGTAGCTCAGGATAGGTTCCTGGTTTAAATGATGTGATCCTCTGTCTGAAAAGGCATAAGAAAGCAGGCAAAGAACAACTTTGCAGCTTACTTTGATGGTACTGTGTCATGTTTAATCAGTGAAGATTGAACCAGTCACCTTGAGATTCTGAGAGCATTGTTCAATACCATTTAAAACATTGATTTTCTGTAACTATGAATTCTCTCAAGTAGTCATTAGACAGGAAGCAAGTTACCTGGGGGTTTTTTAATACAGAAAACGTTAGAAAGATAGAAATCTAGCCTGGAGGAGGCAAGCTGGAAACTGAGGAGCAGTTTGTCAGACCTGAAGCAAAGGTATATCTCGCAGGACTGGCAGGGGTGATGGTATTCAATTGATTCTCAGAAAGAGCTGGAACTTTTTGACCTTACCTCACCTGACAACAATACTTTTTAGATGACTAAAAATGGACAGAAAGTAGTAAAAAACAAAAAACCAACAAACCACCCAAAAAAAGTTCTTGGTAGATGTGAAGAAGAGCTAAGCCTTGGATCTCTTTTTCAGAGCTAACATTAGATGTGAATGTTTACTGCCAACAGATGTTTCAGTGTTAAGGCAATTACTTGAAAACATTGCCCAAGACTATGTGAACCTTTACTTCAGCAAAAAGTTATTTTCCATAATCTCTCTTGGTGCTTGAAAATGTTGAGCTAAAAAAAGAACGGTTATTACAGGTGTTTACTGTTGTCACTTAGCCTATTGGTTAGAATGATAGAGAAGTACAAGTAGCAACATTGTCAGATGATGTTTAAATTACAACAGAGATATAGGAAAGCAAACATACATGCAAAAATATCAGCAATAAGGGAAAAAAAACCACCATATATATTTCTCTTCTCTAATATAACTTGTATTAGCTGTCTGCTTCTGACAAACACTATTTACCTAAATTATGGCAGTACCAGAACTTGCTGGAATCCTGCTAATCTAAGAAAAGCCCCTAAATAAAATTGTCTACTGCTATAATTAGAAGTAATTTATAGGGATATCTGTGTACATATATCTAAGCTATTGGGATTTTATATTGATCTCATCACTGTGGTATGAGTGTGGTCTGAATTTGGTATTCCAAAGTACAGCACCATTGACAGAAACTATTGGTTAGTAGGCTATCTCGTATTATGGAAGAAATAATGGAAATTATTAAAATAGTACATTTCTGCAAAATCAAGGGATTGCTTTGAGGAATACATTTGGATGCACTTAAGCTTTCTATTTTATGCCAAAGATGACCAGTTTTGAAACTTATTTTACAATAGTTTTAGTCATCAAAAAAGTAAACAGTTTGAAATGTAACAGTTTTTTGTTTCTATTTGCCCTAGCTGGCTATAAAAATATGATACTGTATGGACATTTCAGTTGGAGGGGAAGAACAGTTTTGGTGGATAACTTGTTATTTTGTGAGTATCCCAGCAGGAATTGCCTAAGCAGAATAAACATAAACTGAATACTAATAAATTCAAACATTTCTTTGTCTCTGCAATCATCACTAAAATATTTCATATTATTTCAATATTGAAATATGGAACCAGTTAATCAGTGTTTCTTACATAAAATTTGTCATTAATTTTCTTTGCTGTCCTGCTTACTCTACTGTAAAATCTACAGACCTTAGTGAAGATTGTGCATCATAATTGATTTCTGGATTGTTACAAATGACGTAAATTTACCCCAACCAATTAATTTGTTAAAGCTTTTATTTCCCTTATCCAACAGGGTTCTCATGGCTTTACATTTGTCTTTGAGAAGGTGCTTTTCTGCAGCATCTTTTGTTTTAGTGTGACAGAACATATTTGAAGGAAATAATCTGCAATTAAATTGATGTATTGAAAAGTAATATAGTTAATTTTGAAAACTTTGATAATACAAGAAGGTTTTTTGAGGTATACTTAGATATGACACTGGACAAGCGAGTGAAGATACTGTCTAATTGCCTCTGGTTAAGAAACTTGAAAATTAGCTTTGTAAAAGCTAATGGTTATGCAGGGTCTTTGCTTATCGTGTGTAGTGATTCCTCTGGCACTAGTAGGAGAAGATATTTCTTTATTTCAACATCACTTTATCTGACAATGACCATCTCTCTGTACCTGCCTGAGAACATACTAGAAAACTATTTGTGAGCAAATATAACTGACCTCAGCAGGGACTAATTGCTTCATTAAGACAAAAATCAAGGGAGTACAAAAAAAGAGGGCTAAAGAGTGTTGCAATTAAAATTGACAGCTTTTTAAGTGTTAAAAAAAATTCTATTAGAGTCTGATGGGAAATCTGGCAGTGGAAAAAAGGTTTAAGTTGAAAAATGGAAATACTCTATTTAGAAAATATTAGAATGAAAGGCATTGTAAGTTCTTTTCATCAAAATGAACAGCTTGGTGACAGTTGCATGATTTCATATAAACATTTCAGTTTTGTCATAGCCTTAGCTTAAAAAGACACATTATGAGAAAATTGCACTTCACTATAAGAAGTCCATCTGATTTATTTTCCCCCTTGTCACAATAGGCCTTTTGCTCTTATTTGCTTTGGAGAGGGATCAAATTTTTTCTCTTTCTCTTTTTACCTACTCTGATATATCTCATATTACTTGCTGTTTTAGAGGTTGCTTTGCTGGAATATCAAGTCGATACCTCATTTTAACTAGCTGGGAATGAAAGGCCAGTCATTTTTCACTTGTAAATGTATCTTGGAGAGCATATGATTAATCTATCATTAACTTTGATCAGCAGCTCTTAGAGATATGTATCTGCAGAAAACCCAGAAGAGGCCCCACAAATCTCTCCATGAAACACGTTTGTCTTTTCTTCTGGAATGCTTTTAAGGCCACCATAAAACATGTCTCCTTATTTTGAATAATGTTCATGGAACACTGATGAAGTTTAAGTGATCAAATCCATGTGTCTGGGATCTGGCTCGGTGCTTATTGTCTTGTGGTTAGCCCCCCAGTATGCATGTATCCATAAATAATAATTAATAATACATATCCCCTCCTCCACAAAATAAAACTTAATCTAACATAACAAACATATTTACCATGTATGATTCAAAAGATATTTGTATATTAACAAAAATCAGAATTCCATCAGTTATTAATACTTTTTAATATTTAATATGAAATGAAATATTCATTTGAAACTGGATATATGCACACAAGGTGAGCTTTCCATATTTTTGAACTCCTGTGTTATTCCTAGCTATTTTTTTCAAATCAACGACTATGCTTGTGTACATGTAAAATCTGTGGCCCATATCATACTGCCTTTCAATTCACACATTGTTTTTGTACCTTGACACTTCACTGAATAATTCTAGTCTAGTCATCAGTGTTGCCTGTAGTAAGTCCAGGTGCCCAGTCTCCAGGCAGCATTGCTTGGATGGGAGGTGGATGCTAGGGAGAATGTTTGAATCATGTAACGCTTCAACCCTTCCTTCCCAACAGCAGTCTACTTTTTGTTTCTGTTTGTTTCATAAAACTGGTCAAATGTTTCTTTTGGGTGTAGTGTTCCAGTGGGAATAGCAGAATTTAATATTAGGCCTGTCCTCAGTTTTTTCCTCTTTTTAACTGTCTCTGCTCATTTGTAAGTGCATTCCCCTGCAGGATTGTGGCTATTTTGGTTCTTATTAGACCCTTTTGTACTTTTTTGGAATTGTAGGTGTCTCTCTCACTGTCAGTAGCTTGGTTCTATGTGAAAGGCTGTGTAACTATAAATTAGAAATAGCAGTAGTTAATTTTTAACTGTTTAAGTCGTCTTTGCTTTCTGCCATTCTTCCTATTGCTAAGTAGTAATTAGGCAGCAGTACTTAGTAGGCACTTATCTTTTAATGGTCATTAGGAACACTCGTGCATGAAGGTACATTTTACAGTTAGTAAGGAGCGAGGGCTGGACTTTAATCATATTAAATAATTCTTCTGGTTCAGGATTTCTGTAGAAATAAGCACACTCATTTTCAGAGTAAACCTATTTATCTTAAGGACAGGTGGCAAAATCTGGCCTAGATGTGAAGTGATGCTGGTACTTCTCGGAGATGCAAAGTTTTACCCAGAAACATGTAATATTAACTAGATGTACAATTATTTCTTATAATAAAGTAAAAAATGCACATTGACCTCGGTTCTGTTAAAATGCAGAAGTGCTAGTGATACCATTAGCATATTGATATGTCATCAGCTGTTCAACAGTTTCAAGTACAATGTAATCAATTCTACCTAAGACTGTTTCTAAAAATGTGCATTTAGCACTCTCGTATATCTGTGGTAGATGTTATAGGAGAGTCACAGAGCTTTATGACTGTACTTAATAATTCTTAACTGCCAATTGTTTCATTTTTTTATTATTATTTTAAACTGTTGCAAACAATGCTTTTGAATTGTCAAGCTACATCTGCCGTACCATGAGTCATTGAAAAAGCAAAGAGAATTAGTTTGTCTGGGCTTTATTTCCTACCACATTTATAACTCCATTTCCAAGCAGCCTCTAAAATGTTCTGTGAAATTAACGGATTCGTAGCTTACGTTCATGTTTTGCGAAAGACATAGCTGAACAATCAATGGAAGATACCAAACGATAGACATTGAAACCTAGTCTTAGAATATCCAAATATGAGGTTGTACCCTTGAGTTCACCCAGAACTATTGACAAGGAAAAAGTAGTACCAGGACTCTGGCCTGGAAGGTGAGGTTACTGGAATGTATTTCATTATTTGGCTGGTGATATGAAAGAACTATAAACCAGTCCATTTGTTTACTGATACTCTTTTAGCCATCTTTGAAGCCTGGTCTGCATTATAAATAGTCGTTGGTGCAGCTACCTCTGTATACTGTGCTGGCAAGGTATTCCTGGTATGACAGCAGCTAATACAAGTTAAAACAACGCTTAGACAAGCAGGACTCATTCCAGTGCCCTGCTTAGTTTCCCTTCCCACAAGGCACAGCAAGCCGTGCTAGCAAGAACGCAGCATTTGCCATTATGACTATCTACACGAAGAGCACGGCTACTTTGGTCACAAATCACACTTCATTACACAGCTCTGCCAGAAGAACTTTTTAGTGTAGAACTTGCCTCAGGCACAATGTCTCCCATAGCTATTTCTGGGCTGGTACGGTTTATATAGCATCTTTTGTTCAAGGCTGTGCCTAAAACCACAATGCAGCCCTGGCTTCTAAACAAGCGAACACCTTTTTTCTTTTTTGTAACATTTCCATTTTCAGCTCTGACATTAGTACATTTTGTGGCTTCTAGGAATTAATATTTAAGTCGTAATGTTGTTAATAGATCAGCCTTTACTTTACCTGTGTTGCTAGAAGCAATTAATAATACCTTACTGATTCACCATGAATAACATAAAATATTGATATAAGAGCAGAAAGACTATTTATACTCCCTGAATTATATACCCTCATTCTACTTGTCCATAACAGACAACTTTAGTAAGACTTTTGGAGGAGAGTTATGTTGGCTTCTCATATATTCTCAGCCATACTTACTAAAATATTTGTTTTTAATCTGGAGTGTTGTATCATTAGCTATTCCACATGTTTTAGTCAAAGACAATACACTGGGTTCGCCAAGGAGCAAATGGGTAACATTTTTTTACCTATGTTCTATAGCGGGTCATACCAGATGATCTTAACATGCCTGTTGTCCTTAAAATCTACAAGTAGACAATGAAGCAGGGCAACTGGCAGACTTTCGGCTCAGTGACCAAGCTGAAAATTCTGCGGGAGAAATGGATGTCAGTCTATTTTGAACATAAATTGTTTTGGGGAATTTGTCAAATTTGGAGATGAATGTAAGTAAAATGCATTTTTTGATAGGATAATGCCTGTTTCTGTCAAAGCTTTGCAGGTAAAGACTAAGTGAGAATGAGAGAAAGGTGGGGTACCCATTCTACTACCGCTGCTATTGAATAATATATACCCATTTGACAAGCAGTGCTCACAGATCATCTTGCAGAAGAGAATATGATTATGATATGAACATTACTGGGGAAAGGAGGAGACAGATGACGCCATCATTCTGAATATGTTATGAGAGAGGGCAAAGGGAAAGGATTACATCCTGAAGGTTTGTCTCTATTGTTCCATGGCAATGAAAAAAATGCAGAGTTCCTTGTGATTCCAGGTTTTAAAATCCCTAAATGTCTACACTTCTGTTCCACAAGCATTTGGCACAAATTTTCTGTTTTCTTCAAAGCTCCTTTGTAAATATATTTACGATGAAAACCTTTTCATATGTATATGTACTTTTTTCCCCCTATCCCCTGTTTAAATTACAACTGGAGACCTGAGGTCAAAACCCAAAGTTGTTCTGTACTAAGATTGTTTTAGATATGTCTTCAGTTTTACATCTAGAGCCCAATTAAAAGTGGGGAATCGGGAAGAAGCACTGAAGTCATAAAGAGAAAACCAGGCACTGTTAAAACTCTTCATTATTGCAATGTCTGTTTGCTAAAATACTGAGGTATAACTATACCTCAAAAACGTTAGTGGACAGATGCCACATTCAGACATTTTATTATGGTCCTCAAAATATTACTATATTACCATATTACTAAACTAATTCAAATAAATATATCCAAAGGAATAAGAAACAGGACTATACAGCCTCTGTGCACTTTATTACCTTGCCAGAAGATGAAGTCAGTCTTACATAAGACCTCTGAAAAGCCAACAGTATATTTTGTAGTATATTGCAAATTTTCGTAATCTCAATAGCAGGGGTCTGTGAGAAAGGACAGTCCGGCGAGTATGGAACTAGCCTAAGGCTCGTGATTGCCACTTCTACATCTTTTCTCAGAAACAATTTTGCATGTGAAATTGGAAAGTGACTTATTCTCATTGTACCTCAGTCCTGTATACGTGGAACGGGGCTAATAGAGTTTTTGCGTCTCACAGTGAAGATAAATTATAAATGATTGTGAGGTGCTCGGCTTCTACAGTAAATGTGTGTGAAGTGTGAAATATAACCAGGCAGGGATAGTTAATGTTACTTTAATAATATCAAACCAGGAATCTTCACTATCAAAGCAGGCTGAAGCTGCATATAATAATTGTACTGATGTATCACTGATTGCTGTTGTTTCAATTATCTAGTGGTTTACATTGCCAACACATTTACATTAGTTTTATTTTACCAGAAAAACAGTTACACTGAATTATGGCAGGCTGGGTTGCTCATAATTTTTGTAAACATTAAAGAAAAGTTTTGCTGCTTTTTTGAGCTTAAGGACAATGGAAAAGAACACCACTTTTTTTTAATATATATATATATATATAAAAATTGTGACATTTTAAGCAATAGAGAAAGGTTTCTCAATAAAGCCTTTCTAAGGAGCTCCAGGGATCCAGGAATTACATGTTATCTTATTGAATGGTGCAGGTCCTACATACATTGCTCAAGATAGAATTTCCTTCCTCTACCTCCCCCTGGAGCAGATGGTTTCAGTGTTTTCTTTCTTTGTTTTCTTGTGGATTTATTATTATTATTTCACTCAGCTGCCAAGGCTTTGGTTGTGTGAAGATTGGAATTTGCCTTTTTTTCTAATCAGGCTTTTTTTTTTTTTTAATTTAAAAGGTATACCTCAGAAAAATACTCTTTTTTTTTTTTATATATAAAATTATGGAGTTTGTTCTCTTATGATTTCTACAAACCAAAAATTGCGTGCTAGCATGACTCGCTCTCAGCATACATGGAGTTAAATCATGAAACCAAGCAGAAATGGAAGGAGGGCGTGCAGAAGAAACTGCGAAAGTGTAAATGGCAGATGGAAGCTCAATTCCCTTGGAAAGCGATTTCCATATCTCACCCAATATCTTTTATTTTTTAGTACCATGTTTGATAGAGTCAATAGGAAACAGCCATGTGAAAAACAAAAATACATTGGGAGTGAAAGGTGGCACGAGTAGGACTGTGAGGCCCATAGGTACGGTATTCATATTCTTTGAAGTTAAAGCTCTCTTTTTCTGCTGTCAGTGTGGCAAATCCACTGTTCGCTCTGCAGTGGCGTATGCATCAGCGTCTGAGGAGTGTGTCAGATGTTTTGGATGACAGGTCCTGCGGTCTCCAGCAGGCAGCTTGGCTGTTTTTGAAATCTGAAGAACGGTACTTGGGATCCCCTTTTATTTATAATTTATTTAATCGGAAGAAAGTTCAGTGCAATGACGTTTAGCACCCATTGTAAACATTTGTGTGAAAAACAAGACCCGGTGTTAGACAAGTTGCTGGACTGTGACATCCGTTTGGTGTTTTGCTTCTGACACGTGGAATACTTAGACTACTATGAAATTCTGTATAAAATATTATATATGATACATGAGTCAAGTATCAGAGGACACTTGGTGGTTCTAAACCCCAGTAAATTAATTCACCTTGTCACCCCTTTTGGGCAGAAATGCAGGAAGTGATATTTAAGTAGATTTTAAAATAGCAGCAGTATTTTTCTTCATATTATTGCCTTACACTCTGTGTCAGATACGATAAAGAGAGAAACAAGTCGTCTGTTTGTGAATGTGGCAATATCTTTGAACAAATGCAGATAGCTTCCAAGCTGACATGTAAGATAGACAAGTGTCAAAACCTAATACACATTAGACTAGCAGGAAAACATCATATTCTGCTCATTTCCACATCACAGTTTTTACTATACGCTTAGTTATTAGGAAAGCATCAGGTATATTTGAGGGTTTTGACAGAAAAGTTTAGAACAGATGGATGGATTAAATTTGTCAAGTGAAATATTCCCATTTTAATTTGCTGCTATTCAGCCTATGAGAAGGGCAAGGTGAATTTATTTTGCTTTTTCTATGAGGAAAAAAATTAAAGGCTAAGACAAAGGTTATTTAAGTAGCTGCATAATTCTTAGTAATAAAACAATCAAATGCTAAACAAGATAGCACAAGAAGGTCCTGTGTCTTGAGAATAATCCAAATGAAAAATTCACATTTTTAAGTTTTAAAAATATATAACAACATCTACTGAAAGTAACATAGTTACATTATTTTATAGCCTAGTTACAAATATCACAGTATTGCCTTTCTAAAACAAATAAAAATGCTTATAGAAGAAGAATAATATTTATAATCACCAAAAAGTGTGCATTTCAACTCGGGAATACCCTTATTGGTGTTTAGTATTTGTTTTTTCCAGATAGGCTATAGAAACTGTTACATCACATTTCCACAAACCTTGCTACATTCTATGATGGTCTCAAATTTTCAGCTGACTTTAGTTAATATTGGAGTATGTCCCAAAGCAAAAAAATAATTAGTTCTTGAAACCCTGAGAATAATTTTGTAACAAAATTCTGCTATTCTCTTTTGGTATTTGAGAGACAGGTTTGTAATGAAACATGCAAATGACTCAAATGTATTGTGCATTGGTTTTTTTTTGCAATTTTTATGGAAAATGTTTCTCTCTTCCATATACCACCTGGAAATAATTACTAAGCTTTCAGTGAAAAATATGAGTGTCTTCAATCAAATTAATTTTTTCCTAAAAATGATGATAGATTTTCACGCTGATATGATAGCAATTTTACACTCGGTTTCCAAACAGACATTTTCCCAAATTAGTGTGTTTTGTAGCATTCAATTGTGTTCTGTGATTGTTTAAAACAACTTGTTAAAATCACACAGAACAATGGTAACACTTTGTAAACTTATTTGCAAAACACAGAGTATGTTTTGCATTTTATAGAATTGCACACATGAAGCTTTTAAAAGAGACTGTCTTAGTTTTGATTGTGAAATGTGTTTTTCATAGGTACTCACTTATGTAACCTGTATAATGTAAAATGGATTTCACAAGTAAAAAGAAATAAATCAGAGACTAGCTCAGAATTTTATTAATTCATATAGAGTTTGAATAGTGTTTGTCTGATAAATCCTCAGCTGTAGATTGAATGTTTGTTTCTTTATGGATTACGATTTAGTTTAGATAGTCATACAATTTAAATTAAATTTCATGATGCAGTCATCTGTATTCACAAAGAAGGTCTGCAAGTCAGACTGAGAACATCAGGCCACAGTATTTTGTGCTAGGACTGACAAAGAAACCACTTAACACAGCCACTCTTGCAAAACACATTCAGAGGGTACATTCACAGATTCCCCCAAGGTTATCTCTGTTTACAGGCATCAGAGAACAATGCAGCCTTTAAAAAAAAAAAAACCAAAAAAACCATCTATGATTACTTTTATTGCAAAATTAAAGATGATGAATTTGAAAGGAAAGAATTAAGCGTGTTATATGCTATGACAAATCCTTTCATTTCCCTTTACCCATTAGGAGGATACATAGAAGTAGTCAGTTAAATTAAAGCCTGATAAAAGTCATAAAATACTGAACTTTTGTGTGACTTATTGAAAACCTTTCATCGAGGAAAACATCATAACCATATATGTAAAATAGGTCTCAGAAAGCAAATAGGTACATTACGTGATTATTTGTGAAATAAAAGCATATGTGAAGCCCTCTTATCCCTTTTTTCCTATGGATTTGAATGTTATTTAGCCTTGTATCCTGTAGTCTTCCATAATCTATCTTTACCACTCTTTTTGTGCTGCCATTGTGCTCCTTATAGATGCATCTACATTTTGACTGTACGGGAACTATAGATGACCTTTGATTTCAAGAATAGCTATATCTATATGAAGGGCATAAAGACAAACTGGGCCAGTTTTGGAATGATATTGAATGGAGCATTGCTCAGGAACAAGGCTTGCCATGGTATTACTGTGAAGGTTATGCTGTCCTTAATCTTCAATATATGAACAGGAGAATTTGAAGGCATTAAGGAATTCCTGCTGCCACTGCTACGAATGTGTCTGGATTAAGGATAGTTGGAGGTAGCAGGCCTACGCCTCTGTGCTTTTAACCACCCAAACCTGTTGCCGTACACCCTAGTGAGCTGTAACTGCAGGGTGAACAACCAGTTAGAAATTTGTTTGAACTGATCAAGAATTAAGGGGAAAAAAGTGTGAGGAAAATGGAAAATAATTGGAGTTTTTTGTGGAAATGTATCTGTTTGAAGGAACTCTTGCCAGCGCCACATTTGTGATCAAAGCGTGAAATGGATGGAGTCCCTGTGAGACCCAGAGATGGAGACCCAGAGTAGAGAAGCTGGTGCTCCAGGCTGTGGCCACATCAGAGGAGCAAGGTCAATCATTAGGCAGTCACTGAGTTGTCCCCAAAGAGCCGCTTCAACTTTCTACTGAGTGAGAGAGACCAACTCTATTAGTGAAGGCAAAGTCTGGAGGACGAGACAACTTCTAGTCCTCGCTTCAAATAAAACAGAGCAGAGATTTAAGTCCAGACATTGCAGATGAATGCTCTCACTACCAAGCCTTCTGGCTGTTTATGAAGAGCTTCTGCTTCCCTGTTTCTGCAATAAACAATCTTGGTTTCATTCTGACAAAATCTAAATACTTAAAGTTTATTCCTATAATGGAATTCTTGTTTTGCAGCCAAAATATATTGCATTTAATAAGATTATCCAATATTGAAAGCGGACATGATACGTTTATACTCGTTTCTGATACAACTCCACTGATATCAGAGGACTAATATTTGATAGGAGTGCGTTGCAGCAATGTATATCTTTTCAATCCAAAATGACAGCCTATACCAACTTCTCTCTTTGGATTTTTCATTGCTTGTTTTTTAGCGCTGGAGGAGGTAAGCACACTACTCATCCCTGTGGAGAAAGACCCATTTTAGAACGAAACTGGAGCATGCATATAAGTGCCCCTCATGTGGAGCAATTGCATTCAGTCCTCAAAACCACATCAAAACAGTTGAAATAAATTATCTCCAGCACATATTATGTGGGCATTTCCACACTCTTCAGACCCAGTTCTATTTTATTGCAGTACTTGCTCAAGTAGGTATATCCTGAATTGACTAAATTTCTGTCAGCTCCCACTGTAGTGGAAGTTGAAACATACAAAACTTTTTGAAGTTATGGTAAGTGCATTTTGAAGTACTGGGAAGGATATAGGCAGTTATAACGATGATATTGTTACATAAGAAAATGGTTATACAGAACAGAAATCACCCTCCAAAATTTGAAATATGAAGTTTTAGCTGGACAAGGTCAGTATTATTTGTGACGCATTGCAGTTCACTGCAAGACTGTGTTGTAAGATTGGATAATGGTATGTGCTACAAGTGTAATTGATAAATACAAACTTCATGTGTTTGTTAGGCATGCATTGAATCTAGTTCTGCACATACTGCTAGATTTAAGTGTTAATAGGAAGAGAGGCATTCTTCAATGTCAGAAAATCATCAGTGGAGGGGTTCACTTGGAGAACCTCTAAGATGAAGTAGTTTTTGTCCTTTTCTGTTCGTCAGTTTTTACATTTTGTATTTTTACATTGTAATTCAGTGTTACCTGTCAGATGAAATGCTCAGAAATAAACTGTTGTTTAAAAGTGAAAAATCAAAATGTCCTAATAGTGATATGTTTCCATTTTTAAAAAAATTATGCTAATTAGCAATTTGTGATAGAAAATTGCTCTTTTCTTCATGGGGGTATATCTGTCTAATATCTCAGCTCTTGCTTAGATTTGACTCACTCTTCACTGGTGCACTGTCAACTAAAAGTGTGTGTAATGCTCTTCTCTATATTATTATGGGATTTTCCTTCTGTTATATTGTGTGGAAGAGTTTTTGAGGATCTTGTACCCTGTGCAAGGTACCTGGAAGGTACCCCAGCCTGAATACAAAATTGGTGTTCAGTGTACCTGATACTGATAGATATAAGAGGAGATAAAAGGTTTCAACCAAATGACTGCAGATTGTGCCTAGCCTAGGTGCTGGAGACACAAAAGAAGGTGCAAATCCAAATAAATTTTTTGCCTACTTCTGTCAGCCACTTCTGTAATCCCTGTAATATAGAGCAGATAGAAGGAAGATTGGAAGCATAAATTGGTAAGTGGCAGCTTTTTAACCGTGATGTACTGTAAACCAAGCAGGCGTTAGTTCTTGGGACTGGTTTGCAATTGATTTCCTCTCTGACTAAAAGCTATTTTCTATTTTAATACGTTTTTCCATTACTGACTTCTCCATTTTATTTTTCACAGAACTTCCAGAAAAGAACATTATTTTTTTCAAATGAGGAATAGAACAAGTTCTTAAGGCATCTCAGAAAATGTCACTGGCAGGAAATGGACAGGTGAAACCCAGCCTGTGATCGTAGCATTCAGTGAGTTTGTGTTTAAATTCCCTCCTTTCCATAAGATGTTGGATCTTGTAGTGTGCTCTCAGACAGATCAACTCGGGAGTCAGGATGGACTGGGGAAGTCTGGCTGGTCTCTTTGTATGTTGCAGACAACAGGAAAATGAAGAGCTATGGTATACCATGCAACACAATATAAATACATGGAGTGAAAGTGTTGAAAGAAGGCAGCTATTTAGATTATGATGTTATACTTTTAGGACAAGATTAATCAAAGAATGTGTATCATATAGACATAGTGTTGATTATACTGTCAGAAAAAACACTTTTTAGGAAAGGACCTGCTATTTCTATCTTTTTTTTTCCTTCCCCCCCCCATTTATGAGTAGGCTACAGCACCATAAGTCACCAGATCCTTAATGACTGTTTATGAATTTTACCGGAATTAGAGACTGGATTCTTCTTACTGCACTTTGAATACTGATAGCCAGTTACCCTTTCTAGTACTCTGTCCTATCTAAGTTATCAGTCCTTGCCTGTTTTGAAGAACTTGTTTAACGCATTTGTGAGAACACCATGAAAAAGAGCATTGATACTTTTACACTGTGTTTCTTCCTCAAAGAAAGTTTCAGGAGAAAACTTAAAAATACTGGGTAGCAGAAAAAAAATCTTGGGGACTGGTAGGATCTACCTGTAAATTTAAATTTTCAAAGTGTTGCCCTGATATATTTGTTTCTTACCTTTGACTTTTCACCTTGAGAGATGATACTAAAGTCTTGCGAGCCTTCTAATGAAATTCTGGTGAAGTAGGTCAGAAATCTTTTCCAAAGTATCTATTCTTGTGAAAATCTAGTGCTCTTTAGATCTTATTTGTAGTTCTAGTTTCATTCATCAATGTTGTGCATGGTTTTATATTGATTTCATACTTTAGAACGCTTGTGGCTCTGTTTCAGATCTGTTTTGAAAAGGACAAGGCTAAAATGTAACTGGATACCCTTCCTGTGCTTCCATTTCAGAAAGAAAGAACTTGGACAAATAGAGGACTCCAATCTACTGCAATCTAAATTGTGTGAGTAGCTGCTCTTTTATGCAACGTTTCAGCTCCCTCAGAATCAGAAACAGAAGAGATTAAATCATGAGCTGCTTGTATTCTTAATGACACCACATGTATGTGGCTTGCCAAAGATCACCTGAGATGGAGGATTGTTCACAGGATTTCAAAAAGGTAATTTCAGATTGATTCCCATCCCATTACTGCAGGGTGAGTTAAAAAAAAAAAAAAGAAAAGAGAGAGAGAGAGATAGATAGAGAGATTTGGCCATTAACCTTTCCATCTTTGGCTGAAAATTTCAAGGAAATTAAGTTAATGTTTCTGACTTGATCATCACTTCTAAATAGTTCAGTATTTTTGAACAATTATATACCAGTTTTTAAAGTCAAGAAAATCTGTTCTTTACTGAATTTTGATGGGGTTTTTTTTGCTTAGTTTCTAAATTAGAGGTACTAGTTTAGATTTCAATCACATTTTGGTATCGATTCTTTTTAACGAAGAATGAAGACTTACTGCAAAAACCTCAGGAGGGCAAAGGATTACTTGTCTACTGCAACTGTGCCAGTGTGTAATGTAGTATTTTTTTAATGTCAAAATGAAAAGTGATAATCCCTTCCAGAGATCCCTTAATCTGCTTGAGAGGTGGGGGTTCCCCTTTAGAATTCTCTGAAACTTACAATTATTTTGGAGCACTGGGTTTGAACCTGTATTAAACACTTGTCACACCAGCAGTGATTTGCCAAAGGACATTGTTTCATTTCAGTTACAGCAGGGTTCACAGAAATGTTAAGTTAGAATGGTCCTGAAAAAGTTATTTAGTCTATCAGAGCCAGAGGATAGGAGGATCAATTATATCTAAATAATTTCTGACATATATAACTACATTGTTTTGCAAATATATCAACTGAAATGTTACAGGGTGGTGGTTTTTCGTTTTTGTTTTTTTTTCCCTGGGTAACTTATTCCAAGGTTTACCCCTCCTCAAAATTAGCAAGGTTTCCCTAAAACCTGACCCTGGTGCAAACAAAGCTGATTATATATAGTCTTAACAAGGTAGATATATGGTACAATTGGTCACAGACCTCTTACTGGTAGCATTTTAAATACTGGAAGATTGTTATTATGCTTTTATGTTCTTGCCCCAAAAGCCTGGAGTTCTTTCAACATTTTCATGGTGGTTATAGCTTAAACTTTTCCAGTTGTCTGCTTGTCCTTCTTAAACTTTCGTAAGTGGACCCAGTTTGGTGATATTGAGGGTTTCTCTAAGAATAAGGTTAAAAGTTTATCTAACGATAAACCCATAATAGTGAGTGGATGATAAACAATTTATTTTTGATAAAACATTGTCAAGGTGTGTACAAACTGTTTAATAAATTGTTCTGGTATCTTTCCTCAAATTAATTCTCTCAGTTGGATTGCAGTTTCCTGATACTTCTGTTATGCCCTTTTAATCGATACCATGTTTGACCTTCCCCAGTCTTCTGTAACCGTACTTACTTTCCCCACTTTCCGAGAGAGATCAGTCTGCTCTTTAAAACTCATTTAGCTGCTTCTTTGTAATGAACTTCTCACTTCTTAAGAACTTCTTTATAGTTGATTCTGAATATATTCAGTTACTTTGTTTTATATATCTTGGTAAATCCATCACATAAAATTGTTTGAAATAACATCTGTGTTCAGTTTTGTCCCAACTACCATTATAGGAAGTTCACAGTAATAGTGTTCTGTTAGAAAAATATTATTCCACTATTTAGCACAGAAGAGTGCAAGGTTTAACATTGCCCCATTACCCAAATCCCAGGCCCCATAATGCTTTTGTCAACCTGCTTATAAAATAGATAGGGCAGTTGCGAACACAGTAGATCAAAGGATTAGATATTTAATCTTTTAGAGGCTTTGCTCCTTAAGATCTACAGTCAAATGATAAAGTCACTTACTTTTGCTTTGAATGGTGAGTTCCTTAATCGTGAATGTCAGGAGATGTAGTTTGGAGAACAGATGAGAACTAACAGTTAGGAATAAAATAAGGATATGCTTAATATATGTATGCTTGATTAAGGTAGCTCATGGAAGCAAGGCAGGGGACAGCTTTGCTTCTCTCTGTGATACATGAAGATGAAATTAAAAGTCAATTATATACAGGTCATGAATTACTCATCCAGCAAGGACAAAAACAAGAATAAAAAGCTGTATGCTCTCTTGATATCTGTGCTTTTCTGATAAACTCAGTTTTGTCATTCCTAATTTATACAGATTTAGCGATAAAAGAATGGCTCAAAATACTTAGTGCCTGTTCTAAAGCCTTTACATTTTTGTGTGTGAATGTTGTGTGTGTCTGAACACGAGAGGTGAACATTTTTATTTTTAATGTTCGCGTAACAGAACTGGTCAATTCTTGTATTTTTCATGGTAAAGCATGCTCTTTTGGAATGAGAGGAAAAAACAAGGTGAAAGAAAATAGTTATGAGTGTAGCAATTTACATACCAGAATGCACCTGAGGCCCCTGCTGAAGCATCTGTAGTTGTTGGAATGGGCTGCAATCTTGTCTGGGCGGGAAAGGGCACGAGGCTCTAAGCAGAGTAAGTGCAGCGTGGGGTTTGTTTCCACACTGCCGTATGCCTCATAGTGGGTGATAATATCGAAGCCTGTGGAAACGATAAATAAATCCCTCATGTCAGGATAATAGGGGTAGAAGGATCTGCAAGTCTCTAGTGAACTGATCCTGTTTATAACTGGGATGCACGTACTCGCTTTTTCATTCCTCTTGGGAGATAAAATAACATAAATAAACAATCCTAACCCTATAGCATTCTTGAAACCTAATTTACCCGAGGAAAGAAGCTCTTCTGGTCAGTAAATCTAGATATTCATTAGCATTTAGCTAATGTTAATTTATGAAATTGAAAAAAAAAGTGAAACACAAAAGCAGAGCTTATTTAATGACATCTCTATTGGCGTTGAGTATTTCCAGTCTGCACATGGGCAGATGTTATGAGAGTCTACCAAACCACTGCTGAGAATCAGTTCAGTTCCTGAAAATTTCCATCTCATTAAATTTCTATGTATGGAAAGCAATTTCTTCACTGTAGATAATAATTTTATTAACGCAGCTATTAGCACTACCGACTCTGACAAGGAAACCGGAGTGTTAAAGAGCATTTTCTAAAAATAAGCAAATTTACATATGTTATAATAAACTCATAACTAACCCTTCTGAAACATGAGAAAAAGGACCCCAAATGAAAATAATCAAAATGAAATAAAGAAATAAAAGAGCTAACTAGCAAAAGCCTGAGCACATTAGGATGGCAATAAGATTATGAGGCAACTCTTTATGAACTTCAAAAGTTTAATGAGATTTAGTATAAATAATCTGTAGCTCAATAATATACCCTGTAGGTACATTATTCTTTTTCACCATTATTCTGAATTCCTTATACATTTTTCTCCTGTGTAAATAAAAAAAATATTCAGAATCCAATAAGGCATGATAAATGATGTCTTTAGGTAATCGATCATAAACACTTGATGTGGATAATTCCCAAACGATACATACTGTCAAATATTATTAATACAAACAATTCTGCAAATAATAATGATGAATGTAACCACAGAAATTGGGATATTTCATAAGTAAAGAAAAAGGGTTTCTTTCCCATATAATTCAATCTGATCTGAAGGTAATGATGAAAAGCCACCAAGAATGGAAAATGTGCCTTCTCAGGACCTGATTCAAAGCACATGGAAATGCTTGTTTTTCAGGTGGCCTTGGCTGAGAGCTTTCAAAACCAGAAAAGTGCTCCTGATGAATTTATACTTCCTTCATTTCCATTCAGGAAAACATGGTGGCACAGCATGGCTCTTTCCTTCACATCATGCACGTGCTTCATTAGTGACTGAGGTTGCCTTCTCTACAGCACCTTGCTGCTGGGCAGGAGGTGCTTTGCTCTTGAACCTCCCAAGCAAAATGGGCTGCTTTGTTTGTGGTGGGTTGTTTTGGTTTGGGTTTTTTTTTTCCCCTTCCCTCCAGAAAACCTTAGATAAGTGTGGAGCAGTAAAGATTGGTGAGAGCAGATTTCAAGCAGTAGACTGAGTGGTATAGATAATAGATATTGGTAAGCAATGTATACAAGTGGAAAATCTGAGGGGACAAGCTTTCAGAGATAAACGTAGAATAATAAAAGGAAACAATATGACCCTATTAGTCTCAACACAGGAAGAGCGGGTAAGTCTTGATATACTGAATAACCTTCGTATTTACTTTCTTCCTCCGCCCCTGCCGAGGTTTCAAATGTAGGTCCAGGCAAGCAAGCCAGGCGTTGGCAACATGACCTAGGACTCGCACGCATTTTTGTATTTGTAGAGGAATCCCTTTCAAATGTGTGCCTTTATATTTTCAATGTAATATGGAAGTTTTCTCCTACTTCAAAATTTCTATGTGTACCTGTTTCCTATTCTTGTATGTACTGATCCATAAAAGAAGTGTGGTTAGCAAATGCATTTCCCATTTATTCTCATTTGCTTAACACTTCATAGCAGTGCATTTTAAAGTTATAAAACAATGGTCAAGTATTCTGATTATAGGTGTTGACATTTGTTGTTATTAAAGCTCAAGACCTCCACGAACAAGCAGCGTGCACTAGGGACAACGAGAGAGCATAGAAGCTGAAAACAAGTATAACTTGTGTTTTCCAATTCTGACTAAAATGAACAATGCTTTTTCTTTTCCTAAGAAATTCTAGAAATTAAAAGCTAATTGCTCAGAAGGTATTCTTTTCTCATACATGAGAAATATAGTGAAATGACTCTATATGTTTGTTTATACCTATATATACACACACGCACATATGCATACACACACAAACACAGAGACTCCCAAATATATATTCACATGGTGCTAACAACCTAGACTAAATAAAAAGCAAGGAAATACAAAATTCAAGCTGTTTGCTTTGCCTTATCTATTTCCATTATGCATGGTAAATATTGCAGATCATATGGTCTATAAAATCGCATGCTGTTTGGAGACTCCTTCAGAGCTTTGCCACAACAGGGGATTGTAAGGATAGATGCACTAGCAACTCTGAGTTTTCCAGACTTTTTTTTATTTAGTTGGACTCTTCATGATATCTGAATCTATTTTTTGCACATGGAGCTCCTTTACTTCCCGTGTTTTCTGATTAAAAAAACCTCCTACAAACAACCCCAAAATATGTTGAGGGAGGGCAGCATATGGGGGTTTTTAGGTTTTTCTTTTAGGACGTTTGAGTTTTGAAGGAAATAGAAAGCACCAGTGAATAATAGTGGGTGATTAGATAAAGAGGTTTGATATTGCTCATCGCTAGGAACTGTTGCCAACTCAGCGTCTGGGCCCCAATGTGCACATATGAATTCTCTCAAGTCCCAGGGCAACTCAAACTTTTTCATATTATAGCATTTAGGCTTTAACTGACTATCCAAAACTTTATAAGAGAACTCTCTTGTAAAATGAAAAATAACTTTTAAAAAAGCTAAGATATATAAAACTACTCCCTGAAATTCTGTTTGTGTGTGTGTGTGTCTGTGCAAAATAGATGGATAGCAATGTGTAAGGTAGGAATAAGAACTTTGTCTTTCGCCTAATGGTTACTTAATACTCCCAAATCAACACAACCAGTTGCCTTCTCTGCCTAAGGTATGAATGTTGTCTGTATGCCTAGAAAAATGTTGGTGTTATCACAGGGGATCTTTTGCAGTAATACAGTTTTCAAATGATTTAAGGGTCAAGTTTTGATTTAAAGCAAGAAGTTATTGTAAAATGTGATGAGTTAATTTAAGGCCAGCATTTATATACAGGAGACTTGTTAAGAAACGCAAGTTCATCTGATGTGTTAAGCATGTTTGCATTAATTTTATTTTTTAAAGAAAGTTCTATTTGATAATGGGACATAGTATTTTTAGGCAGAGTTAATAAGATTATGGTGCAAAAGTAGAAATCTCTGGCTGGTTAATTACCTTATATTATTATTTTAATTGTATGACCTTAAATTCAGATAAGATTAAAATTAGCACCGAGTGTTACAGCAAGATAGAATAGTATATATTTTTGAGATGATTTGTCAATGGGATAAGTCCAGCTGCATCTATAGCAGAGACCATAATACTGTGGGCAATCAGATGAACTTTTCTGGCTGCTGCTTGGGCTTAAATAAAAAATTCTGTCCTCAGCGGGTTATTATTGTCTGCTCTCAGAGGCCATGTGAGTTCTGGTGATTTTACTGTTTGATCACTCCATGACTCATTTTAAACCTGAGCCAGTTTGCAAACCACCATTGATAGTAAATTTACATTTTTACCTGGGTTCATTGACTCAATCAGGCTAGGCCCTAATGAGATATGAAATTCAACCTGCAGAACTGAGATTCCATCTCTGCAGCAACCAGGTGGGTTCAGCTAATAATTGCACGATATTTTAACTGGTGTTGATGGTTGCTAAATAAACCTGAGGTTTTCACTTTACATTTTGGCCTCCTGTACATCTGTTTAAAAAGCTAAATTTCACACCTTGTTTACAGCCTGCACCTATGATTTTGGACAGAGAAGAGTATCATCTTCAGATGAATGCACGTCAGTCATCAGTAGTCTGTCATGTAAAAAGTTCCCCTCTTCATGCTGATTGTTCATTGCACAATCAGTCATTTTCCATAAAATATAAATATGTAACATATTAATATGCTATGTTCAACAAAAGAGAAAAAGGAATTATTAAAATTATGCCTACATAATTTTAGAAAAATAAGAGATCATCATCTTATGGAACAGTGAAAATCACAAGAGTTCTCAATATATGTGAATAAGGCTGGCAATCTCAAGAGATTTTTTTTTTTAATTAACATCTTATTTTATTTTAATGAATCAATACTAAAGGTTCCTATGATTATGGTTCTTTAATCTTATGAATTACAGGAAAAGGAGACATCTATTTTCTACAGCTGAATTTAGCTTATGATTACTGCACACGTTTTAAAAATTCCTGTGGTTCCCCCTCGATCTATAAAACTTCTTTCTATTGATTATAAAAATATTGAAGAACCTGTACATAAATTGGGAAATAGTTTGATTTTTTTCTCTTATGACAACGTTCTCTTTTTTTACTAGTAAAATATCTGCATATTCAATTTTCGTCTGAACTTTCCAGCGTTGCACAGCCAAAATCAACAAAGGGATTTTTCACTGAGTTAGTTTCACAGACTTCAAAAGCATTATGTCAAAGTATGCGTCAAGTCCTTTACAAATAGCTAAGCAGAGAAAGCCTTTATTTCACTGCTGTTTTGAGGCTGAAAGTAATGAGTTCTATTCCTACTGCGCTCTTCACTCCTGATGACTAGATGTTCATAACGCCACTGACTACACACTCGACTACTGTAGTAAGGAGGATTGCCATAGTGCCAGGACGGGAAAAAATTCTGCTAGAATTTGAAACAGTGCAAAGCTGTTTATACTACCTATTACGTATTGTATTCACGTCTCCTTTGCAATAAACTTATGGGGGGTGAGGAATGGCTAGAAAGTACTAGAATTCATTTTTAAGATTTTATCTGGCTGAAGAGCTGAAGTAGATTTCTCTAAACTTTGGTATTTTTGGTATTTCAAACATTTCAGCAAATGCTAAAAATAAGGGATATTTTCCAGCGTGCTACCTATAAGCAAACCACTAGTACTAGTTTACAGTTCAGATCAGCAGCCTTCATGCACATCTTGGAAAAGCTGTCCTTCGAAGCATCAACAGCTGCTTTCAAAGCAAAGTTAAAAGTCTAGTTCAGAAGAACAGCACTGATTGTTCACTCAAAGTATGAAAAGAAGGGTTTCTCTTTGCAGTAGTTTTCTGCATTTCATCCAACATAGGATTCATTAAGTCTTTTTGTCTGTGACAATAAAAACCTCTATAGTGGTATGAGATTAGAGATAAGTTACCCTAAAGATTAGAAGTCGGTGATGCTGATCATTGATGCATCCTCTTAAATATATAATTGCAGCAGATGTAGCTTAAAAGGAAAGTGTGGCAACATGTTTACTGATGGCTTTGCATTAGTAAAATGATGCAGAAGGCTGGAGGCTCAGCTGGCAATCCCAATTCTGGTTCTGGATGGCTGGTAGAGAGGACAAAGTGCTCACTAGGACTGTTATTGTATTTGTTGCCTATGTTCCAGTTTCTGTTAATGCCACTTATGATAAGACTGTAGCATCTGCTCAGCCTTTATTAGATTAATAAAAGCCCGTTCTTGCTTTGATGGTGCCACTAGAAACAAAGATCATCTTACCATCTCTTGGAAAGTGACATGAATCACATCACTTGAAGATGTATTACGGTGTACCAGATGTAAAAGACAGCAAAAGAAAGCAGGAGTCAGTTTTCTGAGTTCTGGTCCTATTTTAGAATGGCATCCTATGAAATGAAAGGGAAGCTTCTTGCAAAAGATATACTAAAAAAAAAAAAAAAAAAGGATGGTGGGTGTTATTAGTATTTGCTGAAAATTTGAGGTCCAGTAAAATACACCGAGCACTGCTATGTGCTCCAGCACAGCTCATAAGTAGAAAGCATTTTGAGTAGTGCTTTGATCTTGAGCAGCATTTGTCCTTAATGGGGAGAGCAAGAACAGCAACCCTTATCTTGCAGACAATTTTACACATGTAAATTGTGTGAGAAACCTGGGGATACAGATGATGACTTTGAATCATTATCCTGCTAAGGATACCTTTTAGCAAGTTCCAATCAAACTCTTAAGTTACTTTTCATCTCCTCACTTGGAGGAACGGAATCTACTTCAAGGGAAGAAAATAGGTAGATTTTTAAAAAAACTTTTTTTTTTTTAAAAAAGGCCAAAATCTTGTGGTCTGCAAGTGGAAATGAATCTAATACAGCATTTTTTTATGTACAACTTCTAGGGAGATTTTTCAAAATTTTACGCAGATATCTGGTGTCCGGACAGTAGAGAACAGCATAGCACACACTGTAAAAATTTGTAAGTGCACACAGATTACACAGCCATGACTAATCATAGTTTATTCGAAGAATAGCCTTAATTATTTTTTCTCTCCCTCATCATTAATATGTTCTAACTGTCCTAGAATAGGGAGGAGAGTGCAGTTCGTGTATCCTGGCTGTTATAGCAATGATGACAGACACTTTCCAAAAGAAGCTGTTTTTCAGTACTAATACTTGGACTTTGCTGGGGTGAACCAAATGAGACATTTAGTGGTTTTGTTCCACCTGGAGCCCCAACTTTAGACTAGCACATCATTTGAAGGTAATGGCGTTTTGTTTATATTTGGCTACGTGTTGTTGCAGGCAAGGCGCAAACCTGGAACTGGGAGCCGGTGTGCCCCGCAATCGTCGACTTGATGTCACTCATTGTTTCAGAAATGCAATTCATATGCCTTGTTTACGTATAAAGACTCATTGGTACTCCATGATGGAAACTACTTCCTTTACATCCAAAAGTAGCTTTTTGCTATTTTGGCTGCTGATTTGATTACATGTTGTACCTGCTCTAAAAACTGGCTCCAGCCGCTGGAGTGTCAGAGTAGGTTGTTGCGGAGAGAAGGAAACAGACGGCGCAATCGATCTTCGTGACTCCTGATGCACATGACTACGTTTCTCCCTGCCTAAGTGGCACATACAAGGTGATTAAATAATCAGTGCTATTACCCTGGAGGAATATAAATCCCTGAAGCAGCCACTCAGAACGCCGCGCTCTGGTCTCTGAAGCAGGAGAGGCGAGAGGCAGCGGTGCCTGTTCCAGGTACAAGATGAAACGCAAAATGAATTCTTGGTCCCTGTGTGGGCTAATGTCTTTCAACTTTTTTACTTGTTTGTCTCAATTACTGCTTAATCACAAAATGCTTATTTTTCTTTTGGTATTAAATGAAATTTACATAGCAGTATATGTTAAAATAGGATATTGTATATCCCCTAGTTTAGCAGGGGAAAATATGGATTGACAGTTCCCTTAAAAAAGATGGTTTTATTGGTATGTTTAGCATCATCCTTTAATATTTACCCAGAGCATATTTTAAACTTTTAGACCCTTTTTAAAAATTAATCAGGCAGAACTCCAAATCCAAAACATAAATTGATTTTGAACACACATGGATCAAACTGCTTTTATTAGCAACATACTGGGCAATAAAAGGAAATGCATTTTACGTGTTGCTGTACGTATATAAGTAACGTCTCCTATAATATTATTATTGATTACAAACCATAGACAGTGTTAAACTGACTTCACTGATGTTCATTACCCTGATTGCAAAAAATGCACTTACTTGTAGCTGTACGTATATAAGTAACGTCTCCTATAATATTATTATTGATTACAAACCATAGACAGTGTTAAACTGACTTCACTGATGTTCATTACCCTGATTGCAAAAAATGCAGCTTACTTGTACGTTCAGATAATATGGAAATCATGGTTATGTCTTCTCAAAAAAAAAAAAAATCCAGTCAGAGTTTTATTTAAGAAAAAAATTAACCCTTTAATCTTGGTCTCCTAATTGCTCAAAGCTGTATGTTTCATATTTCAAATATGAAAATCTATTTTTAAAAGGAGGGAAAATATTTATTAGGGAATAAACTAACTTAAGAAAAAGATATATAAGATTTATTTATGTCTGTCTATTGTTTTAAAGAAATATAATTTTAAAATTTGAAGTGATTTTAAAGTAACGTAACAACGAAGTCATGTAATTGTATTATTTGTGTAGTCTAAACTGCAGCATAAAATTAGCAGCTGAGGGAAGATGGAAACAAAAGTGGGGTTTTCAGCTTACAATGATTTGATTGTCTCAACTGAGCACTTTTAGAAAAAACATGGAATTTAAATTAAAGGTCCTTGGGAATCTGTTATAGCTGTGCCTCAGGGCTGCTGTACAAATAATATATTACCAGAAACTCATATATATTATATGCTATGTTTTTACTTCAGTATGGGCCTCTTAAACTGAACGATAGGTGGTATAAGAAATTTTTCAGTCTTTCTCATAATTCTGCCTACGGGAAATTCTCTTTTGTCATTTAGAGGCCTCTATATCCTTTTGGCGCTTGCTGGTGCGGAGGAAGTAATTGGGCTAAGACCATCCTCCACAGACAAGAAGGTATGAGATAAACTTCCTGAAAATACTTTTGCCAATACAGCAGTTACTTTTAAAAAACAAATCCCCTGCATTTTTCTGCATTGGGACTACTGGTTTTGATAGTCCAAATGATTATCATTATAACACACTTTGAACTTTAGAATACTTCTGCTTCCCCCAGGCAGAGAAATCATTCTTTGGCTTTGCGTCCTCATTTTCCTGTGGTATCTATGCAATTTCTTGATTCTTATTTATTTTACAAAGAAATTGATTGCAGAATGTGTAACTAAAAATAGAAGTTTCTGAGAACTCTTCAATCAAAACATTGCGAGAAAGCTGCTACCAAGATAAATCAGTTACTTGTGCTGACTTTCTCCTCTAGATATTTCCCTCTCTCTTGTGGATTAAGATCTGCTACCTATGAAGATAAGTCTCGGTTTGCAATAACGTACTGGGGGAAAGCAGAATTAGCCTCTCCACCTGGCATTGCAGGTAGCCATATTTCTCTCCCTCCCCGCCCCCCCCCCGTGGGTTTTGCACGAATACAGCATTGCTTGCTTTCGTCTTGCAGCAGTGTTGCTTTGCTGGCAAGCCAGTCTCTGGGGACAGTAGTCACAGGTGGGATGCTCATATAATGGCCCTGAAAGCTTCATCTTCCTTTGGATGTCAGTCCCTCCAGTTCTGCATCGTTGAATCACTATTCGGCCTCGTTTCCCTTTTAGGGATTTGCATGTATTTATGTGTGTGATGAAATATGTGCCAAGAGCTCCTGTCAAATTGTCACAAAGGTATTTGAAAGGGTAGGTAGAAGAAATAAGAATATAGACAATTACAATATTAAGAATAAAGGGGGAGGAGTGATTTCCTTTGTTTTATTTTCTTCTTTGGACTTTGGGATTTAAAGTGCGCGCCATGGACTTATGTGTACATCCTGTGGTACAATCACCTGTTTGCTTATTTTGCCATCAGTTAAATCATTAACAATAAGTTTTAATCTCTCTGTTGCTCATGGATGCTTTTCTAGCATCATCTCTCTTTGTCCCAGGATACTGTGATGATTATTAGAAACATGAGTTTCATTTGGATTTTGTATGCTGCTTTGCGTGTTTGGTTGAAAGACTCAGGAGTGAAGTGTTCTTTATTCAAATAGCAGAGAACAAGGTTGGCAGCTCTACAGGCTTTTCCAATTCATCCAGCTCGTGCAGGAAAAAAAAACTCGTGAAGATTAAACATCTCTAAGGTAAAATCCAAGACAGTAATTTTTCAACATATTTCAGGAAATTGGTCCCTAAATAGATTTATTATGGAGATTAATAATTTTAGATCTGTAAGTTAAATTCAGTAAATAGTTGCAGTCAGAATGCTTAGTCTTTAGTTAGAAAATTGAGTAATTTAGGATTTAGAAAAGGTTAATATCAAAAGAACAATGAAGATTTCACTATTTAATTGCTTAAGACATTTTGTGCTGTTTCTTTCTTTCAGCAGAAAAAATAAATTGTGTTTTTCTTGGCTCAAAAATAAAAGAAATATGTGTATATATATGTATATTTGTTTTCCTTTCTGGTCTGTCAGCAAACTAAGAAAAATGTTGTTATGTGCCTGACTTTACTCTGGAGGTAAGAGACTATTTTATTCCCATGACTATTCCCTGATCAGTTGTCTTTGGCTGAGAGTACTAAACACAGGACTTAGCTATCACCTAGAATTTCTGCAGCGTAGACAGTGTTCGTTGGAAATTGGATGATACCATCAAACTAACTTCCAAGCCCTCAGAAAGAATTTATCAGGCCTAATCACATGCTCATTTATGTGGACATATCTCCTGTTTCAGTGCTTACCAAGAGGTGAATGGCTCCATCAGTCTAGTCAATACCATAATCCCCTGTAAGGAAATACAACTTTAGAAAAGAATCTCTACGTGTTTAGCATGTAATTATTTTCCCACTTTGTGACAGTGAGCCGTAGATCATTAGTAGCACTGAAGTCAATGAAATTTGAGTAGTGCGAGTCCAGCATAACTAAGCGGGTTTCTGTAGCTAATATTGTAACATTATAAAAGTCTCCTTATTCTGCAGAGCTCTTTCAAAGACACTACTTCAACTTGCAAGCAGAGATGTTTCTTTTGTTTGACAAGTTATCCTGTTATGTCAAGTGGCATATTAGGAAAATATAGTATATAAAAAGGAATGTTAGTGAAGTCTGAAATTTGGCAAAAACAATATAGACTTTCTTAATGCATATTAAGAACTGAGGAGTAAGGGTATGTTTGGTGTATTTTTGTAGCTTATTAGTCAAGAAAAGAACTGTTGTTTGCTGAGAATAAGGGTAAAATCACTCAGTTTGTTGCTGGATAGATCTTGTCACCTGTTACTAATTCCTATTTACATTGGTTTTATACCAGAGTCTGCTAAGATATTCTTTCTGCAAAATCACTTTGGAACTACATGTCAGACTAGGCTGTTTAAGGTAAAAGAATATTAGGCAGTTCTAAATATGTTTTCCATTCTTTATTCTTACAATGAAGAAGTAAAGTATAGTGAGTGCTCATCATTTACATACCAGATTTGTAATTATTTTTTTGGAGGTCATCACTAAAACATAGTTATATTACTACTTCCATTGGGTGGTGTGTTAGAATTTTTACTGCATCTGCAACTTCAGTCATTGCTTCTATGTGCATTGTGCAGTAGCAAATAGAAAACTAAGACCAGAATCCTGTTGAAAGCACTGCTAAAACTCCCACTGACTCGCAAAAGAGTGGTATCAGCACTCCACCTCGCTTCGCATATGATTAAGAAATGCAGTGTTAGTGCTAAAGGATAAACTGTTAGAACAAAATTCATCAGTTGCAGTCGATTACATGTGCCAGAGATCTAGAAAAAGGCTCCAAACAAAGCGTGTAATTTAGCTATGAATGAGAGCGTCTGTGCCCTGATACAGCATAGTATATCACTGGACTGATTGATTAATGTGACTTTGTGTTCTATTCTGTAACAAACCCTGGAAAGTATTTGCAAATATTTTAAGAACCTGTTATTGCCAGTGTCAGTACTGAGCAGCGCTGCAGATTGGAATTGGAATGTTTTAAATTCCACATCTTAACGCATTATGAAACTATAAAATTACATTCCTTCAATGGCTCCTGCTTTGGATCAAGTTGGACATAAGTGGAATACTTTCTACCAAAAAGAACTACTGCCTTCAGTTCCTTCACTTTGGCTTCTGCAATTCCAGTTACCCCTGTTTCCACATGAAGAAAAATTGTATTACATTTGAGTGTGCTAAGAATAGAGAACATTTTTAAGAGTTCATAAGAATGCTAGATGTTTTCTTCCCATTAGAAGTCACATTAATGTACTCAGAAGACAACAGTTATATTTCTACCACTATATCTGCAAGATTAAAATATATTATTTTCTTAAAGGAGACATATCAGAACATAGTGCTCAGTACAAGGAGCAGTTACATCTAGATGCTCTTGAAAAAGAATTGAAGAATTCAATTCATTAAAAACAAGTAATAATATCTTGGAACTGATTATCCGGGTAATGAATAGAAGCTGCTGATCATGTTAGGTTTATTTAAAGATCCAATAGCCTTGATAGGACTATACCAAAAGTTTTATTCTTGTAAGATTCAATCTTTCCTTTTGTAAGAGTATCTCCCATGGGAGATTCAGGCTATGGGGCTGTCAGCAGAAGTACAATTTCTTAGCTAGAAGCACCCGGTTTACACACACCAACTTTAGCAGGAATAGATATAGTAGTGCCAAGATAAACAGGGGAAACTTAATGCCCGTTCATCCACGCCCAGTTGGATCGTGGATTAAAATAACATGTAACAAATTGCATTCACTAGATGCTCAAATTTCTGTAATTGTGTAAATTGACACAAAGTGAAGTGAACACAATTTACAAAGGGAAAAAAGGGAGTTACTGTTAAAAAGCAGAAAAAGGAAAGAAACTAAGAGAATAAAACAAAGCATATTTCCCATACCTTGCTTTTCCAGGTGCATATGCATTATAATTGTCCATTCCCATATGATATGAATTATTCACTTCTAATATATTATGCTAGACCTGTGTGAACGTATTCATTTACCACTGATGCATACATTCTTACCAACCTACACATCATGCTTGACTTAGCCAGAATCTACATCCAAGTTTGATTCAGCGATTTCTCTGTCAGATCTGCTAAGAAGCCTATAGACCATCACTCTATTAAAACCATTCCTGGTTTTGGTAGACTCGTTCAAACTGAATCCTTGAAAATCTGGCTGTATATATTTCTGGAGAAGAGAGAAAATGGAAAAAGAAGAAAGTCTTTCATGAAACCAAAGGAAATCATTAGCAGTATAGTATATCATGATATCTTAGTGGTTGGCCTAGTGATGCTATCATAATGAGTTATTTACTATACATATAAACCAGTGTCATTCCAGGGAGAATTAAGCATTATGTAGAAAGCAGTCACCCTTCAGGATTTTTTTTTATGTTTCTAAGAGAATTGTTTCTTTCATATTGTGTGCCTTCCCTTTTTTAAAATGAAAAGCCTCTTTCGGTTGTGGATGTGATCGGGACTGGTACTGTTTTCGTCAAGTAAGTAAACCTAGTTAAATCATTTTTATATAAAATGTCTGTGAAGATAGTCTCAGGGAACTGCTTTGTGGGCAACAATGTTTTGTGTTTTTTATCTGAAATACTATTGCAACCATTCAGTTATCTAGTAATGAAAATGTATGTGCACGCTCATGATTAACAAGCCAGCACACAGTGTAAAAAGTTAAAAACAAAAAACCCCTAACCATTGTACGCACAATGAAAAGCACAGGGTAGAAAAACCTTTAGAAAAACCCCTATAATTTCTAAAGGCTGCAACATGCGATTTCTTTAAAAGTGTTTTAAATGGTAGTACTATTTTCTTGGATTAGGTTAAGAACGGTCCGCAGGTGTGATGCATGTGAGGCCAGCAGAATTACCTGGAGCTGCATCAGTTCCATCAGCTGACAATTCTGTCATAAAATCATTATGATGATAGTTTATAAGAAATGAATAATCTTTTTTGATTACGGGGTTTGATAGATACTTGGAAAATGTATATACATACACAGGCTGATATAGATATATATTTAATATGCATAAGAAAATACAGATTTTTAATATCACATGACGTCACACTTCCATATTTGTTATGTATACAGGGCTTGTGTAGACACTAGGTGTTTCAGCAAGAAAGTTTCTTCTTAGAGTCTTGGAGCCAGTTGTCCCTCTGTTTTTACTGTGTCTGAAAGCAGTTCTGACGGAATACTTCCTCATGTCAAAACAGTATCTGAGTCAGAAACAGAATATGAAAAAAAAAGGTGTATAATAAAAGTATGCACATGGAGAAAACAACTGAACCATTCTATTTTTTTTTAAGTCTTTTTCTCATTGTTTTATTAAGTAGTTGGTAAATATTAATTTTATAAAATACAAATCCTGATCTCTCATTATGTTAGCAGAATATACTTTTAGACCTTTTATTCAAAAAAAGTTTAGTCTGCAGTTGGTTGCATAAAAAAGAATAACTGGTGCTTTTTTTACTGAACAGAAACAGTATTAAAAAAAATAAATATTTTCAAATCGCAAATAAAAGCATACTATTAAAAACTATCCAGATTCTCTGGGAAAACTACCTCTTATGTAAATGTAAATCATTTCAGTTTGTCTTTGAACTCTATGAACTAAAAGGTTTATAAGGTTATAAATATTATGTGGAAATTGTATTATCAGACATGTGTAATGTTGGGACTGTAAATTGTTTTTATCCTAAGAGTAAAGTGATTAATATCCAGCATGCTTGGAGGTGTGGGAGTGTAGGGCTGGGGAAGGGAGAACTCGGTGAGAAAATTAATAGTTCCAGCTTTTAGGATGACTACAAATTTCTGATGAGCAGCAGTTAATAGAATTTCACATACTAATCTCTCTTTTGCTGCTATGCAGGGCACGGAGCTATTTTTTTCTTTAAAAAGTGTACGAGCATTTGTACTTGGTGCTCTGTTTGCACACACGCACTGTGTAGTAACCTGGCTTAAAAATATCTCTAGATATTCCAGAGAAATGAAAGGTCAGCCCGTGAATAACCAGGCTCACATTTGGATCCAGAACCATGTACTCTCTTAAAGAAGCAGAGTAAGAGATACTACGACTAAATACGTGTATAATATTTTAGCTTTTAGAGGAAAAGAATTAGTAACAGTGAGCCCTTAGTGTGCATGTAGACATCCTTTTAGTCAAGACACCTTCTGTGAATTAGCATAAGAATTATGCAGATAAGATCTTTATCTAGCTCCTGTACAGTTCTTTGAAGTCTTTAGAAGTTTAAGAATTAAGCTAAAGGAAACTGAATAAATAAGTGGTGTTTTGTTTATACAAGAGATTAATTATGCTAAATACAGGTATTGACTCACATTGATATCTAGTGACAATTGTTTTTCCATATGTCCGTGTAAAAATTAATTTTATATCTATGATGAGTTTTACAATTCACAGTGCATTGCTGTGTGAGTTGAATTCAAATATATTTTTAATTTCTTAACAAATAATGGTATTTTCATGATAATTTTGGAATAGTGTTATTACTCATGGGACTCCCAGAGACAAGAGAGTAGAAGATAGATTGCAGCAGGCAAACATTACATGTACTTACTTACCAGCAACTATCATTTGGAGACAGGGAGGGAAATCAGAGATGCCGAGAAAGGAAGGAATATGGGAACTTAAATTTCACAAAAAGAAGAATTCCAAAAGACCTTTGTCCCAACAGGAGAATGCTGCCACTGTTTCCATGCAAAAATGACTTCAATCTTTAAGACAATCTGAACATGCATTCACTTTGGACGCAGCAGGAGGCCCGTATAGAATTACACCCACCAGCCAGTTCCCCGGCGCGCAGTCCTCCCAGCGTGTCCCCGTGTCTGTCTCCCGCAGCCAGGATCTTACTGTCATTTCATGAATTATCGACTTGGCTTCCATACTTGTTACAACTTGATACATGCCAAAGCGAGGGAATGCTGAGTTACTCCAGATTTCTCCTTTTCTCACTGGAGTTGTTGCTCCTTTGGAGCCTTTGTTGCGTGTTCGGTCTTTAACACGCTGAGACCCTTCCCCAGCAGGCAGCATTTAAGTGCTGGTCTTTCATGATGACATTTTTAATATGTCAGAGCGCGCTGTTGTAATCTTTCCATATAGACTTGTAACTTTATTATAAGTTCTTGTTCACTAATCTGTTAGTTATTTTTAAAGCAAGTCACACTGATTTCACTTTATTTCCTTCTTGGTCATGTATCTTAATGTATTTTTCTATGTGCAAATAGTGTTTAGCAAAACCTTCAATGTGGGAAGAGTTATTAAAAAGAAAGGGTAACCTGATGCTTGCTCCAGAGCTGGCTTGCCTACACCACAGGCAAATGATTCATCTCAATAATAGGGTAGGTAAGTGTCTAAAAAAAAGAAAAAAGAAACTTAAATTAGTATAATTCTGTGCTAGGAACACATATTTTCCACTGAATTACATTTATCAAAACAGATTATCAAAGCTTTATAATTAACTTCCTAGCAAATAAGAATTAGCATATATTATATGAGTACTGTGCATTAATCAAATAATATTTAGTGAGGCACCCACCTATGCATGCCCAGGAATTACAAAGTTAATGAAAGACAGCAGTACATGAAACTGTAACTAATTAAGCAAGACACAAAAAATTCCGTAGATGTGTTTGACTGAATATGTTAGAATTTACTCATTATCATATTTACATGGCAAGTTTATTCCTGTACTTAAGTTTGGCAAACTAAGCTATTTAAAGTAAACTTTCTGTCTTCTATACAGATTTATACTCACTGTATTTCTTTATGTGTTTTTCAACTTCTGTATTTTAAATGAAAAAGTTTGATTACCTAAAGGGTTTTGGCTTAGAAGGGGAGAATAAGAGTAAACAATGAAACTCCGTACTGGTGTACCACCACCACTGCTATGCAACTCCCTTAAGGGCTTGTTACTGTGTGACGCGCAGGTCATGTTGTAGAGTCTAAAGCTAATGCTACAGCCCAGCGAAAACAAAAGAAAGGTCTGATGCTGGGCAACGCTGAGGACTCGCTGGCTCCCCGTGCCCAGCGGTAAAGGTGCAAAATAAGGCTGCGTTCATCCTGCTGATTTTCAGGTGTCAAACTGAGGTACCCTATGAAGCTTTTTGTCCTCTTTAGAGATGAAAAATATATTGAGAGAAGACATCATAAAGTGTTTAGACCCTAGGTAGGCTGAATTAGCCTGTGAGGCTGTTTCCATTTATTACAGAAGGAAGCTTACAGGCAATAAGTGCCTGATGCCCAGGCTTCAGTAGGCTGCTGCAAGGTAGGTGAGCTAAAACAAGGGCCCGAAGAAATACCACAGCATATTAGAAATGAATGGGCTACACTTAGAAATCTTTTTAGCAATAATTCAGCAATTTCATGCAACGTAATTGCTGCGATTCTACAACTTAGCCTTTTCCACATATTTATACACAGGCACGCTTACTTAAAATTAATTTAAAGATGCAAATAGTAATTCCTCTTTTTAGAGGAATAAACAATGAGGGTATAAACATCCAAATGGTTTTCTATACCATTTTCCAAGGAAAGAAGAGTGGTTGTTTCAGAGGTGTATAGAATAAAAAAGGTCTAATGTAGCTCTGTAATAACAAAGTTTAGGTTGCAAAGATCTTTAAAAATAAAAATTTCTTAAGTAGTTCTGTAGACACTAAAGTATGAATAAGAGAAGCCACTCAAATCTGTACCTCTCACAAATAGTATGTTCTCTGTCTCTAGACTGAATTGTATTATGCACTCCAACATAAAAAAGATATAATTTCTGACCCTAGGTTACCACTTCTTTTGTATGATGCTTTAAGTAGGCATTAAGAGAATCATCAGAAATTATTGACAAGACGTTTGTTTGTTTTAAGATAAAGACAGGTTACTCTAACTCCGTTCTAGAAAGTGCATAAAGGAAAGGAAAAC
This sequence comes from Aptenodytes forsteri, assembly GCF_000699145.1. Lineage (NCBI taxonomy): Eukaryota > Metazoa > Chordata > Aves > Sphenisciformes > Spheniscidae > Aptenodytes > Aptenodytes forsteri. The sequence goes on along the minus strand of NW_008795322.1, from coordinate 343,970 downwards.
TACAATTATATAGAAAATCATCTGTGATGATAAAACACAAATACATGCAGTGGAAGAACAATTTAGATGAGAAACTAGCACTGTTTGTATCCTTAATTTATTTCCATGATTTTCTAGATCAGAATGTGAAATGCTTTAGCTGTTTTTAATTAAATGTGTAAACTGAAGACTGCTTCTTTTCTTTTTTAAAAAAATATTGTTGATTATAGAACATATGTTGTTTATTTAGAATGCTAGCTCTTGCTGTTCAGATGTATTTGAGTTTCCTTCGTATACACTTTGATCTTGAGGCTTGTTTTTTTGGGTTTTTTGCACTAAAATGTCTTTGGGAAGTAAAGCCTATCAGTTGAAATGCATCTTTACTGTTAATCCAGCAGAAGTATGGTGAGTGGCAGACTCATGTACTGACACTGACAAGGATGGAACAGCATATTTGTTTCACCCATAGAAAAAAACTGATTTTTGGTGGTGTTGAAGATTTGGGGGGGGAGGGGGCTTTCAGCTTACTTTCTTGTGGAAACAAAGGTTATGAGATTTTTTGCTGTTTATCCATCTCCTCCCTGATAACGCTTATAATTTTTTGGGCAGTTTCAAGATAATTTAACAGTGTTAGAAACTCAAAGTGAGTAAGTTTCCACTGGTTTACTGAAAATATATTACCAACACATGGATTGACATCAAAATAGCGCTGCGGAGGAAAAAGCTGTAGTCTGAGCTCAACCATAGTGTAGAACATTAGAAAATCCACTTGGCACAGCCATTAGAGTGCTTTTAAGGATTTGCTTATACTTTGGACCTGGATAATCTGGAGATACAGTGCCTCCAGCAAACCCAGCTATACACTCTTGTAGCTTTTAGTTTTATTGTATCATCTGTATGCCAAATTACTGCTGTTGAATGTAATTTCTGGCTAGTACCTCATGTATTCGTGTACAGGATGCTTTAATTTTATAATTTACCTATATTTTCACTCTTGAAGAAGATCTCTTGCCTCCCATGCTCATTAAGATTTTTCCTGCTGACCACTGGCGTATCACTTCTCCTGTATATATGTAAAGTGCTTATACGGATTTTAGAGGGCTACTAGCCCCCTATTCAAAACTCACTGAGGTATAGTTGGAGACTTCTCCTTTCTGTTTCTTTCACTGAGTTTTGGATCAGACTTTATGGAGTATTTACTGCTTTTTTTGAAAATAATGTTTTTCTGGAGATTTAAAAATGAGACACTGAACCAACAAAAAGATTGTTAACTGTCATTGTATTAGTAAGTAGAAAAGATGTTCTACTTATGCATGGTGGTGAGCTATTTAAAGTCAGCACCATGGTAGTAATATTGATAATATATAGATTTTCGTATCAAGAGAGATGTTTATTTTCATGCCATAGGTGTTTCACTCAAATTTTTTTCCATCCACTTCCTTTTCTGTTTGAATCTTTGCAATTAAATGGTTTTATAATTTCACGTATGGTAGATGTGTTTGATATCTGGTTTGGCCAGCTGGTGGATGTGTTTTTGTATCAAAAATCCAACCATCAGAGAATAGGTTTCATTTTTTCATTTTTGAACAGTGGAATGGCCTTGGATACCCATTTTGCAAATGCGGGATTGTACCTTCTCTTTCAAAGAAGTACTGCATGTTGTTTCTCATTTTCTGATTGGATCATGCACAGATTGCAGTAAAAATAAGTTAAGCTAGGACTACTTGGGGAAAAAAATGATCTTCCTCAGGAAAAAAAAAAGAAGAAAAGTTGACATTTCAAAGATGTTCCTCTTCTATTAGATTATAACAAAGATGTTACAAAAAATCAGTAGAACAGAGATAGAGGAAAGGTGGTTGGAAGAGATTAGGCTGGTAATTGAAGTGTGTTTTATTTGGGGAACATATAGTTTGAAATCTCTGCTATACCGTCTTTCTGTACTCCGGGTGGTGCCCTAAGAGTGGATTATAAAAGCAAGCCCACAGCTGGAGTTTCCATGTTTAATAAACTGGGGAGAGTAGCTCTAAAATACAAGAGACTGAGCTTCATGGTTCTGATCCTAAAGATCTTAATAATGTTATAAAATCACAACATTTTATCCAGCAAGGCCCTAGTGGTCAGCACTTTAATTGATAAGTATAATTACAGGGGAAAAAGGCAGAAGAGGTACTTGGAGTTGAGCATGTCACAGCTCAAGCAAACTCATTACTACTATCGCTATTTTAATGTGTTAGCAGCAATAATGCGTTAACATTCAACTATTAAATCTGATTCTTAAACAAGTTGTTTAATCAAGAGGAGTGTCCTTGGGGGGGCAAAAAACTGGTAAGACTTAATAGAGCAGTTATAAGTTATACTTCAGTGACTATCACTGTTTTGTTTTGTTTTTTAGAGATCAGGTCTTTCTTCTTTTTAAAATGCCTAATTGCTCTCTAAAAGAAATAGAAAATTCATCCAACCACCAGCATGAGTGGTCCCCAAAGAAGTGCATGTCAAAAGTCTCCCATTCATGTCAAAAGTTGAAAGTTGAGTTTGGGGAATGAAGTATTGAATACAAAGAGAACTGAAGGCTGTGCTCATCACTAAGTGCATTTTTTCTGAATGTCTTTTGCTATACTTAAATTACAAGAGAAAGCTTCCAAGTGCTTTTATTTCCATAGCTGTTTCATGCGTAGATCTTTTGTCTCTATGGATTGAACGCTAAAGAAGAGGTATAAGCAGACAACTAACTCCTGTGACCTGCTGTTTTAATTTTTGAAGACTTACAGAAGTTAGCGTGTACAATTTTTCTAAGAGTTACTTGGAATTATATTTATGAAGGCTGATAGGCTCCAGAGAAAGGGCCAATGGGAAATGATGTAAAGGTCAGTGAGTACCTTTCTGCCTATTATATATTGGTTACTCTAATAAATTCATTAAAATAATGACATATGAAGTTAAGAAAAGGTCCCATACAAGGGACTCCTCAAGAACACTAGGCAGATTAAATCCTCAGCACTGGTCTTGGTACCTCAGTCATGAATAAAGGTATAAAAGAGATCATTAAACTGTTAAGAAATTCTAGCATGGCTGAAAAAGAGTGTAGGAGAGCTAGAAGAGGTTTTCCAAGCAGCAGTGTAATGCTGATTTCTGAAAAAATGGATACAGAAGACTGACAGAGAAAGCAGAGAAACAGACCATCATGATGTTAATGGATGAGTTCATTAGGATTTTATTTAAATAATGTCCCGTTACTGTGTATAAGTCCTTTCAATTTTTATTTTTTACATCAGAGGAAATTAATGAATAATATTTTGTTTTAAAAAGGTTGATTCTGCATCTTTTGTTCTGATGTAATTATAGGCTGTTAAAGAAAACAAACTGAACTGGGCCCACAGGCCCTTAAAATGACTGTGAATGAGCAAGTCTAGTAGCAGGACAAAGTCCAGTAGCTGTTTCAGCAGTAAACATCTGAAAACAGGCTGAGCTGCTGGGGAATATGAATGAAGGTTTCATGCCTGTGTTTATGAAGCCCTCTAAGTGACGAGATATATCCCTGCTGACCTTTAAAGTTCTTGCAGTTCTGAACTGCCTTGATCTGAGCAGCCCTTTCTTCTGCTATAGCGCTTGGGAATCCCATAGTCTTCATTAGTACTTATTTTTGGATCCTCCTTGTATATACTTAAAAAAGAAGGTGAAACATTTGAGATTCGTAGTCTGTGGACTACTGTGGTGTTCTGTGGACACCAGTCATAGCTAATGGGTGATAATGCCACCAAATCATCAACCATCTGTATAACCAGCGTTGCAGTTAATATCTGAAATTCAAGAATTCAGATTTTCCTCTGTCACATATACTGTTTCCTTCAGACGCACAAAGGTTGTTGCTTTTATTTTTAATTTAAAATCTTTTCTGTATTTTTTATAACTGCTTATAAGTAAGTTCTCTGTCAGCACACAGCAAGGTACAAGTGACTTTCTTTATAATGTCTTTGTTCTGAACTTTACTTAGAAATGAAGATCAGATCAGACTTTTTTTCCTTGCATATTTTTTTCTAGTGCTCTTGGAGGGATAAAACAAAGGCCTTTTAAAGTGGTTTGGCTTCATTCCAGCGTCAGACAATGCATTTGATTATGAAGTCCTAAGATCAATGTGGTTTCTTGAAACTGGCCTCAATTTCAAAAAATGCACGACTGAGATGTGCAGATTGATTTATAGAATCACAGAATCATAGAACAGTTTGGGTTGGAAGGGACCTCTAAAGGTCATCTAGTCCAACCCCCCTGCCGTGGGCAGGGACATCTGCAACTAGATCAGGGTGCTCAGAGCCCCGTCCAACCTGACCTGGAATGTTTCCAGGGATTTTCCTTAGATCTAGTCTAAATCTACCCCCCTTTAGTTTAAAGCCATTCCCCCTTGTCCTGTCGCAGCAGGCCCTGCTAAAAAGTCTGCCACCATCTTTTTTATAAGCCCCCTTTAAGTACTGACAGGCTGCGATTTGATCTACATCTTTATGCATCTGTTATCCTATGTAGATTTTTTCCAATGGAACATTAGAGGACATTTTCCAAAAATTCACTTTTCTAAGTTGACATTAGAATTAATACTGTATTTTGTACTTCACATTTATCTCCTGTTTCTAGAATCTAATTTTTTGCTATTCCACAGGAATTAACATGCTTCCTCAGTTTTGTAAAGAGACAACAGGAATGGCCAGTGATGATCAATTCCTAAAATCACAAACGTTGAAGACATTAGAGCAGTGGATGCAAGACCCTAATTTTTTTTTCAGTAACTGTCAACGTTTTTACATCTGTTGCCAACTCTTTTGATTTTTTTTTTTCCCCTCATGACTTGAATGGGAGGTGGTGTAATACTTGAAACACCCTGTTTTCTGGAGGCACTTGATTAAGAATTTCAACTCTTATATTTTTTACATAAGAGATGATGAGAAAAGAAGTGTATTTAGCTTGCTACTGCAGTTTACCTTGTCATTATGATACAAAAAAATGTATATAGTATATAATAATTTGATTTTTGAATATCACTTCTTGTGTATTTCCATTCTATTATAGTGAATTGGAGGCAAGGTGATGAAAAGACTCACATCTGAATGAGAAAATGGTCAGAGAGACTGAAAGGTAAATCAGTGACACCAATTGCGATTTCCACAAGCTGTTAGATAAGACAGAACCAAGAAAGCAGGTAAATAAAATATACCAAAATGGAAAAACAGGAGGTTATTGACATATGATCTGAATTAAAATCTTGAGTTACTGAAAACAGTTTTTCATTTTTTTTAAGCATTCAGTTTTTGCCATTTTTAAAAATTAGTAAGTTTCCTACTGTCTCCAAAAGAATTTAACACTTTAGTGTCTGTATATTATTATTCCATCTTCTGTGTTTTTTAAACAGATCAGAATAGAATCAGTTTTTTGCTTTCAATATCTGTATTGCTAATTCTATTCTTCATGAATCAGAATACTAATTATTAACAGGTTGGGTTTTTTTTTTTTGAAACTTGGAGAATTTTGTGTTTAATGGTAATATCAAAAAGACTGAAAAATGTTAAAATAATTATGTATGTTGAAGTCTTACTAAGTAATGCCCTATCACATCTTACATCCACAGCACACATACTGAGCAGAAGCTATATTCTCATGAGTTTTAACACAATGACTCTCAGACATCAGTATGTATGCTTTGGATACAATCTCTGCAGATTAATAAAACTCAATGAAATATTTACCCTAATTGCACTTCAGCCTCTTTCTTTTAATCATATTTAATACATCTAACAGCAAGTACTGCTTCCCACTGGTGGTTTTCTCATTAGCACACTATTGGAAATAAAATTTCAAGATGAAGGTTAGCCACTAAAGCAGCAGAGAATTTAAGTTAATGTTTCCTGGGTTTTTACATAGGACATTCACATGGCAGTAAAAGTTATATCACAGAATGACTGAGGTTGGCATAGACCTCTGCAGGTTGTATAGTCTAATATCCCTGCTCAGAGCAGGGGCAGCTTGAGCATGTTACTGGACATTGTCCAGCTGGGTTTTGAATATCTCCAAGGACAGAGACTTCATGACCTCTCTGGGCAACCTGCTCCAGTGTTAGACCACTCTCACCATAAATAACGGTGGGGTTTTTTTATGTTTAAACAGAATTTCCTGTATTTCAGTTTCTTGTATGAGAGAAGCTCCTTGTATGAGAGATGCTCCAAGCACCTAATCATCTTCATGGCCCTTTGCTGGACTCTCTCCAATATGCCCATGTCTCTTTTCTACTTGGAAGCCCACAACTGCACACAGCACACCAGATGTGGCCTCACCAGGCCTGAGCAGATGGGAAGGAACACCACCCTTGACCTTCTGGCAATGCTGTTGTAGCTCAGACTGGGATGCCATTGGCCTTTTTTGCTGCAAGGGCACGTTGCTGGCTCATGGTCAATTTGATGTCTACCAGGACCCCCAGGGCCTTTTCTGCCAAGCCATTTTCCAACCAGTTGCCCCCCAACATGTAATTGTTCATATTTTCTAAAAGATCCCCTATAAAGGGTGACATGTTTAACTTTATACTAAAGTCTGTCTCACAGTGTGGACGCAGTTGCAAGAAAATTTTTATTTCCAATAGCCCTTTTAATATTTTAATCATGTTGCTACAGTAGTTTTTGTGCTGACCCAGTGCTGTCCTCTTGCTCTCTTCCATCTTACAGCTATAAAATAGATCCTCATTAAGTGTTTAGTGTCGCTTCGTGTCACTGGGGAGAGTGAATTTGTTTTATTGTTTGAAAAGCAGAAGTGTAATACGTTATCCTGGTACATCTGACCATGTCCTTCTAATAGGTATGTGAATAATCTTATTCTCACAGAAAGAAATTGTTTTTTTCCTGAAGTTCAAAGCATCTCCTTTCCTTAGTGTTTTGTATTCAGTGACAACCGTACCACATTTGCTTGTGGACTTGGGAGACATTCAGAAAGAATGAGCAAGTGACAAGCAGGAAAAGAATTAGTATCTGGGTTTGATTCAGTTGTCTTACAAGTGAAGTTGTAAACAAATGTGGAATTTAAAGGAGGATTACAATATTTTGATTTATTCCATTCTGCATGTTCAATATCAGTAGTTTCATTCCAGAGAGAATAATGTAAATACAGTAGACGGATCAGGACTAGATCAGGATTAATATTCAGATCAGGATACCAACAGGATTCACTTGTATTAACTCCTGGCATCCACTTTTTTATGGTGCCACAGAAGTAATGAATTTTTAACTTTTTTTCAGTGTCTGCAGATTGGGTGAAAAACTCACTAGTGTTATTGGGAGGTAAGAATGAACATCAAAGGGAGGTTATTCTTAATTCCATATGTATATGCATATATATAGGGGTGTCTGTATATATATAGTTTATATATTAGAAAAGTGCACGAGGAGAGTCTCTATCAGTCTCCATCAATATTTAAAGTTTCTTTAACACAAATTCAAGACCCATTTATTAACTGTCCATGTATGTACAAAGAAGAGACTCTTAGTTGCACTGAATAATTTCCTGATATTATTCTTTATAAAAATAAAGTTTTGATCTTTAATGTCTATTTTGACACTTAGCTTACTTATGAGCCAATACCTCTGACTTGATCTTATAACTTTCAAGCAAGAAAAGTTACCAAGGAATTTTGTAAAACTTGTAGTGCTTCAGAAAAGTAAACTTCAGGCCAGGTTCATCTCTTGTTCTCAAATCCTCCCAGCATTAAAATTGATGAAGAGATGATTTATCAGGATGAGAAGTATTCAACCATGACATACAGAAATTCAGAGCTCCCTGTATGTCCTCATTTGTCATTGTCTTTAGTCATTCGTCATTTATGATCATTACAGTTTTATGCAGCAATGGTTCAAGTTCTGTTTTGAAACAGCTCACATCATACATTTGTAGAATCCCATTTAAAATCTCTGAAAGTATGAATTTATTTAAGACAGAAACTTAGTGAGGCTCTTTGTAGTCCCAAATTCACACTTAAATGTATGTGGGCCAAACCATGCTGTTATATACTGTCTGTATTCCTGCTTTCAGTGAAAACTTTTTTTCCTAAGCAGGAAAGCAAAATTTACTTCTCATTATATATTTTTTTTTTTTTCCCCAGAGAACAAAGTACTTGAAAATAACTTGAATTGTCTACTGCAATCTTGTAAATTTCATAGTATTTTATAGTAGGGTTAATCAGCTGATAAGAATCAATGCAGATGCTCATCTGATTAGCTGAACTAAATTGTAATTAGGTGCTAATGAAGATCATTTGTAAGCATACAGCATGCATATAATTCTTAAGTTTGATTTCTAAAGCTTGACAGTGTTCTGTTCTACTAATTTTTTATTTTCCTCTGTTTTGCATTGGTATGTTTGAATGCTGTATTTCCTTCCTGCTTTTAAGATAGTAGAAAACAAAAGTATCTAGGTTGTTTTGTAAGGAGGTTGAAAAATGGTTGTGAATATCTAAAAATTTGTTTGAAATTTGTTTCACTCTCTGATGGATAAGGTGGGTAGAAAATTGGCTGGACCACTGGGCTCCAAAGGTTATGACCAGGAGTGCCAACTCCAGCTGCTAGCTGGTTACTTGTCGTATCCCTTAGGAATTCATACTGGGGCCAGTACTGCTTGACATTGTTAAAAGCGTGAGTGTTGGGACAGAGTGCCCTCTCGGCAACTTTGTGGATGATATCCGCTTAGAGGGAGTGGTTGATGTGCTGGAAGGCAGGACTGCCATTTAGAAGGACCATGATAAGCTGGAGAAAACAATTGACAAGAGTCTCATAAATTTCAGCAAGGGACAATGCAAAGTCCTGCCTCAGGGATGGAATAACCCCATGCAACGGTATAGGCTAGAAGCTGTAGATGAAAACCAGAAAAGTACCTGGGGGTCTTAGTGGACAAGTTGAACACGAGTCAGCAGTGTGCCCTTGCAGCAGAGGTGGCCAACTGCATGCTGCATTAGCGAGGGTGCCAGAGAAGGTCAAGGGAGATGTTTCTTTTCCTCTGCTCGGCTGGGGTAAGAGCAATTCTGGAGTGCTGTGTGCACTTGTGGGCTCCCCAGTACATGAGAGACATGGGCATACTGGAGAGAGTTCAGCAGAAACCATCAAGGTGGTCAGGGGCTTGAAGCAACATGATGCGTAAGAGGAGACTGGGCTAACTGGGTTTGGTCAGCCTTAAGAGGAGAAGCCAAAGAGAACATCTGTGCCATCATAATTTAGGTATTTTGCTCTTTTGTAATATCTGGTTCAAAATAAGTAACAGAGATTTGTAAACAGAGAAGTACAATAGCTTTTGGGCAATTTGATGTCATTTAGAAGCAAAAATACTAACCCATATTTGAAAAATTATAGACCCAAATCAAGCCTAAAGAGATAAAATACTCAAATCGCATTAAAATTCAATGCACTCTTATTTCACTCACACAAACAAGGTTTCTTGTTCTTAAAATTAAAAGTAATTAACATTTGTTTGCTTGTTTGTTTTCAATTTAAAATAATGATGTAGACGTTAATTCTCCACTGTCTAATGTTTGAGCCTTACACACACAAACACACAAAAAATCTCATTTGGACCAAGATTGTCTGGTAATGACTCCGATCAGAGAATTACATTATGGTTTCATTAACTCCAGCAAAAACTTTTGGTTCTTTTGCTTACACCAATTATAGTCTGTTTAGATAAAGGTGTAGGTTGCTGTACCTTTTTTAGGGCTATTTCTCACTGGAAAAACAAAGAAGATATTGCGTTGTTCTGTTCAGCATAGTTACCGTTCAACAAAATTACTGTTAAGCATAGTTCGATGCTTTCAATAACTTGAAACTGCTGGGAATAAAACACGTAAGTACAGAGGACTCAACCCCTCTTTAGTATGGGTTAGCATACTACTCTGTCAATAAGGCGATAATGATAATAACTTGAAAAAGTAGCAAAGCAATTTCAATATCATGATAAATGTTTCAGATAAATTGCTAGCTTATGCATTGACCTTGGTGAGCGCATTCATGGGAATGTAGGATGATTATATACAACTTGTCAAACAAAAAAATAGTTTATGATCTTAAATTAAATTGCCTCAGCGTAATTGTAAAAAATGGACAAAAAAAGACAATAAATGCAAGTAGCTGTTCAGGTCATGTCTTTATTAATAGCATGTCATTAAGCAAACTAAAAAGCGTTAACTGTGCCATATTTAGAGATTAAGTGGGAGCAGAACCTCATTAGCTCTAACAGGAAATCTCAGTCAGATGATAGCAGGGCTGGGAGCATTTCACTAAGTACATCTGTATAGTCCATCCTTATTAAAGGGTCATCTAGAGGAACAAGGCACCTTAAGTACTACAATATATTGGGTTGGCTCAGAGCCTTGTAGAGGGACTAGAGAGCTCCTCCTACCCTCCAAGAACCCGTTCGCCTGTCTGACTTGAAAATACCTAATGTTTAAAAGATCAGAAGAAATTATTTGTCCAGGATGAACCCAGACTGCTCAAGAGAATAACCTCTGTGTGAAACAACCTTAGCGGCCTCTCTGGATTTGGTAATAGACAAGTATCCTCATCTTCACACCTGCCTCCCCCCCACCATTTTTAATTTTATCCTCTTCCAGCTTCTCACTACATTTTGTTTCTTACCTCAGCTGTTTACTCCAGTGTCGTGCATGGACAGCCTTTGCATTCCTCTTGGGAAGCTGTGCTTTCCCTAGCCGTTTGCTGTGTGGGCAGTTTCAGCCTGCGGGGTCCAGCCGGGTCCTTACCCAAGATGTAGGGGAGTGAAAGGCTGTAACAAAAGTGCCCCACGTATAATGATGATGAATAGCTAAAGAAAAGGAGTAGGAGTAAGTTGAAGCAAGCCAACTATTTTCTACTGCAGCGCTCTGGACTGAGGTTTCCAAGGAGCAGAGTGCCAATTTAGCCAATCACTCTCATGGTTGTGATATAACTACATCACCAGTTATAAAAAGGGTTAACTCCCGCCAGAAGCAACAGAGAGAATTTTTTTTACATTATCCCTTCTTGCCTTAGCCAAATTTGAACTGATATTTATTGAAAACCCTTAAAACACTAAAACAAAGACAGCCATTACTGAAATTTAAACCTACCAAAAAACCCCGAGAGAAATTAGTTATAAGTAGGGGAAGAAGAGTTGGGTTGCAGAAGAGGTTAGTGCTATCTGAACACTACTCACTGCATATGCAGAAGGTATTAAATTCAATGCTGAAATTTGTTTTTCCCCATAGTAGCAGAAGCAAATTAGGAGCTACTGAAGATGTTGTTAATTCACTGTCATTTTTTTCTTGCACCATTTCTGTGAAATTATTCTTTTGTAGCCTTGTAGCCCTGTAAATATGGTGTTGCTATTGCTTGCAACAGGCACAGGCTTTGTCTTAAGATAACAACACAGGCCTTAGGACCTCTCAGGCTTTGTCTGGACTTGACTTGGCCTGTGTGTGCTCTGTTTTAGCTTGTTTAGCTGTAACAATAATTGTCTGACAATCAGGTGCTACTACCTAATTTGTTTTAGCTTTTGTACGGTTGTCTGGTATGTGTATATAAATATACATATATATATGCTTATACACTGCTATATATATTTCTGTAACTGGTAGGTAGAAAAAGCAAGTAGTTTTCCTGTGCAGAATGAACTACCTATGACCCTGGAACAAAAATGCAGCATAAAAGAGTTTAGGCAAGAGATAACAGCAGGGGTTTTGAATCTACAGGCACAGGATGATATCAAAGGCCTGAGAACTATAAATAACTCACCAGTAGATGATTATTGTTAAAGGAAACAAGCTTGGGACCTGAGTAAAGCCAGTTTTAGGGGTAGGTAACAAAGAGAAGAAAGAACAGATGTCTAACATGCATGAAAACACACCATATAGAGTACATTTGAATGTAACATGTACTTGCAAACCAGTGAAGAATGAGCATGTGAGCAAGCATGTAAAAATGAGCTCAAGTGGTTCTAGGAGTGATAAATTTAAAACAGGTGTAAGGGTAAGCACACCACCATAGAAAAGCATTGATTTTAGATCATTTGCGTAGATATTTTAGCCTAATGTATTTTGAGATATGAGTGCTAGTATCATTGCAACTGGACTAATTCTTTAGACTGTTAAAGTAACAGTAATTTCTTGGCTTTGCATATAAGGAGTGTTCCTTTTGCTCATATCTAGATTTTAAGTGCAAGAAACAACAAGATTTTAAGCACAACACATTACAAACTGGTGGGAATTTGTGCAGCCTACACTGTAATTTTGATGAAATAAATTGCTAGCTCTTTGTTGCACAGCAGTGTGCACAACCCGGTGCAACAGTGACTCCACGCTGTGCCTCTCACCGTTAGTAAAATTCCCAAGGATTACCCAAGTTCTTCCCTTAGCAGAAGTAGCTGATATGGTTATTGAACAAGGAAGCACCTATGACTAGGAAAGACTAAATCTATTTCTAGAAGTATAAAGTTTGTCAGTTGACCACATGGAGGTCAAGCTACCCTACTTCTACACGGGGCTATGAAAACTAGCAGGTTACCAGCCATTTTTCTCTAGAAGAGAATGCAATTTGAGCCATTGTTATCTATTTGTAGTCCAGAAATATTGCATCCTATCTTACAGTTGCAATTTTTATACATGTAAGTAGCTAATCAGTTTGAGAAGTGTGAATTTCAGTAAAGCCCCCCCCAGTCCTCTAAAATGTAGACTTATAATTTAAACATTTTTTAATAACTAGTTGAACTTCACAGCACCTATATACTGTCCATAAAGGCAAGGAAAATGTAAATATTTGTAAGCTGAAATACTGAACTGCTTGATTTATCTCAGTGGCATATTTTAGTTCAGCTATGTCTGACTACACATTGTCCTACCTATAAATAAAGTCATTAGATTGTCCACGGAGCCTTCCAAACCTGTGTCTATAATCGGCAGTGTTATGAGCCTAACGCTTTCTGTATTGGTAGTTTGATCTATACAAACACGAATACAATAGTAGAGGGATTTTAAAAGTCAAATAAATGTCACTGGAGTGCAGTAGTAAATGTGTCCAAGGAACGTGCTACCTTAATTGAAAATTCAAATTACTGAGCGTTGCTGCTTTTCAATAAAACATTCAGTGCTGTTGAATGAAAAATCAATAGATGCTTTATAGTGCATTTTTCTTAAGCAGTAGGCAAGCACTCAATTCCCCTTCAAAAGATTTTTATTCTTCTATCTTTAGTATTTACACCTCTTCCTCTTTCTCTCTCTCTCTCTCTCTCCCCACAACAGTATTAAGTTTCTTTTGTAAACCAAAACTTAGTTCACTGGTAAAAAACAGAACATGTGGTATTCAAATTTGGTAGTCGTTGTTATAATTTAAAGCCATTACAAAGTCGGGTGCCTGGATACTTCTTTTCTCCTGAGTGAACACTTAATTTAGACTGTGTCTACTGAGATTTCAGGGAATACTCTAGTTCACATTTGGATAGGATAGGATTTAATTTTAAGGCAGGAGCTTTGACATTCTTGTAGGATAGTTTGACATTTGTTCTTGTTATTCAGAGAAAAAATGATAGAACAAATGTGTAAAAGTTCAACCGGAAATGGTAAAAATATGCTCGAGACTTGTAGGTTGAAAGGAAATTGTAGATACCTATTAAAGCAGAGATCTTTGTGGAATGTGAAGTTCTTGGAGAAGTTTCTCCATGGTGCTTGATAGAGATTGAGTGTACTCCTATTGCTTTTAATCTTTGACCTGTACATTTGAGAGTCTTCCGTCTGGGTAGGCTTTAGCATGAAAGGACCAGTTCTTTGCGTCACTTTGCCCTTTCTATTTTCACTTGCTTCTTTCAGGAGGTAGCACGGAAACCGCATTAGTATTCTGCTGCACGCAAAGCAGAAATGGTACCTGCTACCTTCTCTTCTTGTACTTGCTACCTTCTTTTCCTGTATGCTTGTGGGACAGTGATGCTTTATACCAACTAAATCTGCAACTCTGAGGCTTTGTGAAAGGACATACCGCACCTCTCAGTTGTTCCTGCCCCAGCTCTGGTCCAGCAAGTGCTCTCATTTCCAGTATGGGAACTATTGCAATAATCTGTACCATAGTGATGAGAAAAAAAAATCAGATTTGCCATACAACTTGTGGCAAGAAAAGCCATCGTGTTACAGACTGCTATGCACATAGGCTGTTGGGAGTTTTGAGTGGAAATTATATTAATCTTTGAGGATAAGTATGTAATAGGTTATTAAATTCCAGCATATAAATCACAGATATTGATTATAGCTGGTACTTTAATACCTAGTGCTACTACATATGACAGTCTGAAGTTTTGTGTATATTGTACATTCTCAAAGCTTTTAGAATAAATTCTAAGCATCCATTGTTTTCCAAAAGAGGAGAGAACAATGACACTAAGTGTTACTTAGAGTATAAGCTCCCAGGGCAATGTGCCTTGCTAAAAGTCCAGGAATGAGCTTTAATTTAAGTTTGCAGATCAAAATAATTCCTTGGAACGTGGATGAAAATTGTGTGTGCCAATATAGACTCATTCGTTTAAATGGAACTTGTCCTTTCGTAGCATTTCACTGATGTGACTTAGCAACAAGGATCATTAGCCTCTAAGCTAAAAACGAGAATGAGAAAAGAGCCAGATCAAAGTATGCGTTACAGCAAACCACTGCTGATGCATGTGCTGAAAGCACTTTTGCTTTTCCCTATTTCAGATTGCCTCTTTATCTCAGCCTTGTGATTGCCCCCAATACTATAAGCAGCTGTCTTCTTTGTTGTTGTTGTTCTGCAGCTTATCAAATTAACAGATGCTTGTTGAGAAACATGTGCAGACTTAGAAAAATATCAAAATGTTATCAAGAGGTAGAGACTAGGTGCATGGACTGATGCTGAAATTCTCTGATGTATAATAAATCATGAAGAAGCTATGGCTGGTCACCCAGACGCAGAATTTAATCTGTATCAGATGTAAATTCTGGAAGCTTTTTCAGTATCTTATACAGTTTGTTTTCAACTAGCTAAAAATGTGAGCTTGATTTTTGTCTCATCAGTGAAAGTCAATGAGTGATAAAAGAACCAAGTCTCTGTTATTTTGTTCGCTGCATAGAGTTACTGTCCTTAAGTGACTTCTGACTTTTTCAGTCAACATATCATGCTTTTCTATTTGTTCTGACCATATCCATGAGTGGTAAATAGAGACCAAATCAAGTACAGTCTGCCTCTCCATCCTCGTCTGCCTTTCCTTTACGCCAGAGACTGCTTTCAACACAGTATAGGTTGTCCGGGTATACCCTGGTTTGGTGTGTGGCTCTTTGGACAATTCTATGTCACGATACCTTTCTGGTTCAAGTGTTAGAATCAGACAGAACAAGTTCCTGTTACTGGGCTTCCTGCAGTCTTGGTAAGTGTCCTCACCATCTGACTATTGATCATCCTGGTTTAAGGCTTGTGTTTAAAGCAAAGGACAGGCACAATCTGCAACACCCTGCGGTTCTAGTCCATTGCTAGCCCAATTTGGGGACTTGGCTTGTGTGCGCTCTGGCTTCTTAGGAGTCCCTCTGCTTGATGTCCTTCATACAAGAAGAGGAATGTGGGATGGGCAGGAGGGAAGGAAATTATGAAGGGCTTGGTCTTGCTGTGACATGGAACTGGGATGTGACTGGAACATCATCTGAGAGCTGGGAACTGTTCTAGCATCCCATAGGATGGACAGAACATCGTTCTCCTTTTCTGTGTAGTTGGTTTCATTTCTTTTCAGAACATTTCAAAACTCTTAATTCTGTCCTGAATCAGAATGTGTGAAAAATAGTTATTTGGAAAAGCAGCATGGGAATGGAAGATTTCCTAGTTGAACCAGGCTCCCGATATTTAACAGTCATGATTTGGACATTGGAATATATTTTTATTATTTTTTCCCCAGGGAAATATATTTTCTTTACTAGAAAAAAAAAATAATAGAAAGTAGTCTATCAGCAATTGCATAGGGCCAGAAGAGATAAGCAACTGAAAAAACAGGACAAAAGGAAGAAATACACAATAAATAATTGGTAACAGTGAGGTAAGGTAACGGTGAAAGATGGGTAAAATGCCACTTTAATTCTGAGTGGGTCTTATTAACAAAATGAGTCATAGAAGATGACGTCTGAAGGGCTATAGAATTAATGGGTCATCTTTGGACCTGGCTTTACTTTGAAGAATTTCATTGAAGTCAATGACTTTGTAAATAAGTTTAGTCAATATATCTTTAGTCTTTTTCAAATGAAAGTCATAGACATATTGCTGTGAAATAGCAAGAGATGGAAAAATAATACTAATGCCAACCCTTCTTACTGAAGGATTTAGTAAGTTCTGAGAAGTAAGTAGCAAAAGAATGTAAAAAAAAATTGAAATTAACATTTTATTGATTTTTCCTTTTAAGACAGAGGAACAAGAAATGTTAAGATTTCCTATGTTTTTTTCCTAAATTCCTAAAACCCAGATATTTTTTTTTTTCTCTACTGTGCTGTAGTTTTTCACTATTTGTGATGTCTGTATCAAACAGGGTAACTGAGAAATGTTAAAAAAATCAAATTGGTTAGAACATGTTTCCCCAGAGTGACATAAATCCTAACATTTGAATGCTATATTCTGTTACCTTACACTAAGCAGGAAAATGAATGGCTATTGCTAATACATAATCTTATTCTTAAACAATGCTGAACGGCTTCTTCAAAATTAATTTCAGGCAAGACAAATGATATTGAGGAGCCAAGCCATCCCCCCATGGACCCCCCCCCTGCCCCCCCCCAAGCCTTTTTTCCAAACCTGCCACTGCTACTGCTTGTAAAGCAAGTCGTGGGATCTGTCAGAGAGCAAGCCAAATAACCGAGGCAGAAAGCCAGATTCAGAGGCTGGAGGCAGTCCAGATTTTGCTATCTCTGTCAGATGTTTACTGATAATCTTCCATGTGTGGATATAAGGCTTCAAGAAGCCTTAGCAAAGATACCCAAGTATGATGTTTTAGAATATCGCCTTGTGTTAGATGCCTTTCAAATCCCATGTTCTTATAAAGTGCTCTCACAGCAGACTGAAGCAGAGGGACGATGTAGAAGTCCCATTGCCGAGCATTACTATGCATGGATTCTGAGATACACATAAACTCAGCAACTCAGATATGACTAAATTGGCTGTTTATATTGTAGTACTTTCTAAGTCTTACGGAACAGATTAATATCTGTTTATGTCCTTATTTTCTATGCTATAACAGATATATGGATAGAAAGGGTAAGAAAGGAATCTTAATGGTTTTGTGACATTGCCCATTCCAGAAGTTCTTTTTCCCCGTTCCTATGGATACCATGATGTAAGCAACAGAAAAAAGGGGGCAATACTCAATACCACGTAAACCTTTCACGTTTCAGGGGAGGGAAGTAATCTGAAACACCAAAATATTTTCTCTTTCTGTTAAACAATTTTTTTTTTTCCTATTCAAGCATACGAGGCATTATGGCTGATTTTAGAACCTATACATGGCTGTATTCTGCCTGATTTCAAAATAAACAGAACAAAATGTGCTAAAATGCATTAAGTATTAACATCAGAGGGTGGCCCAGCAGACCACATGCAGCTTTTAATTAGACACATGCAATTCGGTGTAAGCTGGTTGGCTTACACAGAGTTAAATGAGAACAGAGTTTGACCTTCTCTGACTATAGGGTGCTAAATGCTGTAGCGCTCAAGACAATGTAATACAAGACACATTGCTAACCTTCCCATCGTATATAGTCCATTGTGGCTGTTGCCAACTGGATCAAATGAACATTTGGAAAGGTGTGTTAAATAGAAGCCAGATCCCATTCTCTCTTAATTATGCGGCTTTCACCAGTATGCAGTACTAAATCATCCTTGCCCAGGGGTAGTATAATTACTGCTGAATAGCCTAATGCTGAATAACTTAACATACTAGAGGCAGTAATTATTCCCAGAATGTGTCTGTTCCACTTTGCCTATTTACTTGTGTTCTTCAGAAAAATTATCCCACGACTTAAATACTCTTTAGGGCAGTTCTGGTCCTTGCCTTGAATATATTGGTCACAAGCTCAGTCCTTTGAAAGTAAGCTAAAAGACTACCTTAGAAGAATGAAATGGTAATGGAATAAATATCTTCAGTAGCTCTGTAGAACATATTTTTAATTCTGTCATGGTCGTGCTATTCATTTTAATTTAATCTCTACTGCCAACCCATTTCTTTTGAATTGCTCAAAACCCTTTCTTCCTGATTTGAAAGGAAAGAAAGCTAAACTTACAAACCCCGATAACTGAAGGTCACTTTTATCTTTAATATTTTAATAACCCATTATAGTTTACATTTGCAACTGGAGAATTTTCATCAGATCCAATGCAAGATACTGCCCCATTTCTTTCAGGCACAGTCCCCGTCCTCCTTGCTCAGTTTGTGCCTGGTGTGAACGGGAACAGTTCATTGCTGTTGTCCACCTCTCTCCACTTACTACTTTTATTACATTTGTGTTGAATAGTATGGTGATACTGGTTGTAAACAGTTTGATGTAAAGTTTGGGAGCAATGTGTTGCCATTTCTGCATTTCTAGGCTGACGTGTCTAAAGGGTTTTCAAAAAGTATATCCCACAAATGCTGCTGTGGGAATATTTCCTCCAGATGAGGGGTGTTAGCCTTAGAGAGTGGGATTAACATTAACCCTCTGGAGGGTTTTGCAACTGAATAAGTTTCAAAACTCCAATTTATTATTTAATGTAATTTTAATTATTTAAAATCTGCATCACAGTGAAGTGATTTTGAAAATTTTACCTACTTTGCATTAGAAATGTTCAGTTTTGAGTTGTAAACATGTAGTGTCGATCTATCAGTTTTTATTTGCCTGATAGTCTGGCCTCAGTGTTGTATGCTATTTATCTTGAGATATAACCTTTGGGTCTCACAGTGATTTGACAATTAAATTTTCCTTAATTTTGCTTACTACTGTCTGGCTTTAAGGTGTGAAAGGTACCTAGCTGAAAGGAAAGACTGGGAGTAAAGAGTTAAATCTGTATAGACTCAAGCTAAACTATCTGAATATGGCCCCTGTGATCTTAGTACTGTACGTTTGCCCAAGGTGCAAAGGTCTTTGTATATGATCCCAGAATGCATTGCTGTGTATGTTTAAACGTTGCACCAAACAGTTAAACTCCCAAGAATAAGTGGGGAATGGATTATGTTACTTCAACAGGCACTTATTCTAAAACATACTTGCTTATGAACTTATCTGAATAAAGGCTGCCCTGGTTCTGAAGTCTATAATGTTATATCATTACCCTCACATTCAAACATGCATACAAATCTGACAAGCTGTAAATTCATTGGCTGAAAGCAACTTCCACTTTAGCAGCTGTATCTATTTTGGTGTATTGTCTTGGAGGCTATGTCAATGAGCCTCCGTATTCAAGTATTCAGTATTCAAGTGCTGAAGTTTTTGATTGGAAGCAGACTAATATTAATCTTCAGTTATCAAAAAGTCTAATTCATAATCTATTTCCCCCAAGTCCTCAATGAAAAGAGACATTTTTTTAAAGTCTGACAAAAAATCATTTTTATTTGCTGAAGTAAGATTTTTTCCAAACAAAATTACCAACCCCAGAACAGGACATGAAACTAAAGAACTGAAGTGTCTGATGTTATGGCATGTGAAAACAAATTCATTTTCTGTACCTTGGAGACAAGACCTACCGGATGAAAATCAAATAAACTAATTAGCGTTGAGCAAAGAACATTTTATATATTATGGCCCTCTGGGCTAATTTCGCCCCTTTCCAGCTACCCACTATATAAAACTCCTTAAATCAGTGGGACATAAGGCACCGTACTGAGAGCAAGGTCAATGAAACCAGACTCTTTTAGGACATAATGAATGGAGACAGAATTCTCCAAGGGATCTTCTTGATGTATGTCAGCAGCACAACAGCCCCCAACTGCTGTTTCCATATTTTCTTCTTGAACATTTCTAAACTGAATACAGAGGTTTAATAGGAAGTTCTCATTATCAAGCTGCCTCTTCATAGGGAAAAAAGGTAAAGGTGGACAAACGGAAAAAAACCCCAGGAATATGTTCCTATTTGGTTAAAAACTGAAACTGATGAGCAGCCATGTAGTATGACTTACATTATTCCTTATTTTATGTAAATACATTTTTAAATGCATATCTCTAATTGCAGAATTCCATCAAGTAGGCAGTCTGAACATACAGAAGGAAAGGGTCTAGTAACGCTCCTGAAACTCTATTCTAAATTTATCCACTGCAAAGTGCATGCCTCTAAAAGTAATGGTTTGGCAATCATGGTTTGTAAACAGTTCTGGCGGAGGTTCTCCAACTCCAAGTAGGTCTTTCTTAGATTATTTAGAAATACTGGTTTTCATTCTCATTTAGGAACGACTGTAATGAAATCTCCATTTGGCATAATTATTTCTCATATCTTGAAGTGATATGCTAAACACATTTTGTTAAAACTGAGGTCATATTTACTCTCATTTTACACAAAATCACAGTCATTCTATACTAAGCCTGACTAGAGAAAGGTCAGGGGAAAAAAAACAAAACCAAAACAAAACAGAGAAAAGATCAGAGAAAAGACAGAGGAAGATTTGTTTTATTATATGAAGTAAGTATGAACTTTTCCAGGCTTGTGAGTTCTTGAACTAATTGGTGTGAAACTAACTCAAGTTAGTTGAATTAGTAATTATGTTGAAAATTTAGCAGCTTCGATGAAGATATAGACACACCAGAAGTTGTCCAGAGGCCATCTTTAACTGCATAATCCACTGGAAGGAAAAGTACGTAGGTTCTTATTGTGTTGGTAACAGGGTTGTGAATAGTTTGTGTAATGGGGCAGCAGGATTCATTAGGCTGCACAGATAGTAGAGCCAAGTGGCTGACTCATTGTAATCAATTATTTATATTTAGTGAAGTCTGTGGCTCAGTGTGGCAGTTAGACATTAACATATCCAAATCATCTGGAACTGTCATCCGACATGCATAAGCTGAGACATTATGAAATCCTGCAGGAAACCCGACATAGGCAAGCTTTATTTTGAATAAAAGAAGAATTGAGAGGTTTCAAGAAATAATGGAAAAGCTCAGAGCAGACTTGATATAATTTATGAAGAAATACTACACCTGATAGAGATGTTGGAGTCAGTAGATAGCAGTCCGAGTGCAGCAGTTACAAGAGATTTTTGGTTTTCTTATAGGTGGTATTTGTCAAAAAGATTTCAGTTAAGAAATTTGTGGTACTTGGAAGTATTCAAAACAAATAAAGAAACAAAAAAACAACAAAAAAAAGATAAGTAGCTCAAAATAGAAACCTAAAGCTTAAAGAAGATTACATATTTTCCTCTTGAAATCCATACAAAAATTCTCAATGGCTGAGTGTTCTGGATGCATAAATGCCCATTGAGTCTTAAAGTTAACATCATGTAAAACCAGGCAAGCAAATAAAAATGAATAGATCAGCTTAATGCAGATTATCCATTAGATCTTAGAGTGTACTTGACCCATCCAAATCTCATAACTTTGTAGAATCTTTTTTATTCCTTCAGGTTTATTTCATATATTAAAAGCATGACTCATCCATACTGAGCATGAGAAACAGATCTGCTTTATTATACAAAGCACAAATTGGTAATATGGAAGAAGCAAATATATTGGTTCTTCAAGGACATTTCTGACTTATGTCTCAAGACAAATCTAGGGACATAAGGATGTTAAAGTTAAAAAACTGGATTTACTGTTGGTGCTTGTATTAGCGCCACATTAATACAGCACTACTGGAACTATTGTTTGCTGCTTTTTTTTTTTTTTTTTTTTTTTGTTTGGAAAGGGCAGGAGAACAAAATACTTGATTTAGCGTGACCTTGTCAGTGTTTTGTTAGGCTGCTTTCAGTCACGAAGGCATGCATGCTAGTACCGTGTAGTCCGTCTCTAATGATTTTTGATGTGGTTATCCTTAAGAAGCTATTATTCTGTGAACTGCTAGAAGATTTTATATCCTGAAGCACCTCTACTTTCTCCATTCATAACTAAATTGGAACACTCAATTTTGAAATAATAGTTAGCGTGATTTATTATTTACCAAGGCAGCGATGAAGAAATGTATTTGAAAAGAAGCCAGTAGCAAATTACAATCGATTTGCAAAATATAACAAATAAAATGTTTTACGGAGGCAGACTTGCTGTTTCAAGTGATATGTGATCCATAATAATATCTCCAAGATGTCTGCTTCTTTATTACTGTCAACAATTCATTAATCATCTTCCTACAAAAAAGCAACTGCACCCCCCAACCCCAGTTCAGACATCTAAGAAAGTGCTGATTGTGGCTCTGCAGTTTCTACCCATTTTTTTCAAAATGCTGTTCTTTAAGTAAAATATACATTCAGAACTTCAGGAAGTCCCTTCAGGTGCCCTTGGAGTGAAAGCAGGTAAAATTATTTATCCTGTGATGGAATCTTAATAGTGATTATGATGATGGACTACAATTGGCTGATGTGTTGAATGGTGGCTGTCAACAAATACAGAAACTGGAATGACTAATGATGCACAAATAATTAAATTCATCCTAAAATAATGTGTAGTTAGAGATTCTTACAGCTGTAAGTTCACTAGAAGCAGACATTCCTGTTCATTTTCCAAGAAGGTAAAATATTAATTTTTTGGTTCTAAAAATACAGTTTACTTATAATCTTCTGCTGTGCTTCTAACTATTTGGTTTTCATCCCCAAATGCTGTTATGCCTGCAGTTCAGTTAACACAGCATAACTGCTGTGTTCTGTGCAGTTCTGTCATTTGGGGAAAGACATTTCTTCCAAGTGCCAAGAACGTTGCAGCTACATCTTTTGAGTTAATCCAGAATTTTTTTTCCAGCAATATTCTTTAGCTACGCGATCTTCACTTCCCTACATTTTCCTGACTGCTGGTGTATTCCTGAGGAAGGAAAGACAGCAGAAGCAAAAGATGCCTGAGCTACAAAATAGTTTTTAGCTCGGAGATAATAATGTGCCTAAATGAGGTAGGCAACTAGCTATAGAATAGGAAGCTTTATTGAATACTCTGCTGCTCAGTACATGTGTTTCTCAGATAGTGCTGGACATTTCGCTGCATCCTTTAGATAACATAGATGAGTTGCAGAGGGATGAATTTTCTTCCTCTAGTAAAGTATAGATGAAAGATTAGCTCTATAAAGATGTTTAGGCATGTAAAGATGCAGATAAACACTGACAGGATCATCAGCAATCCCATGTTTAGGCCAGTGAGTTTATTCAGAATTATGTGCATTATCCATGTAATTCACTTCTGAAAGTATCATCCATCGCCAAGCTGGATGCTTAAATGCTACTGTAAATCTGGCCCAAACTACTCTTATTGGTTGTCCAAGACTGAGGAAGAACACCGCAAAATTTACAGAATATAATGATAGAAATAGAGCTACTGGTTTATTTTATCCTTGAAAAAAGCACAGGCTACTTTCCAAACATAGCTCCTTACTGTAGAGGAGATCATTCTGCCAAAACCACATAGTAGTGCACTAAGTTATCTAAAAAGCCTCAGGAACTTCTTGACCAGACAGCACAATCTGTTAAGCCCGTTCTGTGATATGCTATCAGTAGACGGAGAGCAATCTGTCTGTGTCCATTCTCTCTCTTACTCTTCCAGACTGTAGCTTGGTTACTGTTCCCTGAGTTGCATTTCTATGCATATCCATGCATTTAGTAATCTTTAATGGATTTCCCTTACAGGAATTTGTGCAATCTATCCTGAACCAGTGCACAGTCAGTATGAAAATGCAGGGTTAGCACCGTTATTTTAATCAAACTGATCCGGAAACTGCAAAATGCGACATTAGTACCAATTAATTAAACCGTCAGCAAAAGGCTTAACCACTTTTCTTGCTACATTGTGCTATTTATAGAATGAAAATAACAACCAGCCAGTACATCAAGACTATCAAATAACAAACAGATAGTACCTTCTCATTCAAGTAAAACAAGTTGCATTATAACTGATGGAACAAATAAAAGCTCTACAAAAATCTGTAAGAAAGTTTGCTGAGACAGATGTGACTTAACAGTGTTTTTATGTAACTATAAGTAACCACAATAATTATATATTAGTCTAATTGCTGCTATTCATTCTTTATTACAGTGGTTCAGGGGAGACAACGTGGGAAGAAAGACCATAATATCACCAAGCAATGTCTTTCCAAATTTTTCTTAGTCGTTGAGTTTCTGTTTGCATATGAAACCTTTCATAAGAAAAAGGGCAGCACAGGATTTTTTTTGTTTGAATGAGTGTCATTTGCTTCTGGAGAACTTTCTTGGGTTTTTCAAGTCTTTCATTTTGGAATTAAACTCTGCCACTTGGACAAGGCAGACAGGCAGCTAATTAGCCAAAAAATGGGCATTGAGAGCTCTTGGAAAAAAATTTTCACACTTTTGTAACTAAAATGATTGCTGAGGATATGGTATTGATTTGATAGTTTTGCAGCTGAAAATGTTTGCTAATTGGAGAACCAATTCTGTATTTTTATTCCCAGCACAGAAGCAAGAAGCATCTGAATTAAGCATCGAGAGCAAATACTTGCTGAAGGAAAAATAAATCCAGTAAAACCCCAGGATGTGATACTGGATGAAATGGCAACCTGGCAGTTCAGGGGAGACAACGTGGGAAGAAAGACCATAATATCACCAGAGCAATGTCTTCCAAATTCTTCTTAGTCGTTGAGTTTCTGTTTGCATATGAAACCTTTCATAAGAAAAAGGGCAGCACAGGATTTTTTTTGTTTGAATGAGTGTCATTTGCTTCTGGAGAACTTTCTTGGGTTTTTCAAGTCTTTCATTTTGGAATTAAACTCTGCCACTTGGACAAGGCAGACAGGCAGCTAATTAGCCAAAAAATGGGCATTGAGAGCTCTTGGAAAAAAATTTTCACACTTTTGTAACTAAAATGATTGCTGAGGATATGGTATTGATTTGATAGTTTTGCAGCTGAAAATGTTTGCTAATTGGAGAACCAATTCTGTATTTTTATTCCCAGCACAGAAGCAAGAAGCATCTGAATTAAGCATCGAGAGCAAATACTTGCTGAAGGAAAAATAAATCCAGTAAAACCCCAGGATGTGATACTGGATGAAATGGCAACCTGGCAGCCTTGCTCTGGGCATTCTAAAACTGCCCTATAAATGGACAGGTAGAAATAGTCATAAAAATGATTCAAAAAATTAATATCAATGAGTGCCAGTAGGCAATTACAGCTGGGCAAGCTAATAACATTTTTCAACTACTGTTTTCATCAAAATGGTCTATGGGGTTATTACTACTATTGTTGTAATGATTAACAATGAGATACAAAACCTTCTGATGTGTTGCCCTTGCTTTCACAGAATTGTCTCTCTTTTCTGGCAAATCATTGTGATAGAAACAGGTAAAGAGGAAGATTAAAAATGTTAAATGTTTCTTCTTTTGTTTCTTGAAAACCTTAAAAATTCCAACAAAATAACTGAACAATATGAGAATTAGTTTAGATTATTTTTAAAATATGTGCATTTTTAAATTTCCCTTTAGATAACTATTTATTTCTTCAGGCAATGTTAACCCTGTGTTAATGCTATATTCAGGAAAGAGAAATCATAGCTCTTCTCTGTTTCAGATGTCATTCAAATAGCAAAAAGTGTTTGGTGATCTATAGGAGCTGAATACTTGCAGGCTGCTGGTAACTGCTGACAAATGGCACCAATCATTTCCTTACATCTGTATCCCTCTTTGAATTTTCTTAGGTTTGGGGTTTTTTTAAATAAAATAAATTTTTCTCTCTGTCCCAAATCAGATATTGACATTTCTGAAAAAGTGCCGGCCACTCTCTCAGGTAATTTCAATAAATATATGTCCAGCACTACAAGAAGAAAAAAGAGCTATAGTAAATCCCCCAGCAACAATATGCTGCCAGACCATTTATGGAGCTATGGGATGCTTGCTAGGAAGATAACATAAAATATAGAAGTATGAATAAATAAAAGAACGCTTGTTTCCTCCAATGTGTATGCCTTGTGCCATTTTATATCCCTTTCATGTCCCTCCCTTCATCCCTACTGTCTCATTCCTTTTATTAATTGCGCTGCTTTTTCTCCCCTTCCTTTTTTCTGGCCTTTCTTCTTGTGGAAAAGCATAACTTCTGTTCTACTCATTCATTTTTGCTTATTCATTTTTCTTTTCTTCATTGTCTTTTGACCGTGTAAGTCTCCTTTCCTCTACCCCAGAGATAGTTTCTAATTTCTCTTATTTCACTCCCTATGATCTCTGTGCCCCTCCTTCTGTCTCTAATCCTTTCTATTTCTTTGCCACATACACTCTGTCTTACTGACCCCCTTCCTCTGCAT
This sequence comes from Aptenodytes forsteri, assembly GCF_000699145.1. Lineage (NCBI taxonomy): Eukaryota > Metazoa > Chordata > Aves > Sphenisciformes > Spheniscidae > Aptenodytes > Aptenodytes forsteri. The sequence goes on along the minus strand of NW_008795322.1, from coordinate 317,574 downwards.
TCTGCCTCCGTTTGTTCTTTTTATGGCCTGATTGACTTCTTTCCTGTGGCCTCTACATAACTTATCCTGAATTCATTCTTTTCTGTCTACCACGGTGCGCAGCTGGCACATCCAGCTCTATCTCCTGTTCTTCCTTCGTTCTGTTACATCATTTCAGCTTCTGGACTTCTACCCTTCCACCACTTCACTGGGCTGCACCTATAGCTGCTTTGGTTTATTCTACTCAAAGGGCAGAAAGGAGACAGAATTACCTAAAAGCATGGCCCCTTTCAGAGAAGGCTGAAGTGCTGATGTACCGCCGCCGCTCCGTGTCCTCTCCCTGTCCATCAGAGCACGTAGGGGCTGGCTGTGAGGAAGGGAGAATTCATAGCTGGTGCCTGCTGTGCTCTGATTATTCTGCACTTGCCAGAGCTGTGAGAAGCAGAGCATAATTAGATCAGCAATGAAGCTTCTTACAGTTTGGAATCATTTGTTAGTCCCACTGATGGTTTTGTATAGTGAAGGGTTGATTTTATGTAGAAAGTAAGTTATTGAATTACGATATGTCAGTCATAATAATTAGTAAGCCCTAGCTTATGCTCACTACAGCAGAATGACGTGGGTTGTTTTTCCCCTTAGCTACGTTCTAACTTGGATAACAAGTATGTGAAATTTCACCTTCACATGTAAAGCCCTCTTCTAATATGTGAAGGTCCATACTGGATCTAAGGCCTAGGGCAAAACCTTGGTATCACTAAAATCTATATGCCTTTGATACTGATGGGCTGTTAGGTGTGATGGCTGCATCTGTACCAGCCTGTGAGCACTCTTGTTCATACTGTTAAATTGTTAATTGCTGGCATGTGTTCCAGTCATGCTTAACTAGCATCCACTCAATGATGCTTGAGCACAGTTTGGGGATTAGCACAGGCCGGGAACCACCCCCTGCTAGGCAGTGGGGACAGGGCTACCCTGCTTTGGGAACAGAAGAATTTAGCTGAAGGGAAACAAGCTGTGCCTGTTAGTTGGCCCAAGGGCCTTAAAATGGTTCCTGGATTATTTCATTTACTGCTGTGTGCGGCTGAATCTCATCTCTTGGTTTCTTAACTTTTTAATTTTAATGTTTATTGCTCATATTTATACCACAGCTGTACTGATTTATATCAAAGGTCATTCTAACCCCGTGCCACCTCTCCAGTAGTAACTTTCCTGGACACTCACAGCAAATGTAAATGAGACATTCCCCAAATAATCTGGTATAATGGAAGTAGTCTCCAACTAATTGCCCGATCTTTGTTTCAACTTATGCAGATTTTCTGTATGCACAACATCTTTTGTCAAGATTTACTGTCTGCTGTTATGTAGACAACCACCTTCTTTTTTGCTTCTCTGAGCTTAGCTTCTGACTTCATGTGATGCCTTAGTTCTTGTGTGTCAGAAGCAATAAACAGTTGACTGCAGTCCATACTCTGTCATTTATGAATGTGTTAAAGAGTGCAGGTTTTAGCACAGAGTGCTGGGAATGTCCACTAACTATCTCTCACCATTGTAATATCTGACCATTTTTGCTTTTACCCTCTCTTTCTTATCTTTTAAACAGAAAATATGGGATTTTTGTTTTGAGTTTCACTGAATACTGATACTTATGAACAGTAACGTGTTGTTTTTCATCTGGCCGAAGTCAGTTCTGTAGCATCCTATGGACTTGAATTCAGGCAAATCATTCTCAATGGTCATTTTGTGCCTTGAGTTCCAGGCTTGCAGAGAGATAGATTCAAATATGTCAATAGGAACAGAATTTTCTAAGAGTTGAATCAATTCCTCACTCCCTTCCCTATACCGTTACAGTATGTGGATCTATTATTTAATGTTATTTATGAGCTTTGTTAAATTGGTAGAATGAGCAGCTCTAGACTTATGTGCAACATTTTTTTTTAATATACCAAATAGTTTTGTCTCTTTCCCTAGTAATGGTGAATGTATAAATGTCTTTATTGGTTTTGTTTGGATGCTAGTTCGCTTTGATCATTCTCACCCATCTTACACCAGTGAAACTCCAGGAAATGCTGTTAATTTACATCAGCCCAGGTATAAAAGAGAATCATAGGCAAGACAAAAGGTTTTTTTTTAAATTCATTACATAAAATTCAATATTTTGTGTAAGAATTCTCTCCTGTCCACTGTTTGTTCCATGTACCTTTGAAATGGGAAAGGCCTGCTAGTGTCAAAGAGGACTTTCCCATGCTCTGCTACAGGAAGGTTATAAATAGATTCTGTATTGTTAGGTACTGAAATAAGAAGCTTGCTTTTTTTTTTGTTCTTTCTAGCATAATGTTAAGAAACTTAGTTTAGTATGTCTTTAGGTTTCATTTTTCTTGCACATTACCAATTTTGCAGATGTTTGTACCAATGCTATTTCTAAAAACATTTCCAGTTAACTCTGCAGTCTAACAAATAATGTTCCTGTCTTTATTGGAAATATGTGTGTGTATAGCGTGCTTGTCATTGACCCATCTCCTTCACCTTTCCCTGCAGGAATAGAAATTATACAAACTATTTATTCTATTTAGAAGTTAGTATTGGATGCGGTTGCTAAATCTTATGTTCTATGTGTCCGAGGAGTTAAAAGTTCAAGATGACGATGTAAATCTAGTGTATTTTCTCAGCAATGATTTGAATCCTCCATATTCTTTAAGTACCATTTATTCTCAGAGACAGATTCCCATGTGATTTTGCATTTGAAGTAATTAATATGTTCGTGTTTAAGGCAGAAGGCATTTGTGGACTGCTAACATACAAGATGATAATGTGGAAAATTATCAGCAGCTCTTAACTCAGGTTTTCCTTTCTGTAAGACTTTTTCAGAGCCCCTGATTGCAAGGCTGTGGTTGAGGTGTCTTTATTCTAATCTTAACTGTCTCTGTTTGCTACCAAGAGCAAGTTTCTAACTTCTCCCCACCCACTCCCATTTTTTTTTTAGCTCTAGGTGCTCTGTCACAATGCCTCCTACATAGCATGGTAGTGACGATTAATTCCTAACACATTTACAAGGTACTTCCAAGACTGCCTTGTATTCCAAGTGGACAATTACAGACAAAGGTGGTAACTTTGTTTAATGCTTTATATTGAAAAAAAATCTTCAAAGCATGTTATAAGCTTTAATGACAGGGTTACCGATTTCCTTCCAGGAAATTAGGAACTTTGGGCACTTTGATAGTGTGTTCATTACAAGGAGCCATATGGTCATTTGAAAATATTTTGTGTGAACTGAGTGCAAATAATGGAATTCTGGAACTATTTATGACCACAAGGGAACAGGTCCTCTGTACAGGGCTACTGGAACCTGCATTTCTTGGTCACTATGCAATGAACACTTGCAAATCATAATCTGATCAAGCAATACCCACAAACATTGAAGAATGTGAATATATAATATATATAATTAATAACTGATTATTATTATTATTATATTAAATAACTGATATGAATTATTTATTCATTCATCTACCTATTAATAAAAAGGCAGTCAACCTCTTATTTAGAATCAAATCACAGCTCTGGCAGAGGCATGTATTATGGTGAAGGAATCAAAGATGTGATGGCTAAGCTGTTTCTTTTGGCAAAACTCCTACGAGGCAATTGTAAAATATTATCTTTATATACTTAAATATAAGTATATTTGCATATCAGTAAATATGTGTATTCATAGATAAATAGTATGCTTATATATTGTACATTTATATATAATAAACACATAATTTATCTAAGTCTATGTGAATATATAATTATTTATTTATACGAATATATTTATAGTTTCATTCTTTTGAGTTAAAAAACCCCAACCCACCTCTGTTTTTCCTGTAATGGACTTCAGAGATTGGCACACTTGATAATTCTGTCTCCACTGAGACCTACAGAACACTAGAACCCCCTCCCACGTGCACCGGGATGAATTGGTCAAAGGAATATTGGAGTATAGCTATAACTTCCATTCAAAAACTGGCCAAATAATTTTGAAGTTTTAATCTCAGAACTTCTAACTGGATAAAAGACTTTAAAACAGAAATTTCTGAAATTTCTACAAGAAAAAAATATCAGATGTTATCTAAACTAACACTTACAGTACATGATGATAGAGATTATGGAGATTTCAGATTCCAGTGGTTTCTGGCACTGTCCACTTTATTTTACATTGATTGCATTAACAACTTCATCTGGAAAGGAAATCAGATAAAATATTTATTTAAAATAAGTTAATTCTGTTATTGATTTTAACTATTTCATACATATAAGCTTTCCTTTGTAGCATCAGAATCCATGGTGAGACGCTGGTTGAGTAAGATACTTAAGTTTAGATTGCTTTTCAAGTTAGCAAGCAATTCTTAAAAGTGATTAAAAAGAGTAATTGCCTAACTTAGTCATTGTATGTAAAGTCTCTAAGACCATGTCTAAGCTAATCATCACAAAGTATAACTCACTGCATTCATATTTTAAATAACCTGTCATTGTTTATAATCTCAGTTTGCACACACCTATTTAAGAAACAAGATAACGTGCTAAGAGAGTATGCTTAAATAATATTCTAGATGCAATAGCAACAGAAGAAAAGCAGAGAAATAGAGAAGTAAGGCTGCCACATAATTTTAATCTGTTTTACAGTAAATTCCATGGAGTTGTCCGATCAGGTCACAATTACAAATGAGCTACTGAATCAGTGCATGGAAAACGAGCTAAGGAAAAGGCTGATATTAACTCCGAAATGTGGGGTTTTTTGTAGGTTTTACCATAACTTAACTAAAGGTGGGTGGGTTTTTTAATTAATAGAGAAAATTTTCTTATGAAATTTTATTGTATTGATTCTGATGTGCACATCATGTAAATTTAAGCTCTGTCTTCTTTTATTGGCACTTAAAGTGTTGGTCAGCATTCATGAGAAATGCTGACTAAGAAGTCCAGTTGCTAAATGAAGTGGCCTCTTTTCACTGAATTAGCAATCTATTTCTCTGTTCAAGAACTAGCATTACCTTCTGATCTTGAAGTTCAGTTAGTAATTTTCTTTTTCGTATTCTTGAGTTTAGCTCAGCAGAATTTATTTTCTCTTGAACAAAAAGACCTGCAGTTTCAACTGTGCTCTCTAGGAAAGATTCAGCAGAACATTTTATACTTTATTTTCTGAAGCACCTCAGACTTTTTAATTATGAAAGTCATAATTTTCTGATCCAAAGTCACAGGAAAAGGACAAGCAAGGAGTAGGTCTGAGAAATTATTAACATCAGCTTCATCCAAGTACGATAAAGTTTTAATATACGTTTTCTTTTAAGTCTTTTTTTTTCCTGCGGAATGCTGTGGTAATTAAATCCTCTTCACGAGATCTTTTACCTAAAAATAAAAAGAAATTTAAAAATTACTTCTAGGGAAAATAGGAGTAATGTAGCCAATAAAACTGAATTTATTGAATTATCTTTAAACATCCAGGAAAAGCACCCAAACAAATGTTGTTTCTTATGAAAGGAAAAAATGTATTTCCAAATTATCTTACCACCTAATGAATGGCTGCTTCAGGTCACACTTCTGCCATGAATTCATGAGAGAGGAGATAAGATAGACAGTTGTGTTCTTTTAATAAAATTTAAAGCTATTGAAAAGTGCAGAACTGACATCAGCAGTGCATTTTTTTCTTCATGGCTTGTGCAGCTCCATTTCAGGTTCTCCTGTGCCAGCCTATCAGTGTCACAGAAACTGCTTGGAGAAGCCAATTTCTAGTTACAACCGAAGCTCTCCCACAGACCTAGGAGTGGAAAAGAAAGAAGTTGTAGGGAGGGACCCCTTTTGTTTCCAACGCATAGGAAGACAGTGGAGACTCTCCTCGTGGTCTGAAGACTAATGAAAAATTAACCTTCCAGCCCCTCCTTACGGAGGCAGGGAAAGACCAGAATTGTGGAGAACAGATGCACGACAGAGAAGTGCGATTATTTTTTGAAATAAGATAAACCCTGCAGAGCCTGGTCTCCATCAGATCCCAGTTACCTCAAAGAGCTAATGGCTCTGAAACATAATTTTTTTTCCAAAATGCTCTCCAGAATTTTTATTTCATTTCTGTCCATCTCATAGGCCCTTACTGATTGAGTTGTTTGAATCTTCAAGCTTGATTATCCCTTGTATATCAAAGGAATGGGAAGACATATGTACCCATATAAAATTAGGGGGCATCATCTCTCTTTTGTGCTGAATAGATGTCATCTAGCCAGCACCAGATGGAGAAGAATCATAAATCCAGTCCTGGCTCACTCAAAAAATGTTTCCAGCCACATTTTGTTTGAAATTCCAGGTCCTTCTCTTAGTCCTAAACCCCCCCCTTGATCTTTGTCCAAGCTACTGAAGATTTGAGAGGGTCAGTATCCTCTTTGGCTTTAGCTGAAATAATTTGTTCTTAGGCAGCTTTTCCTTACCAGCACTGAAACCTGCTACTCTGGATTATTTTTGCAATTAGCAATTTGGCAACTTCTTTTATCTAAAGATGCCACAGATGCTGCAACCTCATTTAATCAAAACTGAAGATTCATTTTCTTTGTGCTTTGAACTGCTAATGTGTCATTTCAGTCCTTTACCGATTGTCCTATGAGTATATCACTGGATGATAACAAACACCAATATCAGTTTATGCTGTATATTCTTTTATTTCTTGCTTTAAAACTTGGACAGGTAGCAGACGGCTAATATTATTTTTTTTTTTTTTCAGATTGAAATCTTCATACTCTTCCTGAACTTCCAAAGGAAGCATTTAAAATCTATTTTGTAAGAGTTAGCCTCTTAATGATTTATGATAGTAATGTGTAGGTTTTAAATCTTCTAACAAGTAATGTCCAAAATATTTGCTTGATGGTTTTAAGAATCATTCAGCGAAAACAGGCAGTGTTGTAGAAG
>NW_008795322.1:263025-310640 GCF_000699145.1 Aptenodytes forsteri | reverse complement strand
GCTACAAATTTGTTTTGGAGATCCGGCAGTCACTATTAGCTATGAACCAACCAGTTTATATAGGGGGAAAAAAAAAAATCCACTTAAAGTACTGTGGCTTCCCTTTTAGGCGCACCTTTGTTTCATAATCAGGGCTTTATACTGTGAACAATTTAGAATGTCTATATTGATTAAACCTTAGGAGTCTTCAGTTTAAATTCTATCTGGTATTCTGCAAACTATAATGAACATTACCAAATGAATGGCGTCTTCTGGGAAACACCTTGAGATTATCAAGTTTAATTTCCCCTAGGAAGTTCTTACAGCAGTGCAATCAAGCTAACTTTTACTCTCTGTAATGGAATAAGATTTAATCTACAATTTTTCAACCGCCAACACTTCCTAATTTTCTTCTTTTAAAAGAGCTGTAGAACAGAGTTTTGCTCTGTTTTTAGGTTACTGCTATACTTTTTCCCATAGTGCAACTAATGAATATCCTGTCCCTTTTTAGTATGCTGAATATGCACAAGCAGCTTAAACCCTACGGTTGGTAAGGAATTTATGTAAATATTGCAATTAAATCTTGTCTGTAATAACAGGTGACCTCTAATCTAGTATATATTGAGTCCCCTAATCTCTCAGATTGTGATGAAGATGCAAGGCTTCATGAAAGAAAGGCAGATCATAAGAAAATAATGATTTTTTTGTGTAAACCATGATTTTCCAATTACTACTCACAGCTGGGACAGAAAAACATCTACCTTGTAATATGTTCTGTTCCAAAATTAATCCTTTTGTAACTGTGCCTTTTTTGATTAAAGACTATTTTTTCTTTCTTCCAGGCAAAATCTTCAACCCCTGTGGTAATTTTAATGTGAGTTGTATTTTTTTTCTTTTTTGCTTTCCCAGGATATTATTAAAGTATAAGCATATTGGCAAATATAGGTTTAAATAATATAGAAAGGTATCTGGATAAATAATCTTTAGAATGATTTTATTATCTATAAACGTTGCTTTGAGGGTGAAATGTATCTGGTACATGCAAAAAGACAAGTCCCTGAATAATGTGCAAGCTTTCTTTTTTCAATCTATGAAGTAAATATCCAGTTGTTATAATTAATATTTTTAAGATATGTAAAAATGGTTATAGATGCTGACTGAAGAAGGAGTTAACGTTTTGGTGACATAATATGTGCACAATAAAATAGGGGTAAGATTTGAGTGGCCAGAAATTCTGGGCAGATGTTGATGGAAACATTTGCTATGCCTTTGCATCACAGAAGAGAAATTTTAAAAGACTGGCTATGCTTACAGCATCTGTGTATGTGCCAACAGAATCATGCAAGAAAACTGTCAACTGTCACAGTGATCTTGTTTGTAAATTAGTTTGAAATGTAATGATAAGAAGTGCTGTATAGGAAAGAGGTGTTTATTTTATTTACATAAACTGTTGTTTTCTTCTGCCTGCTTTTGCTTCCATTTCCCGTATTTGCTTATATTTTGCAACATTGTTAATAACTGGGGAACACATTTTCCCACTATTTTCTTTATTGAAATAAATAATTTTCAGATGCTAATGTATAGCAATATTAGTCCGTGATATTACTGGATATTTTAAGCTTGCAATATCTGCTGTTCGACAATGGAGAGCAGATACGGCCTTAATTTAAACTAGGGGAATGGGATCCTTCTGAAAGCAGGTTGTCCAAGCCACTCTGCCAGCAGTCTATTAGTGCGCTGCGGTCTGGCAGGTTAGGTTTGTATTTGCTGATCTGTGTGAAACTCTCCCGAGACGACAGTTCATCAGTGGCTTTGTCATTCTTCTTATAGCAGTGGTCTCAGGATCCCCTCGAGAGAAAATTAGACAGATAAAAACAAATCAAGGTGAGTAATGGATACAGTTTCTCAATTAGTTCATACTTTTGCTCTACAAGAAGTTTATTCTCTTCTTCATACTGCACCAGACTTGCGGTTATATTTTAAAGGCATAATTCTTTCTGCTTTGCAAGGAAGCTTAATTCAGCCTCCTCGTCGGAGCGTTGCCTAACATAATAGAGCACTGTTCCTTTGTGCAGGATGAAAAATCATTCCCATCTCAGGCTGGGGTAAAAACCAAGCAAATTTAAATTTTGTGTGAAACAAAGCTTAAAAATCCATATTTTGGAGTTGACAGGGTTTTTTTTTTATCTGTGTATTACAAAACTACATCAAAAAAGAAAGTAATTTATACTTAAAAACACAAAACATTTGGCTAGCTTGTGCTGTGGAACTTTCAATGAAATCCAAAAATACAGGTTGAATTTTTTTTTTTTATCCTTGAAACAAAATTTCATTGACATTGATATGGTCTCACTGAACATAAAGATTTTGATGATTTTTATTTTTTTTTTAATTCCGGGGGGAAATGCAGCTCAGAAAACCCCAAGCCATCCTCTCTATTTCCTTTAAATCTACTCTGGTTAAGAAACTATAGTTAGGACATGAACAGCCTTTCTAAACTGTGAATGAGATCAACTCTCTTCATACACTTAAAGTTACAAGCAAGTCCTTTTAAAGGTTGAAGTATTCAAGCACTTTTCAATGTCCTTGGTATGGGTTATGTTGAGAGAGGACCCCACAGGAATTTGAAAGAAATCTGTGCAGAGTCCCCACCCATAAATGAAAGACGACTGATAAAAATCCTCTGAAGGATAAATTAGAGGCTTTTCAGAAGAACCAAGGGAGAACAAAGACAGAAAAGCAACAGGGGGAGAAGATTTTATGTAAATGGCATGTCACTTGCTGTTTAAGGTGGCTGATAGGTGAACAGGGAGGAGGAAGGAGCATACAGTCTCCATTTCTACTTCAAAGAGACGATTAGAGACTTAGATTGGTTTCAGTGGAGTGAGAGGGATGGGTATCTGGTTTGAGAGAGAGATCTGAAGATACATTGTAAATAAAAAGCTTTAATGAGTATAGAAATGAGACACAGACAAGAAGTGAAAAAATAACTGAAAACACAAATATAGCAAAGGATGTATTTTTTTAAAGATGCGTGAAGTTCTGTTTTCTTGCGTGGCAAAAGGGAAAGAGCTACAAAGAGAACAGAAAGGTTACTTTGCCCAGGTTCTCCATGTTGATGAACACAGGGAGAACCTCTCATACTCTCAGTAATCCTCTCAGTAGTCATGAGACTGCTGCAGATTGACACGGGTAGTCACTGGCAGCGGGGTGTAATGTGACAGCATGAGCTGAATGACACAGACACAGCTCCGAAAGAAGCAGGAGGAAGGAGACTTCTCTGTAGGAGAGGGCAATTCAACAGGCAGAGATCATGCCTGTTTTGTGAGCGATTAAGACTTTTTTCCTAAAAACAGTACAGAAATGCCCACCAGGAAATCTCCCTTATGTAAAAGTTGGCGCCTCTTTGTGAATACAGTCCAGAGGAGCTCAGGTACATACTTGCTCTCCTTAAGTAGTTTTTTTCATAAAAATATTTGCTTTTTTACTCTCCAAGCCTTGTAGCTGTTTGCTAAAAATAAAGACCTGACGGTGAATACAAGTTTCATAAATGCCAAGACAATTTTGCAGTATGAATTTAAAATGTGGCTTGAACTAAAATAATTGATATTTTGTAGGTTGTTCATGTTGTTTATGTAGGTCCCTAATCACTTGAGGTATGTTTGAGCTTTTTAACTGATACTTAGTGCATTCAAATTAGTAAATTAATCTCTTGGGTACACAGCAACTCAGCACACCTGGGGTCACAGTGCATAAAGTTATTTTTTTGTTGCTATCTACAGATTGTCTTGACATGCAGCATATACCCACAGGGTCAGAAGAATTGCCCTTTGATTATATGTACAATAATCTGGATCTCCCAAGGTATTCAAGTGGTTAATTAAATATCAAGTAATTGCTAAAACTACTAAGTGACATTTAATTAGTATGTTAATTGATATCAAATTTGCTCTCACTATCTTGTTTTATGTTAATAAAATCCCTAAACATTTCTTCAAAGTAGATTAGGAAACAATGTGCTTCAAATGTACTAATGCAAAACAGCCTTAAGCATTACTTCTGCTCGTGGAACATAACTTTGACTTAAATTTTTTTATCCCAGCTGTTTTACTTTGTCTATCTTTACACTTACTTTTTGCTAAGAGTGTATGTATATTATATTTAGTAGTATAGAGTGCTCTTGGAGGTTGGAGGATTTTGACTTTTCTAAGCCTGTAATCCCTTAGAAATCTATCTAAAGTGTGATAACTGTTAATAGAAATCTAGGGCTGCCTCTCTTCCCTTTGGCACCTACAAGTAGAGATAACAAGTCACTGTGGGGAATGCATAGTGCCTCCATTTGACTAACGTGAATGATGTATTTCTGCACTGCCTCCCGATGTGGCGTGTAGAAACCTGTGCTTCACGCGTAATACAAAATTGCCATCAAAGTATTAAGTGACTGATTATTCTGCAGCAGCAAAATGCTGCCTTAGTGTTAGTTCGCACAAGAAAAGGTGTTCCTCTCCTCCTCTCCATGAGCCTACCCAGGAAGCAGCCCTGCTTTACCTTTCAGCTTGAGCCTTCCAAAATTTTCCCTGCTTTCTTTGATTGAAGAGCCCAACTACGATATAGGAAAGAAATGCCTTTAGGCATTTTTTTGTCCAAAAAAAAGTCTGACTGAACTCCAGACCGACAAGAGCCCCAAGCTTGTCCTTCCTCCCAACCACTGAAGTGTTCCCAATGGCCGCATCAAGAACAGGTGAACAGACCACAGTTGAACGTACTAAGGAAAAGGTTGTTTTCATAACATTTAATTTGAGAACATACTGCAAAAAAATCCCCATGAATATTCATATGAATTTTTAAATGAATTCCTTTCAGCTGTGCTCATGCCTTTTGTGTGTTAGCTTTCTGTGGAGTTTCTTCTGCGTTTTATTGGTGCCAGTGCACAGAGAGAGTTAGTTTTACATTCAGGATCACAAAAAGCAGAGTCTAATTTATTCTCCATGAACATTCACACCCAATTACTTCAGAAGAGTCCAACTGGGGAATAGAAACAATGGTGTATGACCACGCACAACTAAACTGCATAGCTCTGGTTCCAACCCTTCCCAACTTCAAAATCTGGAATATCCGTGTAAGCAATATAAACACTGTAAGGGTTGAGGAGGGACTGTCAGAGAACTTTGAATTACGAATAAAGCAAATCGTGATCCGTTTATTCATGGATGTGTCACAGAAAAAAGAGGCAAAATTGGTGAAATAAATTATTCATTACAAAGTACTCAGCTCTAGTTATGTGTCATCCAAATACTGCTATAGAACTAAGATTGCAGCAGAATGATCATGATAGGCAAAATATGACACTGATTTTCAACTATTTTTTTGATTGATTTATTTGAACTTCCGTGGCTTCTTATATATGACACTGATTTAGATTTCATAAATAGTTTTAGAGAATATATTTTTTTAAGTTTTCTCTTTCTCTTTGGATATATTGTGATAATCCACATTTACTAATACAAAAAGTTTATCAGCGGTGTAATATTTGAAACCTTCTATAACACAAGTGGGTTTATACATGTTGATTTATTGCTGTTATTCATATTTGTAAGTAGCCTTTCTATCAGTTCAGAATGTCCTCTGCAAAGTTAATGCTAGTTGTACAACTCGTATACACTGAACTAATGATACATATGACTGTAAACATGAATAGTAGATGTGAACAGTAGCATATTTAGAAATTGTGAAGACTTAAATTCTTGAAAAATAATGTACAGGTACAAAAAAAAATTTAGAATTGACATGTTTGTTTATAAAAAAAATCTTTGAACGAACTTGTCATAGGAGATAAAAGGATTGCTACCACTTTGAGACCCCTTTCTGCCTTGTCCATTAGCCCTCTCAGATAACATCAGCTCCGAAAGTATTTCAAAACACAGTCCAACTCCCCCACTTGCAGAAATGGCTATTCGCCATCATTATCACCAGCAAACCTTCTCTGATCTCCCAACATCTGCGTTGTCTTTTTCTGCTTTCCACCTCATCTTATTCAATGTCTTGCCTTTGCCCTGAGCCCTTGTGGGCCCCCCTCACCCCACCGTGTCTTCAAGGGTCGATAAGGTCCAGCTCCAGCTCTGATGTTCCTGACAGCTGTCTTTCTGCCTCCACACTTCCCAAGCACTGAGGGAGGCAATATATCACAATACGCCATGCCTCTTCTCTTTCATATGAAGCAGTTCCAAGTCATTGCCAAATCATTAGGCAAATGACTGTATTTTGAACGCCCTGTAGGAATTCAGTGGAAGCTACTGCTTCACACAAAAGCGAGACACAGCTAATCAGCTGCTTACCACAAAGCAGCAGCTCCTGCTCCTGCTGAGTGAGTGGGAATGTTATTTGGCGCAGTGAACAGCAGCTCCTTGCAGTGGACCCCAGGAGCTCTGCAGAGCCTGAGCCCGGAGCCAGCCCAAGAGACCGTTCTGTGAGGGCTGCAGGGCACCGGGACCTCCTTTAGACGACCTGGGAGCCACTGGCTAACACAGACACCAATACAAAACCTACTTATGTGTATGATGAGCAAGCCGTTGCCTTCAGACATGAGTCTGAAGCTCATATCTCACCAGGGCAAGATGCACAGAGAGTGTCTTGCTTCTGTGTCAGGAGCTGCTTCTGGCTCCCACGCTGTTCAGCTCTATGCCCGCCGTTCTTCCCTCTCCACTTCAAGTATTTTATGGCTGCAGCTTCTTCATGCTCTTATAATTTCCAAACCTTATTGGATCCATTTTACCTCCACAGCCTATCATGCTCCCTAGTGATTCAAAAACAGCATTATTGAGCCCTATTTTGATATGCTTTATATACATGTTTATGGATATAAAAAGAAATAAGTATGCAGGTACCAAAACCTTTTGGTAATGAAAGGATGTTTTGCATACCCTGACTGTGACAGAGAGATAGCAGTTCTTCAATCCCCATTTCATTCTGTTATCCTTTGCAGAATAACATAAGCTTGAGATTAATTCATTCACTTGCTTCTGGATTTTTTTTATTCATGATTATTTTTTTCTCTAGAAAAGATTAATGTTTGATTGTTAATGTCATATTCCAAAGTCTTCTGATAAGGGCTGGAGTATGAGAAATGTCTGTCTGAGTTATAATTGCTGATTGCTTTGAGTATAATTTTGGGCATGTCTTCTAGCAAACTACTTTCTTTTTCATTGCAAAATCAGAAAAGTGACTAGTCCTCACCAAGAGCTAAGCCAGTAGTTTGATTATTTTCTGCATGGCTAACATGATTTCGATTGTTTCAATTATATTTGTTCAGGCATGAAATGCACTGTAGATCATTCAGCTAATTAAGAAGGGATGTACTTTTCTTTAAATCTTCTGTCCAGCAAGGTAAGTCTAAGCCCACCAGTTAAGACCTGGCAGTGTTCACTAAAAGTTGAAGCACACAGCTGTATAATGAAATTGGCCTTACAGCCCTGCCTGCAACACCACAGTTGCAACAGTGCTTAGCCATGATGCATATGGCTGTGGACACATGATGGAAATTTATACAATGATTTTAAAAGGAGGGACACAATTTTTAGGAATGTATGTCTGAAAAGATAACAAAAAATATTTGAACACATTTAACAACTTAGTTCGTAAGATCTCAGACCTTGTTTCCCACTAGAAATAAGGGTGGGGTTTGAGTTGTTCTGTTACCACCCTGAGCAGTAGCAGCACTGATGCTACACTTATGTTTTAATGATGTATGAGCAAAATTGCACAATTAGTCGCACAGCCATTGATCAACATTAGATAATTGCTACAGCAGCCATGCCCAGACAGAATTATTGTCACGTGTACTTTAACATGCAACAGCTCGTTTAGTCTATTAAATATAGACAAGTACTGAGTTTAGAAAACACTAAACATTAAAGATATAACTGGTTTATAAATTATGAACTTTTTTCCAGCATGTCCTAAATTTGCATGTAACTAATAATATATTTTACTTAAAGTTTTCAGATATCCCAATAGTTTAGGAGTTTTGACACTTAACTTATTTTATAAATATATACACTGAGTGTATATGTCTGTGTATATGTTTGTATAATTTCCTAATCATTAGCTTTTTTTAATGTGCTCCGTTTTTATAATGTATGCATCTGCCAACTGCAAAAATTTACATTTCGCATCTACCCACATAAATAAGAGCAGAGACCTCTCCGTGTATATAAATATATACCCACGAAAACTTAGGACTGAAAAGTTAACATTCAAAGGTGGTAGAGTGGGAGTCTTCAGATGGTAATCTGCCACTTAAGGCCTGCCAGGAACAACCAAGTGACCCACCAACAGGCTCAGAGGTGATTTGTTTGGGATCCCGTGTGTGAACATATACTCAGCAGAGCTACGCCACCATGCATCATACCGCGTCGCACACCGTGCTCAGGGAGGCCAGAAACCCCGCTGCTATCGGTGCATCGTGGCTATGGGGCAAGGGAATGGTCCAATTCCCTGTCAGCCTCAATGGCTGTTGTTACAAGGATGCACAGGGAAAAGGTTTCTTTCCTTCTGCACAACCTGGCTGATTAACGGTGTGTAACTAAAGGATCTGCAATGCAAAGACTGTGGAGCTTTTGACAGTGAACAGTCCTGTTGGCTGCTGCCGGGTGTGGGCAACCGCCGCTGCCTCCGCGTCTCCCGTGCTCTTACTGGTGAGGAGTTCTGTGTTTTCTCTGAGCTGCCTCTGAAACAGCCAGCTGGGGAGCCCTGCTCTGCACCTTTTCATTGAATACTTGTATCTCTTTCTCACAGATTCATTTGCTCTTTAACCTTATTTTCAGGATTGCCTGGATCTTTACCAAAATGTCATTCTAAGGCAGAGCCTTGTATGGAATATTTCAGCCAGGTTGGTTAAAGATAAGCAAATTTGGGAAAAGATGAAAACAGTGTTATAAAGAATGTGCCAAGTACTCTTAAAAAAAAGATAGTACTGCTAGCCCTGCTACAAAAATCCCCAGTAGGTATAAGCACTGCTTAAAATTGCTGTAAGATACAGTCCTGAAAGATGGTCAGTTTGATTAGAAAGATTGCTGCTGTATGAAACTATTCTAAAAGGTTGTTTATACATTTTAGTAGATTTTTAGTATAGAATTCAAGGATCATTGCAATGCTGTCTGTAATCTAGTTTTGAAAGGGTTTTTGACATCCCTTTTTCCAAGAAAATAAATCTAACAGGTTTTGTTTAAGATTCTTACAGGTTTCAGGATACGATTGAATATATATTCCATCATGGTGAATCTTTCACAAAAGTAGACTGAATTTGTTGTTGGCTATAGAAAAAGTATTCTCCGTATAGAATTTACAGAAAAAGCAGATGCCTGATATTTGGCCCAAGAGAAGGTCTAATAATAAGGACGTTTCCCTGTACTTCTGAAAGTATTTGCAAAGAAACCTGGTTTCTCCTGCTGATCTGTATCTGTTTTAAGATAGAATTGTCTGGTCTCTGGGGCTGCTAATCTGGCTTGTTTCATGGGCATTAGATTCCCATTAAAGAAAAAAACGTACAGCTTTGAGATGAGCTCTCTTGACGTCCTATCTAAACTACCGAGGAAACCTGAGCAAAGGGATGCTCTTTTGTACTGCTCTTTCACGTCTGAAAGCATTTCTGCTTTACTTCATTCTCTTTACTTCTGCTGTGCTGAGTATTATTATAGTCTAGTGAGTTCCTGAAAGTGGGAAATGCCAAAGAAACAGGTGTCAGACTTCAAAAGAAGCATTTGTCAAGCGTTAATGTTCTGAAGCTAAAGGTGACAGCTCAACCTAAATAAGCTCTTCTCAACAGGATTTAAGTTTCCTTAATAAAAAAGTAATAATAGAAAGTTAAGTGCAAATCCGATGGCCTCGAGAGTAGAAGTCTTAGAAAAATGTGCATCATTTGACATGATATCTTGATTTAAAGACTATTTGTAGTATAGTGCTCAAAGTCCAAGGTTGTTTATATTCCCCTGATAAGACAATTTATGACCTATAAAGGTGCAAGTTTGCAGCATGAAGCTGTGTGTGGGCATATTCATGGGGCTGGTTGGCCTTTGATTACCTTGCGGTAAGGGTAGAGTCTAGAATGAGAACACCACAGAAAGAGCAAGAAACCAGTAGAAAAACAGTCCTAATATAAGTAAAAGAACAAATATTTAATTTGTGTCCACCTTTGTGTCCACCTCCCCCGCCACAACCTTGGACTTTGAGCACTATACTACAAATAGTCTTTAAATCAAGATATCATGTCAAATGATGCACATTTTTCTAAGACTTCTACTCTCGAGGCCATCGGATTTGCACTTAACTTTCTATTATTACTTTTTTGTTAAGGAAACTTAAATCCTGTTAACGGGATACTTCCTGAAGAACAGAGAAGAGACAGAGGGCTATATGAGCCACGTGTATATACATCCTACATGCTGTTTTTCTTGTCATGTTTATACTATGTGCATAAATAGCTTCAAAGTTGGAAGTTCATCTATCTGCTTCTCAATGCATGAGCACTGAGACTATGAAATCAGATTTAAGAAACATAAGTACCAGTATACACTACTTCATATAGCTGTTAGTGGATTAAAACCAGTGCTTTCAATTTTGATTTAAAGTCTGATAGCATAATAAGTGGTGCCTACTTTGCTACACTTTAAAGTCCAGTCATGGAAAATAGAGCTGTTCAATAACAGCCTATATTAGTGATATGAGAAGATGGCCCTTTTTATCATTGTGTCATTTTCCATGCTCATTGATCAAAATAGATACTGAGCATCTTTGCTAGAAAGCGGTATTTTCTCCTTGTCTCTTCTTGACTAATTACATGCGCGTAAGGTCTATGCATGGGAAGTCCAAGAGCAGCTGTGTGCTCCTCCTTTCTTTTTTCTCCAGTCTTTTTTTTTTTTTTTTAATCTTTTTTTTTTTTTTTTATTAACCATTTCAAACATCTACACCCATTAGTCTTTATTTGTCAGTTAACCTTCAGCAGTAGCTCCCTAACATATTTAGCTACACGCTTGGTCCTTTTACAAAGAGGACAGTTAAATAAAGTTACTTATCTGCTTGTGTTACCAATCTTACCTGAGGTTTTGGCATAGTGTTTTTTGGGTGTGCTTCTTCATAAGTCATACTGTAATCTACTTCTGCTGCTATTCAACCCCGCTGTTCTCAAAGCTTTTATCACATTACTGTGTTTGTTTCAGGTTTAATTTTAGAGGATGTACTTGCCTGCATTTCCATGTGGTACCAGTTAGGAATTTCAATTAACATAGTATTAAGTAGGACTTCTTTTCCATCTCAGAAGAGCGTTGTTGTCCAATCTTGCACATAAGTGGGTTGGAGCCAAGGCTTAACTTAACCAAAGATTTTGTACGGGACTGGTCAGTCCACATGTAGGTTGTAGCAAAGGCAGTATTAGCAGCTGTGGGGGTTCAGGAGATACCACTCCTGTTCTCCTCCTCTCCTTGAAGCGCAGATTGTGGCAGTCATAGTTCCATCTTCTAACAAGCTGATTGCAGAGACAGAAATAGGCTTGGATGTTTGCTTTTCACTAATATTAGTTGATGTAGTATTTTATATTAGGTAGAGCTATCTTTTCTATCAGCTCCAGCAAACATTGCTTTGTCTGTTCAGGCATCCTCTAATTAAAAGGCATTGAGTATGATGGAAACAGTCAAATGAAACGTGCTCACAGTGTGCCTTTTCCTAGTGTATTTGGATTTATCCATCAAACAACTGTCTTTTATGATTCCTTATCACCAGCAATTCAGTAATCAGATGTGCGTGCTTGGTTCAGTCTGCAGTCTGTGTGGTTATCAGTATGACAGTTTTTCTAAGGAAAAATAAAATCTGACCCTTGCAATATTGCTAAGCAATGTCTGATCTGGTCATCAATGACCCTGCAAAGTCTAAAGGCATAGCTGTACATATAGATATATAGGAACACTCACATATATTAACAAGATTATTTGTGGGCTTTGAGGACGCATGTGATTAGTCTTTTGGCTGCATCAGATGCAACGAAAGAAGAGTGGGTCTGTATGTATTTGTGTAACAGAATGCCACATTAGGGAGCCTTTAAAAATCAGGCTTTGAAGACATGGGAATAAGGAGCTGCAGATTATTATCATTATAATGAAGGAAGGAAAAGCAAAAATAGCTGTGTGCAAAAAGAATTCATATGATGTGCTCGAATGTTTGCTTTTCCAGAACAGCATAGTTCCATCTCGTGTCTTTTCAGCATTTGTCTATGATGGATGGTGTGACTCAAAGTCCTCCATAAAGTCTGGTGGCAAAGCAGCAGACACCATAAAAATAGCTGAATTTTGCTGATCTTCACCCTTGAATGGCTCTTTTCCAGTTCTTTTCTCATGTTTGCATTCTGTACATGTACACCTTAGCAGAGGCAAGAGGTTTCTATCGGGATGAGCAAAGGATACGTTTTTCTGCATGTGCTGTATTGATTCATTCTCACACTCACTTTCTGTGTCTTCTGTGGACGCTGCATTAAACACAACTTCAGAAAATTTTGCTCATATTAGAACAACTTTCCATTTCCCATTACCTTATTGTTAACACAGTTAAAAATGGCAGAACAAAATGCATGGAGCAGTCAATGAAAAGGACACCTGTGCCACATGCAGACTTGAAAGGCTGATAAGAAGGAAAGTGCAGCTGACAACGTATTAATTTCCCATTGCACATTTAACTATTAAAAATTAGCAGCTTCCATTCCTGGGATTAAAACAAGATAAGATTTACTCTTCAAACTGTGTAGCAGTGAATATAGATACTGTGAGCCAGAAGGTAGAGTAGGAGCTGGGCTTTTTTTTTTTTTTTATACTACTGATCTGCCAAGAGAGTTGCCTTAGATCTGCTCTTAAATTTCAAAATCTGGTCCTGATCTAATTTTGCCTGTGAGTGACAAATACAAGAACTTTATTTAAGACCTGTATATAATGTGTCAGTGAATCAGCTAAAAATACAGAATATTCAACTATTTAGGTGTTATTTAGTGCTTGCTCACCTTTGTGTTCTTGAAAATCTATCCGAGACTGTAAAACTGTTTTATTTCAAATATACAAGATAAACTCTGTGTTACCCAAAGGGAGCTACCTACTTTGAAAAGTAAATGAAAATAGCAAATTAGCCACCTGACAAATAGAATGGGGCAAACATCTAAAGGAAGGAGAAAGATCAAAGCTTGGAATAGGAACTACAGAACTTCAAGCAACTTCAGGGTCTGGTACGTTGAATAGAGCCCAAAGGGTGATACAGCCTAGAGCAGTCTGAGCTTCTTAACTGCGGTATTCAAATCCCACTCACTGTACCTACTCCTAGTCAGGGCATGCCTGCCTTCATCTCTCCTCTACAAATGGAACATGATTCTCATTGTCAAGGACCCATCCATACTAAGAAAGATGCATCTGATTTGCATTACCTAGTTAAAACTTACACCAGATTGTTGCCACTGAAACGACGGAGCCGCCAGTCTCTAAAATCCAGTGCGCACATAACTTGGTCTTTCTCATTGCCAATGCTTTCCAAATAGATTGGCAGCATCTGAAATCTGACTGGTGGTGCAAGATTTTGTTTGTTGGCAGCTTCTGATATCTGGAATAAATTGTCTTTTTTGACCCTGTCTTGTGACTTTGCAATTCCTTTTCAGTTCTTACACCAAAACAACCTGTATGCTTTGTTAATCTTCCTAGGCCTTATTTTTTGCTGTTGAAATTATTCATTAATACACTTGTTTTCTAAAATCATTGCAAGAAGATCAAGACTTATATACATGATTACCTTGGTATATGTGTGTACCTGTTTATCTTCTGTCTTGCATATTTCACGGGCCTGCGAGTGAAATCTGGCTTTCTGGGACATGCTCAGTACAGACAGAGTGCTTGATGTTGTCAGGAAACTCCAAAGGAAAGATTGGTAATTGTGTACAAATGGTGATTTTTGGAGGTTTATAACTATGTCAGATTTGAATGTCTTCTCATAAGAACAAATTCAGGAACCTCTTTCATTGCACTACAATTCATCCTGTCAAATTTCCAACTCTGTTTCAAAGCAAGGGCCAAGGGAAAACCTTGCACGTGTACTGAAAGAAGTAATATAATCAGCTGACTATTATTATTTCCTGTCTTCGTTGCTGGAAACAGATCAACCCAGACTTTCCAAAAACAAGGGAGAGATTTGTGAAAGATAATTCCAACTCCAATAATTAAAATTTAACCATTACAAGGAATTCAAAACAAGCTACACTAGTAACCCTATAGCCCTAACCATAGCGGTCTGTCAGGTCCATTTGTAATACTTGATAAAAATCAATACATTTAAAGATAAGGAAAGCAGAAGTTATACATGTAGAATTCCAGTGAAATAGTTCCATGCATAATTGCTGCCCTATAAATGAACAATAACATCTCATATTCTACCTTTTTAAATACAAGTCAGTGTCAGAAGTTGTGTTCTCTGGGCTTGCAAAGATGGAAGCTGGATCTAAATTATGGATGTTTTCTACTGACCTATATGTTAAATGATCAAGAATTACAGAAGTCTCATGCAATAGTCTGCTCTGCATATATATTTAAAGAGAACTGTATGAATATTCAAAAATGATTGTTTCTCCCGTTTCAAAGAATAAAAGGAATATAGTTCTTCTGCTATGTATACATAAAGCATTTCTCCCAAGGTCAGAGGGAGAGGTCAGAGCCAAAATAAAAATCACTCCTGGGAGTGGTTTGCCACATGATCTTTTCTATGTTTTGAAAGGTCAGACTCCACGTGGGACAAATGTAATAATCAGATCCCAGAAGTATTCTACTCAATTTCCGAGGAAAAATTCCAGAATGCTAGAATTGGGATTTTGCTACACTGAAATGCCAATTGTTTTGAGATGTTTATTCTTATAATTATGAAGGTGGCTCAGCTCCAGCTGAATCATTGATTGGTCATGTCCCTTCCCAAAGAAAAAAAAGTGTTGTCTAGAATGTCTGAAAACTGACATTAGAAATTGTTAAAAGCGGTAGCTTGGATCTGCTTTCTCCTTTTCTGTACTGAGCTTGACAAAAGTGAGTGGTACCAATAAGGAGCATAACGCCAAGTTAACCACCTGCTGTACAATCAGCAGTTCAAAGTACTTTGCACCTTTTGAGAGACTTTTGATGGGCATTTCTGCTGTGTGCAGAAAATAACCTGATAAAAAGCTGAGAATCTCTGGTCCTTTCTGGGGCATTTTCTTATCAAAATAAGAACCTTAAAGAAAGGAAAAGGAGGAACAGAGGTATAATAAAGGCAGTCTACTTGGAAATATCTAAGTCTTTAATTTTAAAAATTATTTAAAATAATTCTTATTTTTATTTATTTATTATTTACATTTATGTTTCTTCATATTCTTGTATAAGATCTCTTTAAGAAAGATGATTTTTCATCCTTGTATCCTCTTTCTTAAAGAGATCTTATACAAGAATATAACCAAATATAACTAAATATAAAATTAAAGAGATGACAGCAAAGCATACTGTTCCCAGAAAGAAAACAAAAGAAAATTCACGGTCATTACAGAAAATAGTAATTACATATGCATGCAATCCCACTGACTCTGTAGGCACAATCTGGACTGTAATTCTGTACGTTGGTTATTGGTGACAGGACAAAAGACGAGGTACTCTGACTACCGGTGCGTATTTCTTCGTTCAATATATGGTAGTAAAATGAAGAGGGTATGCTTCTGTCTACAGAGTCAAACATCAGTTTCCGACTGTGTGGCTGTGATCATTATTTCATTCACGCTGACCCTACTTCAATATTGATGATGTCACTCACTTCAGTGGAGTGGGTTGTGATTTAAGCTGGTAAAGGTAAAATCAACCTTCATGATGATTACAACTGGATACCATTTACTTTCTATGAAATACAGTAATTGTTTCTATGATATTTGCTACTCGCTCCCCCAACATGGCTTACCACTGGCTTTACCTTTCTGTTTGTCACAGGCTGTTTTTTACCCTACAAGTATTTTGGGGCACTTATCATAGGAGCGGCAGTGTGCACAAACCTGCTACGATAATAAGAATAAATGAAAAGAAGATAATTGATGTGATGTTTCCTGTCCACATCTGATTAAGCAGAACTGTGTTGTAACAAGGGCCATCCAGCCCCGTGCCTCGCCAGCTATCTGTGCAGAATCTAGTACAGATCCTTAGGGGGTGGAAAAATCAGAACAGAGCAAATATAGCCTCAGTGAGGGAGCAGTTGGAGTCTGCAGACAATGTGGAGCATTACTTCAGAGGAGCGAAGCTTGGGCTTGGGACTGAAACCTAAAGGTAAGAACTGAAATTATTTTAGTGGTGTTCTTTCAGCAGAAACTTCCCAGAGGCCCCAAACACTTTTTATTCCTTCCCCTGTGCCAGAAGCACCAATTCATTCCCACACAGGATTCAAATTCTGCAGCTGTTCCCTCAGTAACTTCCACAATGCAGTTAGTTATTGCTGATACAAAAATCTATAGCACGCTGTAGAGTGGAAATATAACACAATATATTTGATGGCTGGATACCGCTATGAAGACTTAAGGAAGCCATACAGGAACAGTTCAGGATTTGTATGGCAAATTTAAAATTTCCTGATGGCAAAGCCAGTCAACATAACTTGCTTTATGACATCTGCTCCCTCTTCACAGAGGGAGCAACTTGAGTTGATGCAGGAAGGGAAAAGAGGGGCATGATATAAACCCACTTTGCACCTGGAAACCCTGATTATTGTGCTCTGCATTGCTCACAATGGGAGCACGATGCTGCGGACTCACCTGGTCTCCTCCTCAGCTTCCACAGCAGAAACATAAGCTAAAGATCACCCTGAATATGGAAATGGAAAACATGGAAGATGTGCAGTGTCGGTGTTTTCTTCTAGTTGCTTAGTTTCAAAATTCCCTTCAGCTGCTACCAAATTGCTAGTTCACTGAGAATTTTAATAAACACTATCAGCCCTATATATGGTGAAGTATGAGAGGTTCTCTCCATTTATCTGTGAAGTTCTTAATGGTAGATAAATATAAACTTCTTACTGATAAACCTTCTTAAGGATTATTTTTCATTTCAATCATTTAAAGTGAGATTCTTCTTTCCGAACGAACTCTGGATTATGTCTTTAATTTACCCCAATGTAACACAGAGCAAAACTTCATTTTATGGAGAATGGGAAAAATATAACACTACATCTGCATCTACAAGTTATACTGCAAATTATTGCAGCAGTTTAAGAACTTATAGTTTACACAATTTTTTATATTACATGTTGAATTGATCTCACCTGAAATACCCGGTACTGCCATTTATTTTCTATTTTTTATAGTGATGTCAATTCAAAAAACAAAATCAGGAAGAACTTTTCTTTTTTTGGGAAAAGACGTCACTACATCTGCATCTACAAGTTATACTGCAAATTATTGCAGCAGTTTAAGAACTTATAGTTTACACAATTTTTTATATTACATGTTGAATTGATCTCACCTGAAATACCCGGTACTGCCATTTATTTTCTATTTTTTATAGTGATGTCAATTCAAAAAACAAAATCAGGAAGAACTTTTCTTTTTTTGGGAAAAGATGTTGACTTGCGTATATTTAATTAACATGCACCTCCTGTTGTCACATTTGGTTTTAAAAAACTTAGTATTTTGACATACAATTACAAATTAATCACAAAATATTCCGTTACATTTAAAAAGTAGCTTGTCTTCATTTATTAGTTAAACATGGGTTGTATTTAGTGGAAATAAAAGTTTTGAATCCAGAACCTTGATGTATTTGACAGTTTTATGCTTATTGTCAACCTTTTTTTTGTTCTTTAATGAGACCATATATTGTTATATATTTCTTCGTCTTCCCGTAAGGGAAAAAACGGAAGCAATTACAACTTAATAACATTCTCTATGCTAAGAATGTGTGGAGACAGATAATGAAGTCCAATATACCTGCCTGATTACAAGTTGCTCTTTAGATGTAGGACAAATAACTACAAGATGGCAATGTCAAAGCAAGGAACACTTACACAATGAAATATTAATGAAAATACATTGCACTTACGTCTCAATGACATCTAAATGGGAATCAGTTATCAGATCTTGAGTGTTTGCAACAAATTTCTACGCTGTGGAAAAAAAAAAAAGTCCAATGAACTTTAAAAATGTCAGCCAGCAGGGCTTTCAAATACATAATTTACTATTTTGTTGGCTTCCTATAAATAGATAATAATAAACCCCTCGCTAAAACAAGCTCATAAATGCTGAATCAAAAATGTGAAGAACACCATGAAATGATAAATGCGGAGCTGTATGGTAATTTTCTTCTAAGTAGAAAGTGTAGCTGTAGCGTCAAAAATGTGAATGGAAATTTTGACATTCTGCTTGTGCAGAGCAAGGTTTTCGTAGGGAAGAATCTGTGCCACTCAGCTTCTACATTGCTACAGCAATGCGGCAGCAACAGTGCTGGAATTGCAGCTAAAGTTTGATGGACTTCCATGAGCAACAGATTTTCATAGTATTCCTTGTTACACTTGCCTCTTTGATACGCTCTAATACTTATTTATCTGAACATGTGAAAAATAGACTGTCATATTAATCAGAGGGCATAATGAAGTAATTTCTCATAGACAAGTTTTAATCTTAATCAAAAATTGACCTATGTGTTATATTTTAAAAAGGCATATATTATTGAATGGTATTAATAGAACTTTTGATGTTAAAATACTTTATACCAGCCAGAATTAGATTCTATTTTAAGCTAGTACTGTAGGTTGAATGACGATAAAAACGTCTCATTTTTCGGTTCGATTTTAATAGCATACAGACTGTATTTGAAAGGCTCTGTTCTGCTGATCAGCGCTCTTCGTGCCGACTAACACTATGGTCTCCTCTTTATGGGACACGATCTCCCTTGCTGGGTGTATTATATTAAATCAGTAGGTGTGACTTGACCTCGGCAGGCTAGTGAATGGAACAAAACTTGGTAAGTGTATCAGGTCATGAAGACTGTTAAATCTTTCATTTGGATAAATTTGTCTGGGGCTATAAAATACCATTACATGGTCCCCTGCCATAGTGGATTCAGACCGCACACTTGAGCTACAGCATAACTAATGCTTTTGCCCGTATTGGAGGGGTCGAGAGCACCCATGCAGGCTCTGATCAACCCCTTCGGAAGGAATCCTAGATTTATACTGGAGTGATTTACAGCCTGAGCTCTTCTGGACAGTTTCGGTACGTGGCTTAGGAATCAGGAGTCTGAGCCGCGCTGTGGGACACCTCTATATAGCGTGAATTCAGTTAGAAGAGATTTAGGAATTATTTCTTCAAATGTTTATATTGCATCATAACAAGAAAAGGAAAAAAAGCTAAACGTTTGTTTGACACAGGAGCATTTAGGTAAATTGCATTTATGTAGGATAAATGCAGAAACTGTAAAACTAATTGATAGTTAATTGATCATTTTTTTGCAGGTTTATATTTAAAAAATTAAGTCTTAAAGCTTAGACATTTAGTCCTCTGTTAAAAAAAGGACCTGTCTTAATTAAAGCACTGTTATAACAACGATTTAATTGGATTTCTTTTCTGTTCACATTAAAATCTTTGTCATAAGAATGAGCTACAGCACTGTGGAATATTAATATAGGATATATTCATATTCACACTAGACAGTCTCATGGTAGACCTTATATCAGAAAAATAATATTTTCATTAATTTTTTTCCTACTTTAGGAGAATATTCTTAGAAAAACATAAAACTAGGAGAATATTCTTAGAAAAAAACATAAAACCCCTCCAACTTACTTATCCTAGCTCTTTTTTTTATTATTCAAGTACCTAGCAGTATGCTTAGGATGGCTGCATAATTCTATACATACAGAAACTGTAAATTGTTTTATAGACATTTTTTGTATTATCTTTTCTATTATGTTAAAGCCTAAAACCTCTGTTCAAGATAAGACCATAGCAGAACAAGACATTGCAAAATATGGAAAGTAAATAGGGAATAAATTAATAGTCAGAAAGTGATCTTGGAACCCTTGCTGGTTTCATAAGCTAATTTTGACTTTCCATATTTTAACAGTAACACGATATTTGTTGCCAGCAGGTTGAGGGAGGTCATCCTTCCTCTCTACTCAGCATCAGTGAGGCCACACGTGCAGTACTGTGTCCAGTTCTGGGCTCTCCAGTACAAGAGAGAGACATGGACATACTTGAGAGAGTCCAATGAAGGGCCACAAAGATGATTAAGGGACTAGCGTATCTCTCATCTGAGGAAAGACCGAGAGAGCTGGGACTGTTCAGCCTAGAGGAGAGAAGGTTCAGGGGGGATCTTGTCAATGTGTATAAATGCCTGAAGGAAGAGTGCAAAGAGGCTGGAGCCAGGCTCCTTCCAGTGGTCCCCAGTGACAGGACAAGAGGCTTTGGGCACAAACTGAAACACAGGAGCTTCCATCAGATCATCAGGAAACACTTTATCGCCGTGAGGGTGACCAGGCACAGGTTGCTGAGAGATGTTGTGGAGTCTTCATCCTTGGAAATATTAAAAAGCTGTCCAGACGTGGTCCTGGGCAACCGGTTCTAGGTGGCCCTGGGTTGGACAAGTTGACCTCCAGAGGTCCCTTCCAATCTCAACCTTTCTGTGATTCTGTGACATCCACTGTCCATCTGCAACACTGGATTGTGTGGTCCATAGTGATCAAGGGAAAAGCCACGCAGGACAAAGGAGAGCAAGTTGTCCATAGGGTGGTCTCCAAGGTGAGCTGTATTTCTGGAAGAGAGCCCCCTTGCTTGACCATAGCAACCAATGCTTTCTGAAGCCCTTACAGCAAGGATGCTAAGCTATATGGAACCGTTAGCGTATTACAAGATAAATTTCTTAACTGCTTATTTTGCTTTGTGAAATGATGAATTGTCAAACATATCTTTCTAATGTGGTACAAGTAAGTTTTCAGAAGGCACCTAGATCTGCTTTTCTCATTTATTTATTTATTTCTAAGTGGAAAACAAAACAAAAGTATTTTTGCAGGCATCATTAGGCAATTCATCCTGTTCCCCACCAAGATCCCCACAGTTTACCCACAGCTTTATTGATTCTTCTGAACTGTCTCATACACTGCACCCAGCCAGTCAATAGGGTGATGATGGCAATCAATAGAAAGTATAATAAAATAATAAACTTGGCCGAGAACAGCAGCAGTACGCTTACACCTTAGAATTTAACCTATGAACTACATTTACATTCAATAGGCCCTTTCTGTATTAAAGCTTACTCCAGTGGGTTTGGGACTGGGTTTATATTTGTTGCTTGGAAGAAGCGAGG
Source organism: Aptenodytes forsteri (assembly GCF_000699145.1). NCBI lineage: Eukaryota > Metazoa > Chordata > Aves > Sphenisciformes > Spheniscidae > Aptenodytes > Aptenodytes forsteri. The sequence continues at coordinate 289,302 of NW_008795322.1, read as the reverse complement.
TACACAATCAATCTTGTGTAAAATGTGTTAGTAGAATAATGTTGCAAAACTAGCTACTCCTAGGATTTGGATGCTGCCGTTTCCTTTGTTGAGCTCTAACCAGTGGCTCTAAAATCTGAACCCTTAAATCCCATTAATGAATTAGCAGTGTCTAAGATGTTTTGAGTTACAATATACACAGCAACACATCTTAAATTAGATTGTATTTGGTTTTTGCTCTTGTATAATGTAAATTAGCTCAATTAGTCTTTGCCAAATGACTCACTAAAAGTAATTCTTGCAGGTAGACACGTGACTAAATTTGAAACAAAATCTGCATCTGTTTTTCAAGCACTATAAAGCCCTGTAAAACACAATTTACATTAGATAAGGTAATAACTCTTAGCTGTAGTAGTATTTAGGTATTTTCCTACTACTAATAATATGTCAGTGTACTGCAGATAATTTAATGTAATTGATAAGTTTAAAAATATTGTGCAGCCTCCCAACCTAGAAGGGAAGGACTGTTATGTGTTGCAGAGGTGCACAGAATATGACAGCAACTACTCACAGCCTGCTTCAGCGGAGGTGACGATCAAGGAGAAGTCAGAGCTGTTGTTTTATAGAGTAACACATTATGCAATGCATTTTATAATGTTATAAAATTGCTTTCTTCTGTTATTATATTGTATCCTTCATTTTTCTTCCCCTGGCTTTCTGCTATCAGCAACATAATTGTCCCATGAGCTTTGTGAATCGAGTACCTTAGTATAATGTACAAATTACTGCCCTTGAGCTGCAGATTGACTCTTACAGCAAATGTAAACAACTGAATCGGCAACATCGGTTTGAAAAAGCTTTGCTAGGATTCTGCATACTAGCAGCCTTTGTATCTGTGGATAACTTACATCATTAAAGAACACTTTAGGGACAATCACACAGCTGTGCTATAGGCAGGAAAAACTTTAAAAATAAGAAGGCTATATCTGAACTTCAGCGTACAGGAACACTTCCCAGCTTCTGACTAAAGGTTTCAGCTGCAGAACTTTGTTCTGGGAGAAGACCCAAGTTTGGGCCAAACTTCAGACTTGAACACACTGACTTTCTTTTTTTTTAATTAAACACGGTCTCATTGGCTACAAGGAAAGGAGAGCTGGCTGCAAACTCCCCCCAGGTGATTAGGAAACCTAGGTCAGAGGGTGTGCCCAGAAGCTCTGTGCCTCTTTAAATGCAGTGAAGGTGGGTGTGGGAGCAGCTGGTCTCAGTTCTGCTCACAGCCATGTGGACCTGTAATGATCTGTGAAGGTGAGGGAGCGGTGTGTAAAGGTCAGTGAAGCTATTATATTTCCATGGATGAAATAGTAGATTTTCCTCACATATGTATAAATCTATAGTAATTTCCCCTCTAGCCTTAGATGCTGGTAATTACTGACTATGGTGTGGTACAGCTGTAGTTTTACTGCATCATTAGAGGAACTTCTTCCACTCTGGTGCTTCCAGAGATGTCTCCAGTCACATCCCAGGGTACCTGTGCTATGCACTAGAAGATACATTGTGTGATTTCTTGCTTTCTTAGAGGGAAAATGTTTTGTCTATCTTGAATATTTTCATTCTTATGGTAGTTACAGGCAGCCTAACACTCAGTGTTTAGGAGTTGGGGTGGGTGGAGAGCAGACTGTGTTAGTGTAACCCATCATCCATGCAGAATTCTCTTCTTCACCAGTCTATGGTGCCTCAGACCTTGCAGTGTGGGTGTACCTATGCACATGTGTATAAATATATATGCATATAGCAGGAATCATATCTCTTCTGATTGAAATGCAGCCAGCTCTTAGATGAGATGTGGTGACTTTTAGCTAGTGGACGGAAATATTAGATGAGTGGAAAGTGAAGAAAAAAGAGAACGTGACAAGTTATGTGCAAAAAGTTTTAGTTGGGATATATAGTAATGACCTATATTGGCTTTGCCTGAAATACATGAGCTTCATATACCTGCACTGGCAGAAATGGCAGTGAATATTTAACACAAGTCACAACTTTTACACTTCCATGTTTCATATTCAATATATCTTTCTAAGTGTGTTATTCATCGTACCAAAAGTGATATAAACTAATCCTGCTCTGCAGGCTGCTGTTTACTCTCCAAGTGGCGTTTTAATAGCAAACCCTCCTTCCTTGACATACCACGGTGACAAATTACAGCTAATACTTCTACACCCAATAGGAAAGGAACGTAGCAGTGGTAAGGATTTATACAGTAGAGAGCCATGTGCATATGTAACTGGCTGGCATTTTTAGTGCCCTGCCTTGATTTGAGACAGCTTTGGTAATACATAGCCTATCTTCTTTGTCCTTGGCTATTTAAAGATTTAATTTGTTTTGTTTGCTTTCTTTCTTTTGTAAATCCAGGAAAACCTCAAAAGATGCACGTATAACAAATCGTATGACATCTTTATACAGTCTCAAAGAACATACTTAGGTAAGGAAAAGTAAAATAAAATAAAAAAATAAATAACAGTGGAAAATATGAATGGGAATAAATATGATAAATGGCATTTTATAATACCCAGATATGTTTCTTTAAAAGCGATCAAAGATCTATATGTTTAATACAAGACATTTCACTCATTTGGCAATTTTTGTGTTCCTCTGAGACTGCCTTTCAAAGGCATTAAAGTGTGCTAATTTAATTTTTTTTTTTTTGCCCATCATCAAAATTGTTTTTAATCCCAGCATAATTGCATCAGATATTTAAAAAAAGAAGTGATGTCACAGGAAAAAAAAGAGAAATGATGAGTCTTAGATCTTTTTTGAAAATGAGGAAGAATCTGGTTCTACTAAAGTGCAGTCTTTCTGGTCACCCTGCTGATCTGCAGCTGAGGAGGACTCTGATAATAATTTCATTAAGATCAGCTCTGATATTTGCAGAAGGAAACCCCATTACTTGTGAGGAGTAAAGAGTATCAGAATCTGACAAGGCAAAAGCAAGTTTCTCTGAGAGGTACTGCCTTGTTCCTCTGGCTTCCCCCAGCACCGCTGGCTTCAAACTTCAAACAAATAAATAGAAACAACAGACTTTTAATGTGGTATTTATGTCTTACACAACTATGTTCTCAGCAGCACGTGCTTACTGTCCCTCAGAGATACATAGATTAATGTCAGCGGGCATCCTGTGTATTTACACAAAGCCAGGCTATCAAAGTCTGAATCAGCCATGAGATTTGAGAGCGGGACTATTTTTTTTTTTTTATATTACATATACTTTTGAGCATTTTCTTCCCAGTTTTGTTAACTGGTATTATTTCTGTTAGTCAGAAGGCTCCTTCTTGTATGTTTCTACATCGGATTGTGAGCTATTAGTCACCTTCCTTTGTCCTGATTGATTGTAAGGTTTTGTTTTGGTTTTACTCACTTAGAAAACAAAAGGAAATCAAGTTACTTTCTAGTTTGTTTGAAATAAGTGAGTAATATGGCATCCTGGTTCTTAACTGATAAGTATTTGCTTTCTGTTCTTAATACCAGTATTTACAGTTGGCGCTGACTCAAGAACCCATCCACATCCTCAGTGACTAAGCTAAAGGTGGAATGTTTTCCTTGCTTCTCCATGGCAGCATGAATAAGATCCGTATACTTGTGCTTGTAGCTATTTTTTTTTTTTTTGTTTTGTTGTTTTTTTTTTTTTTTTTTTAAAAGCATGGTAAATACCTACCTTCTGTCAAACTGAATTTAAATTTTGTTGTTAGGAAAGTTCAAGTTAGGTGTCCTCAAAGATGATGTAGCCAATACTGTAACTGTAGAAAGACTTCTAAGGAGTCCACCTTTTTCCATTGATGATTAGAGTGTATGAAGCCAGGCACGCTAGTTATGAAATGCCCGCGCCATCAGTCAAAGTTTCTGGTTGTGTAACCCTGAATGAAAAAGGTTTTCTCTGCATTTCTTAGTACAAGCTGGAAATGACATTCAGAAAGGGAACACTTCAACTTTTAAACTGCCCTGTGTTCTTCTGATAGTTTTTGAGATTAGTTTGCCTATCTTTACCTGCCTGACCCAAAACAACAAACAAAGCCTGAACCCACGTAAGATAGAAATGAGTAAATACAACATAAAGTTAATTTTAATGAGAAGACTTACTTTAGTTGAAGATATTGGAAAAGGTAATTAAAGTATGTTTCTGCTTATGATTCTTACCCAGATATAACCTGTTTCAGCAATAAGCTTTTTTCATGTTTGACAAGCTATTTTAGGAGATAAGAATGATTATGAGTTTTTCTGTTGATAGGAATTACAATTAAGTATTTAAATTCTTTTCCAACACTGCATTGCCATAGAACAGTTACCTGTTTTGACTTGAAACAGTTCTTTTTCTTTCTTTTTTTCCCCTCCTTTTTTAAAAGCAGAAAAGCTTTTGAAGTCTGCGGGGTTTTCTTTTCATTTCTTCCCCGTCCCCCCCTCAGAGAAGCCGTTCCTTTAATGATATGTTTGAAAACATGAAGTGCTTTCTGGTTTTTTTTTTCCCAGTGCTTTACAGATAACCTGTTATTTGAATGTCTAACAGTCCTTTATGCTTGGCAGATGGTACATCAGATTAGAAGGAAACTTGGGATAGTCAAAATGTTCTCTTAAATTTTGTATAAATATTTCTTTCAAGGCTGAAAGTAAATAAATGAACACATAACACAGAAAATAAGTCTTCCTTATGTAAGGAAGTAACCCTTTTCCTGCCTTTTTTACTAGATTAATCTTGTTAAAATTTGCACAGGGAGTTTCTATAAGCTTTATACTCTTCTGCACATTACTTTTTTAGAAAGATGCTAAACTGCATGTTAAATAAAATTGAGCATCTTTATGCATTTTCAGAAAGGTCATTTTGCAAATCAAGGATTGTTAACATGAAGAATTCAGAGAACTGCACAGAAACTGTCCTGTGGAATGATCTGCCCTTAGAAAGAATCATTTTGCTAAATTACAGATATTTATGTTGGAAAGTATTATTTCTTGAAAAAATTTCACATTAAAAAGTCATTTGGACTTTTTCCAATGGTGATAGCCTGTTTTCATCCTACAGAAATGATGACATCCTATGATATCCTATTTTGATTTTGAAATTCTAAATAACTTAATTTAAATCTTGTTGTTGTAACTCTGTTATTTGAAAAAGTCAAAACATCAGTTTAAGAAACAGGACTTTTGGTGTCTATTACATTAAAAAAAAAAAAAAAAAAAAAAGAGGGGGGGGGTGGGGGAATCTGTAGAATTTACCTCAACATGCTTCTTCAGAGATCTAATTCATAGTTTTGTTCCCAGAAATATTTGATCTGACTTTCCCATGAATTACCGGTTAGATGTTGATTTCCTTTCTCACATCATTTTAACTTTGGTAGAGTTGTCTAACAGAAAAATGAGAAATGGATGTGGAAGCCAGACTAGAACTTTTGGTGATTGCTACTAGGATACAAAATATTTGAGCGTTTCGCTTCAGAGCTTAATGAGCAGGAATTAGCATCACAAAAGCGAATATCTGCATCGTTTTTGTAGAACGTATAACCTGTTTTACTGGCACGATGTTGAGCTGACATACCTCACCGTGACTCCTCGCTGTCTTAGGTTTATGAATATAGCACTCTAGTTCCTTAGGCTGTGCAATGTTTCATGAACATCAAGCACTGTTAAATAACACTTAGTCACTGTGGATTGCACATAAAACCTTTCCAGAAGCTTTAATTTGAACTGGAATAAGAATGCAACTTTGCTCATATTTAAGAAGGAAAAAAAAACAGTTTAGAAAAATTGGGAAGAAACAAACGGCTCTGTGAGCTTTTTTAAAGGAACTACTTGGAAGAGAGTTTTCAATTAAGGTGAAAACCCTTTTGTGTGCATCTCCTTTTGAAGCTGAATATACTTTAGGTCATTGAAGATTTCCAGCACTTTGAAGCACCTGATCATGCTGATTACTCCTGAAGATGTTGGCTAAACAAACCTGCACAACATATCACTTCAACAAGAGACAGTGCTAGTTTGCAATCAAGACCATAATGAGTGATTTATTTGTTCCCTTCTCCCTGGGCTTACCTATCATTACATGTTCATTAAGTAATAATTGTCATTGATCGACAGGCTTGTGTATGGATGATAGTAAAAGAAACAGGGCTATTAAACCTTCACTGGGTAGAACAAGTGCATGCCGCAACCAATAAGGTTGATTAATGAGAAGAATTAAACTAAGAATAGTTTCATTATGGACCACTTCCTTTCTTTTCATTTTATTTATGATTAGAGACAAGTGTATGATATCTTAGACCTTCAGGAATAAAAGTATAACAATATAAAATAGAACCACGGCCTACACTATGCTATTCAAGTGATCTGACCCTCAACAGCAGCTGGTCATAACCCATTATAATAATGAAATTGGTTTGGTGGTTTTCAGATAGGTTTCATAAATAGTGTGTAGATCAGTTGAAGTAACAGGACAAGACTGTATCACAAATAAGATTCAAAGTCAAATCAGGTTTCTAATGGATCATTTGTGGGTAAGTCCCTGTATAAATAAATATTTAAAAGATCAAAAAGGCTTAACTTTGTATCAGCTGGGGACAGTGGTAAATCCATGATGTTTCAAACTATGATTTTTTTTTTATTATATTTGTTCATCTACATTATTTTCAGAAGCCTAGGTAGGAAAAAGTTTTGGAATCTACTCATTTGATCAGCTGTCCCATCAGATGAGGTTGCTGTGAACCCTTGTAAAGAGTTGTGTGCCTCCAGAGGCAAGGTGCCGTTGCTTTGAAAATATATTCGGTTTTAGGTATATTGTTGTCAATACTTTTATATGTTGAAACATTTTTGCCTGCCTTCTGAAGTAGGACTGTAATAGCTATCTATAATCTTTGTAGCTTCTTCCAGCTGTATGTTCATGTCTAAATAGAATTATTGAATATTTTCTTTCACAGTGCATGTATTTCTTTCTGATTTATAGCATCACTTAATTACTTTTTAATGTTCCTTTGGCTTATTCTTCTTTGTCGCATCTGAAAAGCAGGTATGTACTACTATTATTATTGGGCCAAATGTCATTTGCTGTCTAACAAACTTGATGTGTTTTGAGCATAGATTATTTCTCCTTTTCTTTTCATCGTGGTCCCAGGCCTCCTGCATCAATCTTTTAATAAAAAAGGAAATGTCTTTTGTTGATTTTTTTATTTTTATTTTTTTTTCTTTCCCCAGACTGAAAGGTCAGGACAACACTTAATGAGAACAAAATATGGAGCAAAAACAACATGAAAAATTCTTTGGGGAAATGGGAGAGGGTTAATTAAATGTACTGATTGCAGTAATTCTATAGTTCCAGAAACTATTGTCCTGTGTTAGTGTTTTAAAAATACAGCTTTAATTATTATGCTAGGTAAGAAAACTACCTTAGGGTAGATTCTGCCAGTGCTTTCCCATTGATTGCTACAGAAATCTAATACTGCAGTATTTTCTCTGCCACTGCTGCCAGGACTGGCTCAGAATATCTACTGTAACTGCTTATAATTCAGAAGCAGTATGAACTCTGAAGCAAAAGTTTCCAGTCTGCATCTCAATCCAAAAACAGTGTTGATGAAATGCTGGATAATTATTTTCAAGTTATAAGGATGGAAAATAAAAAGAAGAATTGTTTGACTTTTTGAAAATATCCCTGTGGCTAGTTGTAATCACTTAAAAGGCAAAACTATTTATTACGTCCATTGTACCCCACCTAGAAAAGGAGTTTAGCCCAGCCAGCCCTCATCTGAATTTGTCTGAACATGAGATGAATATGAGAAAAGAGAGTAATACTACTTGCAGAAACACTGTGATATGCTTCCTATCTTATGAAACGTTATCCTTGGCCTACTGTGAGTTACAGGAATAGGTGTTTGTTATTTGTAAGAGATAATAAAGACCCCACCCCCACCCCCCTTTCCTTCAGAGACCCAGCCACACCAGAACTTTAGGGAAAATAGGACACAATATCGAATCATTAATAATGACACAGGAACCACATCATCACCTTGCAGACAGAAAAAACAGAAAAGCATCTAAATCGGAGAGGTTTAGACTGTAGAAGAAAATAATTAAGGTGTAATTTTTAATGGAGCAGCTGAATAAACAACAAGAGAAGACACATCTAAGTTCCATGTAATTTACTGTCAGGATGGCAGGAACAGATCAAATATGAGCAAGCTCATAAATATCGATACCAGGAGGACATGATAGACTAAATGACAAAAAGAAAACAGACCATAATTTGGATACAGTTTATATCCTCCTAAAAGTTAAGGATGGAAGAAATGTATTTTCTTTAGTTCTAACCTGTGCTCATTGGGAAGAAATAAGAGGGATAGCATTATCTCTAAATATTTAGAGATAAATTGGCTTCTAGGCTGTTGTGGAAAATATGCATTTGCAATTAGCTGTAAAATACTTCTTCTTGTCATAGCTATTATTAAACTATACAGTTTTCTAATATAAGAACAGTGATATTAAATTATGGACATATATAAGTGATAGCTCAATCATTTTTTAAGAAAAATGAAAATCATGTGCAGAGGCAGGGATGAGGAAACACTATCAGAATTTCCTGCGGAAGGGGAAAATAGAGTAGGGTCTGTCATGTATATGAACTTTAGATAAGAACAATATTGAAAGTTGCAGACAGCCAAAGGTACACAGTATTTTTTCAGCATTTACCTTTAATTTAGAGACTAAACACTGGGAAAGCTTCAGTGGAAGAGAAACTGGAAGTATTTCTTTCCAGTTTGAACTTACACTAGATCTACTGTTACTTAAAACAAACACCCCACCACCACCACCCAAAAAACCCCCAAAAACTCCCCTCCCCCCTTGTCTGATATTTCAATATTTGTAGCTAGGCTTAACAGTCCTCTAACCTTCTGACTTATTTATGTTTTATCTTAACAATGGAAATGAAATCGAGGAAAAACTATCTACGTATTTTTACAACTATGGTATTAGACTATTAAGCTGCAGAGAATACAAAATCTCTGGCCCACTACCAAGCATTGGTGAGGTCTTATGCCAGGAAGCCACTGTAAATAGTAACTGAAAGTCTTCTAGGGAGAAATAACTTTGTGAGAGTCGAGTTGTTTAAAAGTTGTGTGTCTTGTCTAAGCCAGTCCTTTAGATTCCTTCAGTGGCCAAAGGAGGAAATGACTGTGCCATGAGAGCTTTTAGACACTGGTCTGAGGGGCTGCATCACCACCCTGTAGCATTTCAGGGTTAACGTGGCAGTGTTCAAAGGCACTCTCCTCCCAGCTTAAGCAAAGCAAGGCATGGCAATTTCAACTCCAACTTCAGTGGTGTCGTGGTTTAATCTCAGTTGGCAACTAAGCACCACGCAGCCGCTCGCTCGCTCCCCCCCACCCGGTGGGATGGGGAAGAGAATTGGAAGAGCACAAGTTAGAAAAACTCGTGGGTTGAGATAAAAACAGTTTAATAATTGAAATAAAATGATGATAATAATAATATGATAATAATACACAAAGCAAGTGATGCATAGTACAATTGCCGTCACATGGTATGGAATGTTTCTTTGGCCAGTTTGGCTGTGCCCCCTCCCAGCTTCTTGTGCACCTCCAGCCTTCTCAGTCAGTAGAGCATGGGAAGCTGAAAAGTCCTTGGCTAGTGTAAGCATTACCCAGCAACAACTAAAACATCGGTGCGTTATCAACTTTGTTCTCATCCTAAATCCAAAACACTGTACCAGCTACTAGAAAGGAAATTAACTCTATCCCTGCTGAAACCAGGACAAGTGGCATCAGACCTAGGGATACAAATCTGTCAGAAAAGCAACCTTTTCACCAAATCAGTTCCTACAGTGAAGAAGTTTTGCATTTGGATGCATCAGGAGTAAACACGAATAGATACTGGGATTTTGGTATTTGGTCTGTGATTTGGGTCTTCTGGCACGACCACCAAAATACTGTTGCTTGATTTGAATGAACAAAAAGAAGCCATTTCTATTCTTTCATTTTCATTATCGCATCTGTCAGAGTTTGTAAACTCAACTTTTTGGATTTAATTATTTATGAGCCTCTACTGAGTGTTTTATAGAAGGTAAAAATCCTCCCTTTGTTTTCAGTTTCAATGAAGAGATTAAAATAATTAAGTACTGATTAGCCTTACGTTGACCTTTACTAATAAACCTGTTTATAAAATTGGCAAACTTCAATACTTTTTCCCTTTCCTGGAAACAACTTAGTATGCTACTAAACAGCACAAAAGGGCACTGCTTTAATCACCCAGTAAGCAAGGATTATTATTTTTTTAACTGCTCATTGGCTTGGGATGGCTCAGAACTCTTTTCTGCCTACTTTGCCATAAATAGCAAACAATGAATTATCCCGAGGACACAAGGTTAACAATGTTGTCCTTGGTCTTTGATAGTACCTTATTTTCTGCAAAAGCATTAAACAAAGCACTCTAATATAATTTATCTTTTAATTGTAGCATCTAGTTGGAAGGCTGTAAAATGGAATGTTATGTTAAAAACTCTTGAAACATCTTCTTGAAAAACATCTTTTACCTATCTTTGCCAGGACAGGTAAAAGCTCTACATTTAACCATTAGTTACAAGCCACGCTTGCCTGTTTTATTTGCATATTTACTGTATAAACATCTCATCTATTAGTTAATTACTTGGTTCGGTTGTTACTTATTGATTGCTTGCATTAAGATAACATTAAAAAAAAAAATCCAGTCTTAAAGAATTTTTTTCTTGAGAATGATTAGGTAATCCTGACCCTCTTAAGTACTGATGCTGTTGTTAAATCAGATTCTGGAGTGCCTTCCTCCTAAACAATGTTTAGTTTCTCTTTATATAGTCTTGAAATTTCTCTGCATGTTAAGTGGTGCTGACAGCATACTGGTAACTTCTGTTTCCTTATTTGTGCTAAATACAAAGCAGATCCATGTTCGTCACCCAAGGAGGCAGAAAGCCTTGGCACATTCAGGGAAAGATAACCCCTTTTAGAGTTATATGCTAAATTCATTATCGTGAATACATTAAAAATAAATCTTATGTTAACACATAAAAGATGCCAGAGCTGATGTAAAGGCTCCACCCTTATAAGCTTTACCTTTATCTCGTGCAAAGGATCAGCTGAGTAGCCTTTCCAAGGAAAGGCTTATTTTCAAAAATGACTTAATTGAAACACTGAGATTACTTTAGTTGCAGTTGTAGCATTGCCTGCTTTTTACACTTCTCACAGTGGCCAGAGGATAATACAAACTAAGTAGAATTTATGTACTTATGATGTGGGCCGTACTCTCTCACTGCCTGTTCTAGATCACCAGAAACATGTTAGCATTTCATATTTGTTGCTGCACTGTGTTTTATTTTGAAATGCCTATATTGAAGGCATACGTATCAATATGGTTATTTAAAACAAAACCCCCAAACTTCGGATGTTTTGGATCAGCCATGATTTTATCTATTTTTTGACACTGTTTCCTTGGTTACATGGTATCTAAATGAATTCATTTTAAACACAGATATTTTACTGAATGTCTTTATAGAAGCGTTGGTATAGTAAGTCTGCTAAACCTTACTGCAGAGTTTTTCAGCTAAAGAGGTTACTCCTTTATGATTTTGCTATTATTTTATTTGGGAAGATGTAGATGAGAAATTCAGTCAGAAATGAGTACAGTTCAGTGCCCTGTTCCTTGGGTGCAGCCTTTTTGATAATAATAAAGAATGGGAAGATACGGAGGGAGGGAACAAGACCTGAGACTCTACTGCTGCGTACTTACTGTTGTCCTGTTTTCTCTGAAGAAGCTAATCCAGCTCTTCCTCCTCCTCAAATCCTTTCCAGGGAGGTACTGGAGTGGTGTAGCTCACAGTTCTGACACCTGGACTGGAAGCCAAAGAGCTGTATACTCCAACTGCAGAGCTGCTTCAAACTCTGAAATAAACTTTTACAGAAAGAAGTAAAAATGCTAAAGCTTTCAATGTATGCAGACAGAATAAAGCACAATTAAAAGAACTATTTGGCAATATGCTACATCAACAGAACTGCTGTAGATGACCTATTGACTTGTGACTGACAACACGGTCATGAGCATGCTGCGTAGAGGCAGAAAGATAGCGCAGAAACCTTGTCGTGCCTTTCAATAGGATTTTAAAAAGCACTTTCATAATTTCAGCATACACTGAATTATTGCTTTTCTATTATTTATACCCCAAAATATTACTATAACAATATCATATGCATATTAATAACCCTTTCTAAGATTTGATCTGTAATTGAGAATAGATTTTATATTTGAATGCATATTTAATACAGAACCAAACTTTTCTGATTAAAGGCAAAGGAAAACGATTACTTATTATTTATTTTATGCTAGCAGCTCTTCCTGGCATCTGAGCTCTGTCATGTTATGCAATTTCCAAAGATGCATTATTAGATGGTTCTTACTGAACAAAACATGCAGAAAAAGATTGGGCACAACTTGTAGTTAGAGAAAAGAGACACAGAAATTAATGACTTTAAAAAAAAAAAAAGTTAAACGATTTTTCTGGTAAATGAACCCCATCCTCTTGAAAGTCTGGCCAGTAGTCACTACCAAGCTCTTCCTGGCATCTGAGCTCTGTCATGTTATGCAATTTCCAAAGATGCATTATTAGATGGTTCTTACTGAACAAAACATGCAGAAAAAGATTGGGCACAACTTGTAGTTAGAGAAAAGAGACACAGAAATTAATGACTTTAAAAAAAAAAAAAGTTAAACGATTTTTCTGGTAAATGAACCCCATCCTCTTGAAAGTCTGGCCAGTATTGTCACTACCAGACCAACCTCTTCCTTCTCTTCTGTCTTCAGAACAGGAAAAAAAATATCTCTGCACTGGCAAAGGTGGTGTAAGGCTTATATCACAGGATGCAGAGTACATCTGTGAAGAAATGATGGTGTTAGAATTGATGTGACCACAGTTAACTTGCTGCTATTTCAGGGTTAGATTATATTACTTTGCCTCTCCTTTTTCATTATATATTTTCGTTTGTTGTCACACTCTCTGCAACACATTTTGACAAATTCAGTCTGTAACTCAGAATTAAAAAAATTAAACTTGACTTTACCATAGCAAGAATAACTGCCAAATGAGATGGTCGGGCTCAGAATCTCTTATGTCCAAAGACAAATTCCTATTTCACATCCTGCTAGGGAAGCAGACAGTTCCTTTGATAGATCATTTTAATTCAATGCATGCACTTTTTAAGAATTGGTTTTCATTTCACATATAAGAATGTCACTCACTGATGAAATGCTGAAGCCCTGTGAAGACTGTTTTCATGGAAACTAAGTTGTAGTTGATTTTTTAAATTTTTTTTTCCAAATGAACACATTCTCTTATTTCATGGACAGTAAGATGAGCCAGACAATTCCTACTTTTAATTAAAAACTCAAAAGACACATCTACATACCACTCCAGTGCCTCTCTGACAGCATAAGAGGAGGAGAAAAATATCTGGATTATATGCATAACTTCATCTTCCCTATGGATGTAAGGAAAATGCTAATTCCTCAAGAAATTTAATGAAATACCAATTCCTCAAAAGTTCAATAAACACAGGAAAAGGCATGGATAACACTATCCTGTATCATTCCGGCTTTCCTGGAGTGCAGAGTTTAACTCAAGAAAACTGAGGCAAGCAGAGGCTGTGCTACTTTAAAAGAAATGGCTCTAATCTTTCCTTGGGATATTATTTGACTTAAATAACAAACGTAAAGCAAAAGCATCAGCCTTCCCAATCAAGAGAATCTGACACTCTTGTTTGTTGAGATCTCAAGATAACACTAGGCAAAGGCAAAACTTGGGAAAGTATGAAGTTGTTAGTGGGGCATTTTTAACGCAAGTATTTGAAAATATTATCAAGAGCAGTAAGAACCCGGTACTGCTTGAAAGCGAAATGAGCCAGTCTGTCAGTGAGTAACTTCCAGATATAAAAAGAAAGAGCACTTATCTCTAAGTTATACTTCAGTGAGGGATAACATACATTAAATGCTGTGAGTACCTGATACTTCCAAGATACAGTTTACTGCAAGCGTCATAACAAATAAACAAAGACCACGTCTGCAAATTCTCATATGGCCTTCTAATTTTGGAATTGTTGTTGTGAAATAAGCTACATATTACTATATTAAATTGCTAAGAATATATGCTAAACCACTCTTGTTCAAATGGAAATTTCACCTATAGGTAGTGCTATATGTTCCTTAAAGGTATTGTTACTATTGAAGTTATCTTTATGACAGTTTTGCAGATTTTTCTCCAATACTTTTTACATTTAAAATACAGGTTTTTCCCCTAAGTCTGTGCATTAATAAAACATTATTTTTAATTAGTATAAGGTCAGTTTAGCTTAAAATGTTTCTTTACTTTTTTTAATTTCTGTGCTACTAGTTACTGGGGAAAAAAAAAGCATGAAGAAAATAATGAAATAATAGGAAATGAATAGGAAATAGTGAAAGTTGGCTAATTATGAGTTGTGGCTTATGCTCTCTACTCCCTCTCTTCAGCAGAGAGGCATCCAGCTTTTCCCATGCTCTTATTCCCTTGATGATTTTTGCTCCATATGCACTGACTACGAGAGGTGGTATGTAGTCCAGCTGGTTCCAAGCTGTGTCTGCTAACTGGGCAGCCAAATACATATGACCGTTAGTAAGAGAGCAGATATAGCAGCACAGATTATTACTGAGGATACATTACAGCCTTTTCCCGATTTGGGTATTTCAATTTGCCTGTTTTTTCTCTATGCAGCCTACAATTTTCAAGAAACTTTTAGAACTTTAACGTCTTTAAGAGTCTTACTTCTCTGACATATCTGCCTAAAATATGTCAATATATTTGGAAATTGTTAGAAGTGCTGATGGATTAACAGATAATGCACCACTTTTTCTGAAGAAGGCAGGCTAAAAGTTTAAGAAAATCAACCTCACTGAATATTCACCAATACACTTCTTATATTCTGAGGATACTTTTTTTTTTGGTCCAGCTGGTCATGAATTTATTGATAAAAGCAATAAAAGTGAAGAATAATTTTCATGCATATACCTAATCTTTAATAATATAAACCATTATATCTGGTTGTAAAGTCTTCAGTGTGAAGAATAATTTTCATGCATATACCTAATCTTTAATAATATAAACCATTTATATCTGGTTGTAAATTCTTCAGACTTTTGTTTTTGTAACTTTAGTATCATTTAAATATCAACACAGTCTCTGTCCCGAAGGAACTAACAGAATCCTCTGTAATGATTAGAGTGTGAAACGTTGCTTGGAGAAAGCGTATATTCAGTATGTTGGAGCTTTATTGCAGTGATCCTTGGTTGAAATGAAAGCTGTTTTGAGATCAAGAATTTTCCCCAACAGACAGTGTTGATAAATGGCACTGTGTCTGTGAACCTGAAATTTCTCTAGACTTCCTCTGAGATACTAAACAAATGCAGACCATTTGTGAGCCCTCTCAAGGTCTGTTTGATGGCAAGTTTCAGGCACTGCTCTTATGTGTTTTTTTCTTTACTGCTTTACCTCTGTTAATGTAACTGTTACTTCACAACCTAGGAAGGCTGATATCAAGTGTTTTGTGTTACAGAGTTAGTGCTCTTACTATTTCTTACCACTGTGTTTTCAAAAGGTTTCTTAGAATGTTTCCCATCTTTCTCATCTTCTGCAGCATTTTTGTGTTAACATTTGTTTTCATTCCTGCCTGGGCAGTGTGCAAACACTTTTACTCATAGCGTTGACTTGATGTAGTTCTCTGGGTTGACGGTTGTAAGAAGTTTGCCAATCAGTGATGCTAGGGTGTCTGTCAAGTTTTTGATGGCCTTAATTCTACGCTACCACACACATAGGTCTCCCTTGTATAATCCTTATTAATACTGATTATTTTATTGACTCTCTAGGATTTCGTATACGAAGTTTTGCTTCTGTATGTGCTAGGAAGTATTTTAGTCTCCACAGCCTTGAGCAGCTCAGTTCTTACCTCAACTCTAAGCTTCAATTGAATTAAAAAAACTAGACACTTCTGTCCTTACCACACTGAATGTTTTATATAATGCATTAAGTATTCTGTAGAACAGGGAATGGAATTTGTATCTGTTCCTCTCCAGGGGAATGCCATAACCATTGGGCTACTGCGTCACTTTAGTTGTGTATTTCTGGCCTAGAAAGTACTTAGTTGTTTGGGGAAAGATTTAATCTGAAGGACTGAGAGCAACTCCACTAATCTCCCCTGTGATAATATTTTCTGAGAAATAGGGGCAAATGGAATGACAACCTGCTTTTCCAGGGCAAGTCAGACTCCTGTTGTGGTGAGAAATAACCCAAAAATCAGAACCAGACTGGGACTCGTCGGGTGTGCGGTTGATGTGACCCATTGACTTCCAGGTGTATAATGATCCTGTAAGCTCATAAGAGCAAACATCAGGTGCAGACAGCTTGAGACCACCTCAACTTATTTTAGAAAACAAAATTACCTCTGGCAACAAAATTTTGCAGGGGAAATGGTTCTCAGTTTAAGCACCCTTTCTCTCTTTACGCTATGCTGGTGTTCAGGCTTTCAAGAATATGGCAGACACTTTTATTCTTAAATTTTCAGTCCTATATGATTGAAGAAACTTTCTGTGCAATTTTGCTTTCAGGCTTTCATAAGACAAATCCTAAAATACATTCCTGTGGGGCGTTATTTTGTTTGGAAAAAGAAAAACCCAGTAGGATTAAAAATGTCAATCACACTTAGGTTCATTCTGAACCATTATGATACAAAGTTTAATGTAGTTTAGAAAAATTGCTTAGAGAAATTATTTTAAATTTCTGGATGAAGAAAATTCTACAAGGAGAGCCTCTAAGAGTGCATGGGGGGAAAGGGGAAATCTACTGAATATGTAGAAACTGCTGCCATTGCAGGCAGTTCTAGAACCAGATAGGGATGAAAGTGGGAAAGTACATGTGGGGAGTGTCGTGCGTGCTTCTCTCATTATTATGTTTTTGTCTGCTGTTGATCCCAGCCAGATTTATGATAGAAGATAAAATGGTCTGACTTGGAAAGGACACTCTAATGGTGTGGTTTTTTCACCTCTGATAGGAGTTACGCTGCAGCAGCCTTCCAGCTTGTTCAGATGCTTCCTGTAAAAATTTCTGAAAAATGACGTTTCTTTGAGCCTTTCTGAGCCACATTAAATTTTGGTTCAGCTCAGTACAGATTTCTTCCAGTCCAGATCTCCAATTAGTAGTCATGAAAAATTACTACTTCTGTATTTCAGCAGCTCTCTATCATTCTATCTATGTCTGAATTTTTCTTCTACACTAAAGGAAATTTTGAATTTTTAGATTGGGTAACTTTTACGTAATGTATGATAATGTAGTCACAAAAGAGAACACGTGGTATTGTACCTCAAGAATTTTAAACCGTGGATTCATTGCCATGTAAATGACTGGGTACAGGTAACCGTTTATTAAGACACTTTGCATTCAACAGAAGGGTCTAAAAACACAGAAGGCTGTTTTCACATTGTGAGTAAACCTTTGGTATGCTAATTTTATATATGCAAGTGACAAAATTGTGATCTGCTTTCTCCCCATGGGACACAATGATAATATATAATTCTGTCAGAACAAGATGTGTAAATGAGGTCATTTAAACTTCAAGGGTGCTCAGGTACTTTGATATGAGTTTTCACACTATACCAAGTGAAACTTAACTAAGATTTTTTTTTTAAACACTGGAAGCAAGTTTAGTGCCAATTCTGATTGGAACTACCAGCAAGAATATCTGGAATTTTGGACTGAGAATGAAAAATCAGACTAGTGGAAAGGAAATTTTAATCACAGAACAGACCTTTTCTATCAAGAAAGATCCCAGCTTCTGTATTTGATCTAACAAACGTGACTACAAGGGAAGTCGGTTCAGCTCACCTATCTACTAGAAAGCTAACACACTAAAAACATTACTGTGAGACCAAAGAGCTGATCTAACTCACTGTGCAATTGCACGGTGGTTCGATCCGGTGCCAGAGAAGCCTCACTGGACCTGAGGGGGTTGCAGAGGAAGCTTCCCTTCTGGGGGCATCCTGTAGTTGTTGAACCAGCTGAAATATGAAAAGAAACAGCACGCTTGAGAACCATGCTGGAGGATCAGGCTTGCTTAGCAGGGAAAGCCCACCTTCCCAAATAGGTTTGTGGCTCTAAATTCAGTTTCCATCAGATTACAATATAAATATAATATCATTGACTCCAAATAGTGGTGTCCACTTCTGTGGGTCTTTTAAAATTGTTTTTCCTCCAAGTTTTATTGTAGAATGTACATACTTAGATCTCATCATCATAAACAGTGTGATTCCATTTATTAATTTATGATTGCATTAAATAGTATTTAGTTAAACAGCAAGTAAAAGCAAGTGCAGAAACAAACACAAAGTATACTAAGCCAGAAATACTCAATACCCTTCTAAGCACAAAATTGTGAGATTTCACTTTGAAGTCAGTTAAGGACATTTTTTATGATTCTGTCCACAGAAATGTTATTTTATTTGTAAACTAATAAAGATGTAATATTTTCATCTGGTTTTTGAAGTCACTGTTGAATCATTAACTGTGGCTCTACTAGAAAATCCCAAGAAGTTTAATATTTCTGCCAAATGCCTTTTTTTACAGCTCTGACTTGTAAAGTATCTACCCACTCTACCAGAACCAGAAAGGGTAACCTGCAGAAAATAGATTATGACAGCTTGATTACTGATTTTTCTTAAAAAAAAAAAAAAAAGATGATGACAATGAAGGTTAGTTTACTGTTGTCACTGTCCTTCGAAAATCCCAAGAAGTTTAATATTTCTGCCAAATGCCTTTTTTTACAGCTCTGACTTGTAAAGTATCTACCCACTCTACCAGAACCAGAAAGGGTAACCTGCAGAAAATAGATTATGACAGCTTGATTACTGATTTTTCTTAAAAAAAAAAAAAAAAGATGATGACAATGAAGGTTAGTTTACTGTTGTCACTGTCCTTCATAGATCTGTGACAAAACAGGTTTAACACTCAAATAATAGGAAAATCTGGTAGAGAGCGTCATTGCAATTTACATTAGTGTGATATGATTTGATCCTACAGTTGCATTCACAAAACACCTGAGCCATGACACTAATGATTGCATTCTCTGCCTGTTAATGCTAATGTGTATATTAATGAATCTCCTTTCCCTCTGATCACTGCTCTGAAAAGAATAAAGGAAAGACATCATGATTTCTGGTATAAGACCATTTTTGAAAGGAGTAAAATTGCATACAAAATCAGTTACTGCATTTATATTTTTTTACCAGCCATATGTGTCTCAGTAACTAACACAAATGCCCTTGTGTATTCTGTAATAATACCATCTTTAAAAAGAGTAGTTACATACAAAATGTGTTAATGCATTCTTTTTTTTTTTTTTTTTTTTTTTTCCCCCAGCCATATGTCTTGGCAGCTAACACCCGTGCCCTTTCACTTTTATATTACATATTTCATGTTTAGAGTTTCTTTTTCTTAGAGCTCAGGTACGAAGCTGTCCTTAACAGGTGCAAAAAAAGAAACTAAATAAATAAGAATTACACTTCGAACTTTTGCTCTTTGTGAATTGTATGTGGTGCGCACAGAGGAAACTGACAGTCTGCCTCAGAAAAGGCCAAAGACTGCATAAACTCCCAGATAAAAATGTCTATCACATTCAGCTCAGGTGGTCATTTAAGATGAAGAGGGAAGCTACATCAGCATAACAGTGTGAGGAAGCCCACCTGCGGTTTGTGTGTCTGCACTGCGCTGATTGAGGCATTGGGGAACTGAAACTCATTCAGACACAAACACTGAGATTCATCAATTAAAGATAAACCATTCAAACAAACGCAATGAAAACAAAGCTTTACGTGGCTAGATTCACATTTTGCTGTATGTTTTCTCCATGATTGCTTCCCTTTACTGAGAAGAATAAGCACTTACGACTGGGAAAACTTGGAGCTAGAAAAACGTTTTTGAAGTCATTTATAAGAACTGTTGGAATTCATGCTCCTGTCTGTCAACAGCACAGAAAAGGCACCAAAATGAAACGGACTCATATCTACTGTGATTCTTTCTTATTTAAAGCTGCAGTTGAAGGGGCTGAGGAAGTATTAAAAAAATCTGTAGTATTTAACAGATGATAGGATGAAGAAATAACTAAAAGCAGACCAGTCAGAATACTTTTAATGTATTCATTGTCCTAATAATATGACTAACTCCGTATTTATATCATTTTTATTATTGGCTTACACTTCAGAAATGTGGAAACATATTTTGGACTTAGTCTCGCATTTCAGAAATGTCTAAGCATTGTGTAACATATTTTTATGTAATCATGATTTATGGCAAATTGAAACAATTGCTAATACGAATCTGGATATGACGGTAAAGCATTTTGAAATGAAGATCACTTTGCCAAAATGATACTTTAAAAAGTGTTTTGCGTGACATAAAACAATGTAATTCCTCTGTCTATAAAACAAATGGCTATTCTTTTTAAATTCTCTTTGCTGGTTTCCCTACCCCTGCAGCAATTTTATTAGTTTGTAACACATTGCTCCCAGGATAACACCAGATGGATCTGAATATATGATGGCTTTTTAACAATAGTCTGTCATCAGTGACTGCTCCTCTAAGTGCTCTTTCCTTCATTCAGAAGTTAAATGGACTCTTAAAGCATGAGAAAGAATACATATGCATCTGTTATTATGTGAGCATTATTAAGATAGAACATGCTAAGAATCAAATAAATTACAGTAAATCATATGAATACAGTTGTTTGCTTAAATCTAAGAGGACACAGATATCTTTTTAATGCACTATGGACATCTGCCCACACTATAGTATATTTCTTTACTGCTTTTCTGTCATAGACAGTTTTTGCTGTTACATTTAGCAGCAATGAATAGCCACAGTAGTTGTTTCGCTATGCATTAAACTATCTGTCATATATGAAAGCTGGCAATTTATCCACCTGAACCAAAGAATTGCTTGCCTCTCTGCACAGATGTTCATGCAAAATAAGCTATCTTCACTTACCAAGCTTGATGTCCTACCAGAAGGAGAGTGGTCTTTTGCCAAAACAGAGATGAAAATGAATTTCAAGGCTCTGGTAGGGATAACTTTACATCTCTTTTGTCTTAAATTATATTAGCAGAAATACCTACTAATTTATTTGAAGAAGCTTTTTGAATTGAAGCCCAGAAAGATCACCTGCTTAAATATGTATTTTTGATACAACAAATGCACTGCATTTTGAAGATACTGAGATTTCACATAGAAGACACTGTTAGTTGAACATCTTGCTTGCCTCCTCCTATTTTCCTACTAACAAAACCAGTAATATTTCTGCCTACACATGCAATGCTAAACAGTTTATCAAAATGCAAGGAGCAGGTGCAGTACCTGGTGGCATCATTTTTCAGGGTAAATAAATAATACTCTGAAATGATGAAACTTGTCTCATCAGGCCCCACTATCTAATATCTAAGGCTGACTTCATTTCCAAAGGATATATTGCCTCATGCTAAAGAGGCTCTTATTTAAAGAAACCTATAGACATGCAAGGAATATTTTGGGATCTGCTTTTACTGCAATGACTACTAGGATAGGGGCAGAATGAGAGATTCTTCTTTACACAAGAATAAACTAACCCCCTTGTTATTTAAAAATATGCTCCTTCTCAAACCGTACCTTTATGCTACTATAGAGATATCTCAGATAAATATACAAAATCCTCATTCACTGTTTCTTTGGTATAAGACAGAGGCAAACCTGCTGCGGATGTGCATCCTAGGTCTGGAGTTGTGCTAAAAAACATCAACTGGTATTGTTCCCCGACCCAGCTCAGTCCATAGAGTTAAATCAAGCTGGTATCTGTGGTTTGTAGTGAGCCAATTTAATAGGTTTGGTCTTGGTTTCCGCCCCCCCAGCATATTTTTGCTGAATAACGAAACAGTTCTCACTTTTTTTTTCCTGCAGATTCTCCCTGGTTCCATTTAAAAATCATCACACAAAACCAGCCTATTCCGGGAATTCTGGTTGGAGGAACTACTAAGTCAAAACCATAAAACATTCTCTTAGCCCTCATGACCTCTCATCAGAGCCTTCCCTCTATATCAGTTTGGGAAATCAGATGAACCCTACAGGGTAGTCTGGCATTGGAAAATTTTTTTCTGTTCACCACCCCAGAATCCAAATCAGTTTATACAAACCAATTTCTAGTCTGGTAAAGGTCATGAGAAGTGATCTGCCAACTGATTGAGTTAATTCTCATCTAATACTACTTTCCAACAATATGTTTCCTATTCTACCAAGGAAATAAATTCATGGCTAAGGAGATGACCCACCTGGGTAGTAGTTAGTAGTTTCAGTGTATTCTACATTGTTCTTCTACTTTGTAGTCTCACAGTTGTAGAGTGCTTTATGTAAGTAATTTTTGAAATTTATCCAACAGACACATCAAATGTTATAAGAAAAACGAGACTTGACTAGGAATACATTTTGACCTGATTTATAAAAGAGTGCTTGAAGAATTATGAGAGGAGTTTAAAGCGGCTTGATGTAAATCTCTATTGAAAAGTATTGACAGCTGGACTTGATTTTCTGTTGGTTTTTTTAATCACTGAATTTTACTTTCATTACACTATTGCCTTTGATCCAAGGTATTCAGCATTGAATTTCTCTGAATATGTCATTTAAATTTTAAAATAATAAGACTGTCAAGTCTGAAAGAATTCTTTTGCAGAGTATCTTAAATTTGACTTTTTATGAGACTTACATGGAAGTGGCAGATAATAAATGACTTGTGCTATATTTTTATTAGGCTTTAAACAGCTGAAATATTTCGCTAGCTTAAAAATGTATTTCTTAAAACTAAAGGGTGAGCAGGTCTATTTACTGCACTGGAAATGCACTGTGTTATCACACTTGGGAGAGCTGGGAAGTGACCTTGGGATTCTCACACAGTTCTCCACTGTTCTGTGCTATCCTTAGTGCCATGGTTTTTAGATCAGATTTATGGACAGGTTAACAAAAAGTAAGTACTCCTGGTGTAATGTACTGGTTTTGGTTGTAAGAATGAAGGCCGTGTAGATCAGTGGGAGTCTTCTTGCAATGGATCTGTGGGATCAGATCCACCTCTAGGGACAGGGAATTATTTTCAGTGTTTAGAAGTCAAGTTACTTGCAAAGATTATGAAGCTGAGAGAGAAAGGACAGGCTTTGAATTTGCATGTACTCCAAAAGAATAAAACATATTTCACAACCTCTACGACTCCTTAGTTTTCACAGATGTAGTTAAAATGGTGTGGTGTTAGTGATGCCGTGGAAAAAAAAACCAAAACCTTCAAGAGTAACTAGCAACAGAGCAGCTAAGATAAAAAGTAATTTAGAAAAAATTTAAGAACATTGCTCAAATAATAACTAATAGTGTTTCTTTTGACTTCCAGACATTTCTTTCTTCCTCTCTTCCAGCAGTTTTCATGGAGCTGATCAAGACGCGTTTCCAATATATGTGCACTCCTTTCATTGAGATGTTTCCCAGACTAGTGTCAAAACTTTAATTTTCCATTCAAAATAACACATTAGTATTATTCTCTAGATAATCATGAATAACATGTCAATTAAATAAAAAAAACTCTTACATATAACTGGTAAAATAAGGTAGAGGTTTAAATCATCAAAACTGTGAAAGGTTCATTTAGGTCTACAGTTCTGTGTACGGTAATGTTCTTTGCAAAGAAATGAGAGTCCCATCTTTCAAAGGCCATGAGGTAAATAGTTAGTGAGAAGTACAACATTAATTACTTTTTAAAACAATGCCCAAAGACTCTTTTATTTAAATTCTAAAGGCAAACTTTGGTATCTTCTTTCTAATTACAGTCATTGGTGGTATGTCATTATAAAAGTGCCAGTCTCTTAGTTTGGCCCTTTTTTGTGCTCAGTTTCACAGCTGATCATGTGATTTTCTTCATTGTTAGTCAGCCCAGATAAGAAAAATTGGCTTACATCTGTTATTGATTCTGCATTAATACAGCACTAGAAATGCCCTCGGCAGTTTTACAATTTAGTCTTCGGTTATCGTCAGCAACCACATAAGACCAGCCCCTGAAACATTATCAAAATTTCTTATGCTTATTTTGATCTTTTTCTTTTCTTCATAATTCATATTGTTTTCCCAAAAGTTATTTTCTGATGTTTTGCAATAATTTTCTCATGATGTCAACACAACTATAAAGGGCTTTATTGCCAGTGATGTGAGAAGAGCCATATCTAACTTCACATTCCCAGGAGGAATTGGTAATGAGCAATAGGGGAGGGGGTGAAGCCTGTCAGCTTTAATTTAATCTTTTTAATGGAATCTATTGAATGGTAGGGCTTATGTACCATGGCCTGTGATGGCCACTAAACCAGAGCTGTTTACTCTAGTTGTACTTGATTCGTTATTAGTAATCTAGGATCAGGAGAATGGTACCTTCTAGATTTTTTGAGATTATCCTGGAATAAACAAGGTAGTGACTTGTCTAAGCTACTGTAAAGGATCAAGCTGACAAATCAACTAAGGACCTAAAAGAGGGCTTTAGAGAGACTCTGGGCATGTAAGCTAAGAATGCCTTATTGACACAGAAAGGAGTAAAATGCTTCTTTGTTTTGTTTTGTTTTTTTTTTTTACTTTTTTCCTAGCTTAGAGCCAGAAGGCAAAAAGCTATAAGCATTTAGAGATCAGTAATACAAAGATTCTTGCTACAGAAAATCTTGGTAAGGACTGAATCAGGTGCTATAAGTTACCTGTGATGATAAGGCTGAGGAAACACCATGCTCTGGAAAGCTGTTGACTGAAGATCTTAGAAGGAAGTTTTTTCTGAATAAAGAATCTTAGAGAAATTTGGAGATAACTGAAAGGAAGGAATTGAAGTTCCAATTGTAATGAGAGACAGTAAATGTTGTGGGTTTTGCAATTTTTCAATAGTGCGAAATAGGAGTGGGAGATAAAAGTAACACATATATAAACCTTACATTACTCTGGCGTTTGTGTGGTAGGGAGTTCTTTAGAAATATCAGTATATGATCATGATGTATGTTCTAAATTCATGTAACCAGTAAGATGAGAGTAAATTTAATACTCCAAGACTGTAGTATTTCTTTTTCTTAGAGCTCTTGAACCTTTTCATCAGTGTTGACACAAATATTGGAGGATTCAATGGAGTTGCAAAAGAAAGAAAAAACCAGATGACAGAAAATCTATTGTGATCCCTGACAATCATTACCATGCAGTATTTTTTCGTGGTTTCACACATGAAATTTTTGACTTTTAGAAATAAAGTTGCTGTGGTGGAGAATTATAAGGAGAGAGCATGGTATTTTCCCCAGTAGAAGACACTTAAGTATAAGGTTGCTGACGTTTTTCAAAAAGGACATTTTCTTATTTGTCACTTATAAGGTAGCTTTTTGTTCTAAATCCATAGATTGTCATTGCCTTATAAATTTTTGTTGCATTGACTCCTGTGACTCAGTAATTTCAAGGAGAAAGGTGAGGGTAAACAAATACCTGTTTGTCCCAAAAGTGAAAGAATGAACTGGAGAGAGAGAACCAGATTCTAGAAATCTGTAACTATTTGATGTTTAAACTTGCATCTTATTTTTCCTTTTACACTGCATAGCTTTTACCAACATAATACGTCCACTTTTGACTTCTGGCCCTACTTTGTTCAGTATTATCCCTCTTGCTTTTTCATTTTCTAAAAATTTATTTCTGACAACCTCTTCATTCCTCAGCATCTGCCCATGCAGAGTGGCTGTCAGTAACAAGCGCTCAGTTTCATTTCAGATCCTTCCATGGTGGACCTCCACATTACCCTCAGATAACGTTGTTTCAATTCCCTCTTTCCACCAGCATTGCTGAAACAGAAGGAAGTAAAATACAGCAGCGGATTTAGGATTTTCTTCTACTGCGTTGTTCTTGATCATTTCTGTTTCTTTCTTCCAAATGTACTAACTTTGTGTTGAACAGTCAGAACATTGGAATAATCTTCTTTAAAAGATAAATGAAAACTAATAGACACTGAAGTAGCTACTGGGCAGGCAAAGTAGGTTTCAGCGCTTTGTGCTAGAGTGGATTTGCACTATGTTTGTACTGTATTGATTCCACTTTTAGAGTTTTTACTGCTTGTTTAGAAGGGCCTGGATGCATTTCTTCCCTTGGTGAACACAAGTAGTTTCATTAGT
>NW_008795322.1:257587-262513 GCF_000699145.1 Aptenodytes forsteri | reverse complement strand
AAGAAGAGGGAAAGAAAAGATTCCCCCCCCCCGTAAGCAAGAAGAACAGTGTTTTTACTAAGAAATTTTGGACTCTGAAAGATGAGAGTCCAGTGAGTTACTAAATCTTCTAGTTATCTGTATTTCTTATATAGCCTTTTACCTTATAGTGAAAGATTCTCTGAACCCAATAAATTATACTCTATAACTGTATATTTGCAGTTGTTCAATGATAAGAGCTACATTTCCAAGGCCTTCTTAATTTTCATGTTTTATAGAATAAGTTCAATTTATGCACTGGTGTTTGGTTATAATTCACATTTTATTTAAATCTGAAGTGGGTAAATGATCTGGAAGCTGTACTTATCTAACAATGGTTAATGGCACACAAGTCTGCTGGATCATGCAAACTCCCCGAGTCTGCAGTTGCAAAGCTCCATATTGTATGCGTCCACCTTCTAATTGCTGTAAAAAAGTGGATTAGATCTTCTACCACTACAAACTGTATTTGGGAACAATGTGGTTTTTCCTTAGAGAGAATCTATTGCATTTTCGTTCTTAAGGATATTAAAGGTCTCTAATGATCTCTCAAAAGTAATACAGGGCAGCTAATTATCTCCTTGAAATAGTCTCATTTCAGCTTTGTTGAAGTACATGGAGTTCTTACTATTACCAGTAAGAGGACAGGGAAAAGATATCCAAGATGTTGCCCGTGAGAAATGTATGTTTATTAGTGCTCTTCAATCAACTGCTTTGATTATAAAAGGAAATCTTCCCTGCAGGTGAATTATTTATTATTACAGAGGAAGAAATGACCCTTTGTAGTATCCTGTAAATCAGGAGAGAGATCTTTTGTCTGATTTTTAGTATGACTATTTGGCTCTGTATATGAGACTGACTACTGGGTCCTGAATACTTGCAAAAAACCAAACAAAGAAAAACGGCGTTAAAATCCAGAGAAGGGAAAGATGGACATAAGAAACTCGTTTACTTAGACTCCTACTTTCCTTTAGCTCTTTACCTTAGCTAAATTTGTGTGTTTAAAGCAGGCAACCTGCCATTTCTCTGCTCCATTCTGAAATCACACACAAATCCTGTCAACTACATTAATGCCATAGAAGCTAAATTAACATTGACCCTTGCTTAACCTCAGCCAACAGAAGCCCATCAAGTAGCATGTAAACTACCTTTATCAAGGCTGAGTTCTTGACTTTCCAGACTTTTGTCTCTCATGTCGAATCTTTTGTCTTCAGCATCAATATATTTCCTTTACTTTATTGCCTCCGTTTGGACAAAAATACCCAACAGAGCTACCCCGTACACTGGTATTTTAAACATGCATGAGAATTGAACAAGTAGAAGGTAGTAAGTGAAGCCTTCTGGAGGCTGTTGAGAGTTGGCTGCTGGTGATATCTTTTAGGATATCACCAAGCCACCAGTATACAGTGCACATAAAATGAAGACAAATTTCCCTTCGCTTTCTCTGCCATTTTTCATTCATTGCATCTTTAGGAAAAGACAGTGAGAAAAAGTGAGAAGATAGTTCTCCTGACAGATAAGAGTTAAGGTGAGCACCACCAAGAAGTCATTTTTTGTTCTACTCTTTGAGTAAAGTTGCTTGCTTTAGAAATAAAACTTTTGGATTCTCTGTCCTTTCACAAATTTTGACTGTAGCATCAGGTATCAAATTATTTCTGAAGCCCTTTTCTTTAAAACAAAAAGCTGACATCTTTTAACTGGCAGCAGAGAGTCAGAATGAACCAAAGTGTATTCTATACATGACAGTGTATTCTGTACGTGACAGTAATTGGTAATATTACTGTCACATTAAAATTTACCCAGATTTAATACCTAATATCTGATACTACCTGATTATTATAGAACCAAAAGTGTGTGTTACCTAATGTGAGTAAATTAATAGTATTATTATTAAAATCTTGCTAGTATTATGTAAAGTAACTGCATGAGGTGTTTAGTCATCGGAGTTAGGAACAGAAGTGATTCTAATAAATGTAACTGCAAGGAAATAGATTTTTCTTTTATTCTTTTCCTTTTTCTCAAACTGAATCTCATTATACATGTTTGAGTTTGATAACGCTCTTAGAGATGCCATCAGGAATACATCCCAATTTGTCCTGTAAAACTGGCTAATATACATTTGTATGCGAAATGCAGAAGCAGATCTTACAAGATACACACATCCAAGAATAGGGTAGATAGCACTTAGTGTTACATGCATTATTTATGGCCTTCATTTGGCTTTTAATCTGTGTAGATTTTGTGAATTGTTCTGGACTGATTATCTTTGGAGCATCTAGTTTGCTCTATATGCAGAAAACAGAAGAGCTGCAGAACAGCAGTGTGTGGGGAGAGGAACATTCTTAAGTTTTTCAGGATCGAGGGAGAAATTAGGAATATAATGAAGCATTTGACCTCTAAGAAAAAAGAGAAAATTTGGTCCAAATCAGATGAAAATTTCTTAGCAAGAAGAGATAGTCTTTCTGTACAAAAATTAAGCACTGTACATTCGAGGCCTGATCCAGTCAGTCTTTCCAGAGATTTCAGGACATTTATGGTGGGATTTTGAAGATGACCCTGTGGTTTTGTATTTTTGTGGCATCTAGCTAGTAGTCAGGCTCCGAGAGCTGCTGTCACTTGGGCTGCGTTGTTCTGGCTTTTATTCCGTTTGAGCTATTCCATGTCATAAAGTCACAACCTTTTTCTCATGCCTAACATGTCTGTTCTTAGTCCAGTATGTCCTCAGCAATCCTGTCTTGTAATTAAGCTATTTAATGACTCTAAAGACTGTTTGAAAACCCTAAATAATAGGTATGCCCTTGATTTAACATAATTAAAAAATAAAAGTAAACTACTTTCCCTCAAAATCTCATGCCATATTTTGAAGCTGGCCTTAAATACTGTTTAGAGGTAAGGAAATGAAACGGAAAATTCTGCAATCCTTTTTAGTGACTCTGGCAGTCTTCCAAACACAAAGCCCAAAGCCAAGTATTCATTTTAACTATATTTTGTTTGGAAAAGATGCTTTAAGCAAATTAATTCAGTTTAACTCTGGAACACTTTAATAATGTGTGGCTGCTGATGTTGATTAGAATAAATATTGTGCATTTGAAACATAATAGTCTTGTCTTTACTAACATGTAGTTACTATACGCTTATAAAAGGATGGAGTGGACTGGCTCCAGTACTAAGAAACTTCAATAACCGTTGGGATTCCAGCGTTAATGTAAGGCATTCAATTTCTATCTGTGTCTGATTATTCTCCATTGTGATTATGTGAACTTTTTCTTACTTCTGAGAAATTCAATCAAAATTTATTTAGATTCATCAAAATCCATGTCCAGAAGTTGAATTCAAGAAGGTAAAAGTCTCAGAGCAGACTCTAAACCACCCTCTCTCATCCACTCTGTACAGATGGCAGGTCAGATCTCCTTGATTTTCACCATCACTTTGCAGAATTGCCTCTGATACAGGCATGTATTTGACATAAAATTAAGCACATCTAATGTCTTCTAGTGGGAGAATCTTACATTATGAGGATCCTTAATCTAATTTTGAGAAGCCTTTTAACAACAAAAGGTTTTAGAAAGTCACAGAAAATCTTTGTTATCACTGTGTAACTCCATTTTGAAATTGAGTTGAGGTATGGCTTCTCCTTCAGTGGTGACCCTGCTGTCCCTCTCCTGGCCACCTGCTGCACACATATGGACACCTGGGCTGGATCCTTGCAGTCGGACATTCACCTAAATCAATACCCACCTATGAAGCGCTATCCTGAGTTTTATAGCTTTGCCTATGACCCTTTCCTAAGTTTTCTCAGTCCATTTGGGTATGAAATCACTATTTTGATTTGCCTTAGACATCGCCCTGTGTAAATCATGCTCTAAAATATCAAATTACTCACTGAGGTCAATCCCTTTTGCCCCAGACAGGGTCAAACTCTATCCCCTCCACTGAAACTTAAACAGTAAAGTGAAGACGGTAATGTTAATGCCACTTACCTCTAGCAGGTAATTAATATCCAGGTCCAAAAGACATCTGAAAGGAAGATTCCCTTTTCTTTTCTCCTTTTATTTCCATTAAATTTTCAGATATGAATATTAATAAGATATACTCCATTTACTGCAATAAATATCACAAACAGCAGGCCTGCAGTTATAACTGGACAGCTGAAACCCTGGCAAATGCCCTTTTCACTTCTCTGAACAAAAGAGGGTGGTTACCTAATATACACGGTACATCCCGCAAGATTTTTATGGCTGGTTAGGTTCTTTCTGAGGATTGCTTAGCTAACTCTTCCAATGCTCCCATCATCAGATTGGCCAGCTGTGACCTATAGGTACTTTTGTGGAAATTAAAATTGCTATCTAAGTAAAATGAGGACAACTTTCTTCCATTCCACAAGAATGTGTATCAGGAAAGACAAATTAAGTAATTTGTTACAGTAGGTACAGAGTCGAGTTTTTGTTTGAATATTATATTCAAACTTTATCTATAAAGGTTCCATTTTAAGATTTTTCTAGAAATTAAATTGTGATTTTTTCAAAACAGAAGATGCAAATGTAACGTTAATAATTTGGGACAGACCATTCTGTCAGTGTTTTTGTGCCTTCATGTAAATATGCTTATGAATAAAATCTAGTGCAAGTGAAAACGACTATTTGAAAATGGCATGTTTTGAACTTGCCAATATACAGAACATATTGGTTTTAAAAGATTTTTCCATAAATGGTCAGCAGCTCTTTAAGGAAGTCCATTTTTGCAGGAAACAAAGTCAGTCAGCTGAGGATACCATAAAACCAGTAATGCTATCAGGACAAAGTAGGGCTCTTATCTCAAAGGGATTGATTGATTGATAGTCATTTCATGGAAACAGTTATTTTTAGAAATTCAAATTAGTTTCCATTAAAGCTCTGCTTTTAAATTATT
>NW_008795322.1:225174-257538 GCF_000699145.1 Aptenodytes forsteri | reverse complement strand
AGGTGAATATTGAAACTCAGAAATGGTTTGAAAAATTCAGTTTGCTTTAAAACTTTTATGTTGTTCTGATCTGAATACACTCTTCCCTTTGAAATTCAAGCTAATATTTTGACCAACAATAGTTTATATCTTTAAATGACAGATTGAAATGTAATTTCAAAGATAATTTGAGAAATGTATTTACATGAATTTGTTTTGCGTTCTGAAATTTTTTTAAATACTTTGTCTAAAATTTGGTTTTAGAAAAACATTTGCAATGTAAAGATGATAAAATTCCTTCCTGAACCACTCTAAACATAATGATAGAGCCTTGAAAAGGCAGAACTAAGAAATAATGTGTTTTGGTTTTTTTACTCATCAAAGAATGTTTGAAATACTAATTCATACTGATCTTATGTATGATTGTCTGAAGCCCTGTTTATTCAAGCAGTTTGTAGTTACCCACATTTTTGTTTAAAATAAGAACAAAATAACTGTCTGCTTTCAAAAGCACTTTGTTGCACTCTTGTCTTCCCAAAGATATTTGTGCAATGGCTTTTTAGTTTCTGCTGTCTTTTTAAGAAAATAAATTTCAAAGTTGTGTCTGTGGATAAATGAAACACACAGGTTTATATTTATAAAATATGTATTTTATACATTTATACAGAATATCCAAAAGGTGGTTCTGTGCTCATCCAGGATGTAAACCTCACTTTTGGAATTAGGTAGCCAGTGCCAAGAAAGAAACACAGTATTAAACTCAGTACAATTTTATATTAAGGTTTCAGTTTTAAGATTTAATATATTAAATTTAAATTTTAATTACTAACACAGATAAAAAAAAAAAACAACAAAGAAAGCTGACAAATGAAATGAGGAAATTTGTACAACTGGGAGATTCTTCAGGTCTCAGATAAAATTTGAGATGCAGAATACCAGCAATTCGCTGTGGGTTGAGTCAGGTTGTCAGGGTTTTGAGGGCTTGTTTACGGAAAGTAGGGGTGGATGCTCGTGCCCACCCACATGTCTATATACATTATTTTCTATTTCCATCTCATTATTTCATTTGCATTAAATACTTTCACATTTTTTGTGGGCTTTAGTTTTGAATTAACAATTCATTTTTAAATTTCAGATTTTTTTTTTTTTCTGGCTAAAGCTGCTGCTTAGTGTTAATGTACTTTTTAAATTCTACTGCCAAAATCATGTTATTCAGACGCAATAAAAAGGTAATTTACAACTTTATTGCTTGCGACTTCAGTACTCAGTTTTAAAGGGCATGATGTCACTGTAACCATATAACTATTGCTAACAGATTTGTCAATTGTCATTGCAAAGAATAACAGAATAGTACTCTGCAAGGTGCTTGAGTGTTCAACTGGAAAGATTATTATATGATCTTGAAAAAACATTGGGTTTCTTGATTGCCTAATATGTCAACTGATTTGTTAGCTACTGGAAGAAAATAAACAAGTTCTGTATGTTTTCTGTTGAAGGAAATGTATTAACAGACATTTTGCTAACACAGACAAGTCAAAGTGAACAGAAATTTCATAACAGATGATTATAGAAGAAAAAGATCAGAAAGTTTTAACAAAAACAACCCAATTAAAAAAAAATCACCTCCTATCTTTTTGCTCATGTAGTTCTTATAATAAACTGATCAGAGTGTCAAAAGCCTGAGGACAAATAAAACATAGGTGTATGGTGTCTACAGACAAGTCAGTATAGAGAGCACTTTAGGAGTTTATGAATATTTCTGTCAAATAGAGGCCCAAAAAAAAGCTGAAATGAAAAATGCTTATTTGATTTCTTTCTAATTCACTCATTAAGCCACATGCAATGGTGAAGTTTGTCACTAGATTCAGTGACAACAAGTTTTGGCCAAGTTAAATCAAAAAGAGTTGGCAAAGTGTTTTTATGCTGTTGCAGGTGTCAAGATGCATACAGAAAAGGGAGATGCCATTGATTCACTTTTCGTGGATTTCCAAAACTTCTCTGATGAGCAAAAGTTCTTAAAGAAGTTAACCTGCTGTGACACAGTGGGAATTTTTTCACATGGAGGGGAAAAAAAAATACTTGGATGTTAAATAGCAAGTAAACTTTCAGTATTCATTGTGGAGGAAGTGACTTCAAGTTTCCATGGAGAGAGCCTATATTGGATCCATATTCCAAAAAATCACTTGGAATAAAGGTGTGAATAGTGAGAGGACAGAATTTTTCTGATGATATTATGAATGTAAAGGCAATGACCCATTGTGAAGTGCTGCATAACTTTGTGCTACAGAGTATAAAATTCAGATTCAGCAGATATGAAGCACACAACTGGTTGAAGAACCACCTTCTTTTGCTTTCTTTAACATGACATTTTTATTTTTTGTTGCATCTAAAAGTAATTTGGAAGACTGCTGGCTATCTAAATCTGTCATTGGCATGTAGTATTTAAGATCTTCAATTGGCTGAATGGGAATTTTTAATTAGGAAATGTAAAAAAACCCAACTGACCAAGAAAATGGCAGATAAAATTTAATGTTGATAAATGCCTAGGGAGAAAAAGCTGTTCTATCTTTACATATACAATAAAGAGTATTTTTATACTTTCCATTTACCAATTAATTATAATACAACTGTGGAAATGCTAAATGCTGAGGCCAAACAAACATAAATCAAATCCTAGGAAACAAAGAAAGAACAATATAGGTGGTGGTGGTATTATTATTATTACATGGTGCCAGGCCACAAATATTGTGCCCAGTTTTGTTTCTTGGGCTCTTACCCTTTTTCTCCAAAATTTCAGAGAAACATAGGAGAAGTAGTACTTCAGGACAAGCACAAATATGCCTTTTTTTCCTGTACAGAGTGGCCCCGTGATCTGCAGCTCTCATGGTTTAAGGAGAATCTTACATGAAGGGGTAGAAGGGGTTAAAATATAAGAGTAGATAGCCTATATTCGTAGTGGATGGAATTGACCATGACATTTCACAGGGATCTGCAGAAAAATTTTGAGAGAAAAGTTTTGGAGAAAATTTCAGGAATTTCAAAAAACTTTTTTAATATAACAATTCACTTTTCTGAGCCATGGCCTATTAATTACAAAAAGGAATAGAGCAAAGAATATGATGAACAATTGTGAAACTTCTGTTTTCTAGAGGAAGTTATAGATACTGTTTGATTAAATTCTGTAGAAAAATTTATGAGAAACAGATTTTAAATAGGCTGGTTTAAATATTCTCTCTTCACAGCACTGATCTAGAATCTGGGCCAAGCCATAGGTGAAATCCTCTCAGAGTCTTTGGCAGCAAAATTTAGTTTAAGAAGTTTTCACATCCTTATGTTTTCTTTTCCTACTTCAGTGTCTGCTTCCTGACCTATCATTATTTTATTAAGCCTTTTTTCTTTTAATCTAAGAGTTCACACAAGTGAAGGATATTACACATATCTATCTAATACTTATTTGCTAGATACTTGGTTAAAAGTCACACTCTGTACCACATAAAAATAGCTGAGTACTGTGAGAGAAAGGTAGGAGATAAGAATGATCCAATACAGCTAGTAGCTATCTGTAAACCAATAGTGAAGTTCTTATATTTGTTACAAAGAAAAAAAAAAGTTGGATTTGATTTCAATTTTCATCCTAATGTTGATAAATTGAGAAATAGGGTTTTTTTGTTTGGTTTGTTTAATAGTACTTCCCAATTTCTAAGCTTGTAATGCAGTAAAGCCTCATCACTTCTGTTTCTTCAGGCATCAAACCTTGTGTCTCCAATCATCAAGCCCATAATACAGAAGAATCTAGACAAACTGGCACTATAAGGATCTGAGTTCAGTCATCAGGAAGCAGCTTGAGAGATCAGGATTTTATGGATAAATATTACTTTGAAATCTTGAAGATCTATGTTAATCAAGCACAAAGTGCCATTATTGCTGTTTTCTATGAACGATCTCTCTATGGCTGAGTTCTTGTGGTCCATGCTATTAATGAGATACCACGGGTATGAGTAAGCGTAGACAGATGTCCTGGTTTCGGCAGGGATAGAGGTTAAACCACGACAACAGACTGTACTGCTGATTGCAGGAAATGTTCACAGACTACAAGGTGTGCTGGTTTTGGCTGGGGTAGAGTTAATTTTCTTCACAGTAGTTAATATGGGGCTACGTTTTGGATTTGTGCTGGAAACAGTGTTGATAACACAGGGATGTTTTAGGTACTGCTGAGCAGTGCTGACACAGGGTCAAGGCCTTTTCTGCCTCTCACCCCACCCCACCAGCGAGCAGGCTGGGGGGGCACAAGAAGCTGGAAGGGGACACGGCCGGGACAGCCGACCCCACCTGACCAAAGGGATATTCCATACTGTATGATGTCATGCTCAGCATATAAAGCTGGGGAAGAAAGAAGAAGGGGGGACGTTTGGAGTGGTGGCGTTTGTCTTCCCAAGCGACCGTTAGGTGTGATGGAGCCCTGCTTTCCTGGAGATGGTTGAACACCTGCCTGCCGATGGGAAGGAGTGAATGAATTCCTTGTTTTGCTTTGCTTGTGTGTGTGGCTTTTGCTTTACCTGTTAAACTGTCTTTATCTCAGCCCACGGGTTTTCCCACTGTTACCCTTCCGATTCTCTCCCCCCTCCCACCGGGGGGCAGTGAGTCAGTGCCTGTGTGGTGCTTAGCTGCTGGCTGGGGTTAACCATGACACAAGGCAAGCAGGTTAGAGCTGTTAGGCATTTACGGTAATATAAACAGGGAAATTAGGTAGGTTCAGAGTCTTAATGGCAAGAAATGTTGGAAACAAGACCAGTTAAATGGGAGATTACAAACTACAAAGGTTGGTGATGCATCCTACTTGGTGAAATACCAGTAATGAAGAGCAGGGTTTTATCAGATGGTGCAGCAGTCATCTCAGTGACTGAACACAGTGAGAAAAGGGCTTGACTTACAGGCTAGTAGACAAAGACAGTGAGCATAGGCAGTGTGTGAAACTATTTAAGAAAAGTGAAAAGTGTGTAGTAGGTGTAAAGAGCAGTTTATTTTAGGAACAGAGAAGGTGAGAAAATTCATTTAGCAAATACCCAAAAGAATCTTGTGCTGTCAAGCAGTAAAAACTGATAAACACTTTATAGAGTTTTTAATTTATAAAAATATTTGTATGCAGTGCTCCAGGCACACTTATAATCCTCTTCTTTAGCACATATAAAAATATAAGTTGACCCAGTATCAACATCTACCAGTCTGTTAGAAATGGGAGAAGTGATCAGCACTTCAGACTCTGCTACTGCAGCGTTTCTGTTTTCATGGGCTTGTCTGTTAAAAATCTATGTATAATGTAACTTTCTTGTAGATTGTGCTTCCCTGATATGTAGACACTCTTTGTGTAAACTTCAAGTTGAATCATCTGCAATTTTAAGAATACCCTCAAATTGTCTTATTTTTTCATATAATTGTAGCTATTAAATATTGAATAGAGTTATGGAAAGAACAGTCGCAGGGGAGCGTTAAGTTCTCTTTTTTTATTCTCAACACAAGTCCTTGTGCACAAAAAATAATAATCATAGCTTAACCGGAGTGTCATAAATTTTCTGGCAAAACAGTTGGGAAGGGTACACACTCTAGCTTAGGGAGATCTTAATGAAAAATGATATACCAAGAGCAATTTCTCTTCTATAATGAGGGAACTTTCAATTTCCATTGATCTCAGCTGTAGATGCATCACATAAGAATCTTGTAAGTTACAAGATTTAAAGCATTAAGCTTAAGCTGACATTTTCTCTCTTAAATTTAGCTGTAACTTGTCACCCTATTTATATACTTCACAAAGCACTAGGCAGCTTTGCATGAGACTATTCCCAGTAGGAGATCATAGAAAACTCCATCTTCCAAACACTCTGTCTTACTCAAATTACAAAAAATGCAGTGTTTAAAAATAATTTTAGTCATCTTTTCTTCTTAAGCATCCTTCAGTTGCTTTTAGTTGTGGATAAATTCACCTGAACTATGATAGTTCTTTCTCAGTTCCTCATCAGCTAGAGTGATCCTATTATGCTTGTTAGCTTGCTTTCAAGCCCTGACTTCTACAAAATATATTAAAATCTGTTATGAAATACATACCCTTTTCCTAAGGTGCTGCGTGATGGCCAAGAAAAAAATTAATAGAGCAGAGAGTAAAAGATTATGGTCTGACTAGTAAATATTGCAAAGATTTCTATTTTCTTGCTCATATTCAGTTTTTAAGTGTTAATTGAAAGAGCTGATAGCGAAACCCTCCTTGTTAATCAAGAGTTAGAAGGCATGGAGTGTTGTAAGATCTATACAGAGAAAAATAGCAGTTGCAAGCAAATCCCCTACCACTCCTGGCAATATGGAGAAATATGGAATATGCTGGAAAAGACTCAAACAGTACTGTGTATTAAAGAAACATGGACAAACTGGAAAATTGAGCTTTGCACGTAATCATGGCAATCACAAAGAATTTAGTTGTATAATACCTAACAGGTTTCCTAAAGATAGTAAGGGAAAGGAACCCCCTGTGAAATAGTGAAAATGAGAATCATTAGGACAAAGTGGGAAAAGGAACTATAAAATATATGCACAAGAGACTAACACAGAATGAAACAGAAGCGGGGAGATTTGGTGTAGACTTTTAACTGCTGACTTGTGAGTATTCCAGAGGGAATTCTTCAGACAGAAGATAATGTCAAAGATCTATGGAAATTGAAGAAGTTTATTAAATTTGTAGTAAACATAGCAATTATGCTAAAACTGCAAAGAATGCAAGAAAATGTGGGGTATATTCTGTGTCAGAATATATTTCCAGAGCAAATCCAAAGTACTTTTTATAGGCACTGTGATCAAGGCGAACCCACATGAAGTAACATTCAAATAACACATGATACGGGGACAACTGATATTAGAATATTCAATAGATAAACTGAAAGTCTAGAAATGAAGGATTTGCTTTTGTCTCTGAAAGACTTTAATGGAAAGAAACTTTAGCCTGTTGTCACTGTTTAGCATTGAGAATGTGCACATTGATCTTATTTATGAAACAAGTTTGAGGGGGTACACACAGGCAGGTAACTCATCACCAGCCTTTGCACTAGTATCTAGTTTCATGAAGAGCGCATACTCTACAAAGATAAAGTCAGCGTGGATACAGACGCATTGCTGTTCTCTTCATAAAAGATGTGTTTGTAAGAATTGGGAACCTTCCAGTGACTGATTCTTTTAAGATGCAAAACCTACAGTGTCTTGTACATAAAAAAAGAAATATCCACAAATGTGAAGGAGGAGTCCCTAAGAGCTGCAAAACATGGCAACAGCTAGCATCATATAGAAAGAGAAGAATACATAGATTAGACTCTTTCCCTGATATTTAGAGAGAAAACAGAGAGGTCTACAGCTGTGTAAGGACCCCAAGACATTATTTAAAAAAAAACCCAAAAGCTTTCATTTGCCAAGAGGAAGTGAAACACTACGAGGTTTATCAGCAGGTTAGGTGGCTTCTCCAGGTTTTGGCAGGTCTCTTTAAGTGAAAAGACCACTTTCACATTGCTCTTTGCCCATTATTCTTCCCAGCTGCCTTTCACAATGTGATGTGCTTGAAATGCGAATCACCTGGGAGGGCAGCCCTGGACTGCTGTGATGTGGGCCTTATTTGTATACGGCAGTGCTGCTCTTGAACATCAGTAAAGATGGAGCAATTCAATGGAGAATTAATAACCTCAGACTGAATTAGACCAAATTTCAATTTTAGCATTTTATTTTGGAAATCCATTAACCTCAAAGATGTTAATGTACTGAAATCTAAATATAAGAACAGAGTTCAAAGCTGTTAGAAATACTGAACTATGTCAGCAGGTTCTGCTAGTGTTGTAATAAAATACAAATTTGCCTAAAACATTTCCAGAAGGCCACCCTGGTGACAAGGAAGCCAAAGAATGAAATCCAATCATTTAAAGCATATTCCTGCTGGTTCCATCACTAACATTTTTTTTTTTTTTTAACCCATTGGTAGCACTCATACATATCCTACAAATGTAACTAGAAGCAGCTGAAATAGAGTATTACAGAACATATTATTTGCCATTTTTGTACATCAAGAATTATACACGACTATAGAGAAAATTAGTACAAAGTCAGGATAAAAAATTAACTTGAGCATATAAATGAGCAAGATTTCATAGTTCTATTAAGAAGCAGAAACTGATCATGTGTTGTCTTCTAATATTGGATAAACACTTGACAAACAGATGCTAATATTGATCATAAAAAGTGCCTGGTTTCTTGTTTGCTGAAAGGACATTTCCAGTACAGTAATTTGGGAAGATTTCTGAAATGCCTTTAGAGATTGGTCAAAATATGTTATGCCTCTACTAGAGTTACTGAATCAGGTATTCGTATTAGTTGTAGATTGTTTCTATCGTATTGTTTTCATTAAGAAGCTTGAAAGAGGTCTTAAAGACCTTATAGAGAAAGAATTCATTTAAAAGTAAAACTTCCATGAGGTGTGGTGATTATACAGTAACGTTAATGTTTTTACGAGTCTTTATTGTAACTTTTCATTACCTTATTGAGGACTCAATACTGAAATCAGGTTTCCTTTAAAAAAGGAGTAATTCTATTCATAACAATAATTCTATTTTTACAGAGCTGTGCAATCTGGAAAAGCACTATTGATAGTTGTGACACTACTGTAATATCATATCAGGTTATTGGTTTGCTACATCTGGTTAATGCAATAGTACATCCTTATAAACCCACAGGCTCCTGAGAGCTGTATTACTTCATTGTAGTTGTAGATTTCAGAGGTAACATGAGAAATTATTTTTACTCCCTTTATTCCCTTCCTCCCTATTCATAAAGGCTAGAACTTTTAATTCTCATTAAACTTAAAACAAAAAAAAATCTAATTTGATTATGTGAGTTTAGGACCTGGGGTTTTATGACTCGGTCTATATGCTCTTTCTCTACTTTTGGCCATCAAATAAAATGCGTGCTGAAGTACAGAAATTTAATCTCTGTCATGTCAGATGCTAACCTTAGCTGGCTAGCTGATATGCACAGAGCCAGAATCTGCCTATAATAGCACCCAGGAGTTAGTGAATTAATCTAACCTGATGAAGTGTGTCTCCTCAGTGCATAAATCAGCTGGAATAATGTCATTGATATGGAAGGAGGATGTGGAGAAAAAGAAGTTTGAAATGAGCCACAGCTGAGAGAAACCTGCTTATGGATAGGGCCTTAATATTAAGTACCTGTGAGCAGTCAGTGGGAGTCAATTTTGGCTGTTTGATTTCCTCAAGGTTCTGTGGTATGTATTTTTTATTTTAAAAAAATAATTGAGTAATATATACTGCAGTATAAGTGAACTATGATTGTTTTCATCCTTGTGTTCCTTGTGTGTAATGTGCATGTTTATATTTGCAATACCTTTTCAACCTTTCAGTATTTTGCATCACATCGATCCTGACTTCAGTTGCCACTTTAGTGTGTTTTGACATTATCATAGAAGAATTGGAAGAATGCAAACTATCAGTAAGAAAATGAGAGTTAAACTCTTTGGTAATTAAACAAATTATGTGCAATTTAAATAGCAAATCATTCTCAGTAATTTACACAAACCTGGCCAATTCAGAACCCTAATATTCTTCCTATAGAAAGGTTAGAAAATTCAGTACGCTCATGTTACTGCAAGAAGTGTGCATAAAAAGAGGAGGGATTGCAGAAACCACCAGTCAGTTCTGTATCACGTTTTGATGCTTTAAATAGTTAATGCATTCCAGCAAACTGACTGTACTACCAAAGCTGGATAATTTGGATACTTTTCTAATTCAGGCCATCATTAGATGTTTATTGGTATGAAGTCATTATTGCTAACTATTACTTTAAGAATGAATGACCACACAGGATATGAAGTAATTTAATAAATGTAAAATTTTAGACTGTTTTATTACCCTCAGACAAAAATTGGTATTTTCTCTGTGGCTCACAACAGGCTTTATGGATACAGAGAGAAGACAGTGTGCAATAAAGTGTGAAACAAAACATTAACTGCAAATAAATAGAGAAATTTCTCCTCAGTTATTATAGTTTCAAGCTTTTAAATGGCATGGCATCCTAAATTTATATTATAATAACAGTTAAGTGTGCAAGGTTCTCTAAAGCTCACCCAAAGAGTAAGTAGTGTTAGAAACATGTATTCTCACAGCAACTGTTTGTGCAGCAGAAGCAATATGTTAAAAAAAAAAAAATCATAAAATTTAAATAGGAGAGATTTCTTTTTATTTAGTGAGTGACAAAGCAGAATTAAGACCTTTGGTCCTGAGTTTTGTCTCAGCTTCAACAGGTAAAAACTTCTTATGGTGTGACGACCTGCAAGCGATAAACAGTTGAAAACAAAAGCTTATTGTGAACTATTGATTGAAAAATAAGGTTAGGGTTTAAAAAAAAAAAAAAAAAAGGTGAATTTATCAAGATGAAACGCTTTGCCAGTCAGGAGGAGGAAAAGAAAGGTGTGGAGGCTTGACCTTGGGCAGCTGACAGACGGCCACCCAGCTGCTCTCTGTCTCCCTCCTCAACAGGACAGTGGGAGAAAATGAAAAATCAAAAGCTCAGGGGTTGAGATGAAAACAGGGGGATTACTTACCAGTTACCATCACAGGCAAATAGCCTCCATGGGATGCAGGGAAATACCCGCTCCTCTGCGGTCTCTCCACAGGCTGCAGGAGAATCTCTGCTCTGGGCCTGGAGCACCTCCTCCCCCGCCTCTTTCCCTGGCCTTGCCGTTCCCAGGGCCGTTCCCCACACTTTTTCCCTCACGCCTTACTGCTGTGCAGTGTTTTGCCCTCTCTTAAGTCTGTTTTCACACAGGGGCCACCAGCCTCACTGATGGTCTCAACTGGCCGTGTCTGGCACGGGGCAGCCCCTAGCTGCTTCTGACGCAGGCTGCCCCTGCACCCACCACTGCCAACACCTGGGCACCTGCACCCCGTGCAAAAGGTTTGTGGAAAAAATGAAATAAGTTTAAAAATCTTCTATTACAGCATCTCTTAAACCAACATCTGTTATGCTAAAATCTCTTCAAGAAGTTAAGTCTGTAAAAAGGCATAAAATCTAAAACAATTTTAAAATTACTGAAAATTTTTTTCCTTACTTAACAAAATCATTGAGACTTTTCCATCCCAATTCAGGGCAATATGCATTCAAAATCTGAAATACTCAAGCCACTGGCAATTTTTCCTGTAAAACGTTAGTAAAGACTAAGCTGACCATCAGAAACAAAAATTCACAGGGAGCGAAAGAGAAAGAAGTGAGCAAATATGACACCATAATATTTGTTTAAAGTGCAAGCTGAAAGCGTTCGATGTTGGTAGATCCACTGGAGCTTTCCCCGCATCTCTGCATCCTCTGTAGCAGAGGTGCAGATTCCCCTAACTACAAGAAGTAGTAAAAGAAGTTGCAGGTTATCACGCTTCATCACTTTTTCTTTAATCTCCATGTAAAGA
Source organism: Aptenodytes forsteri (assembly GCF_000699145.1). Classification (NCBI taxonomy): domain Eukaryota; kingdom Metazoa; phylum Chordata; class Aves; order Sphenisciformes; family Spheniscidae; genus Aptenodytes; species Aptenodytes forsteri. The sequence goes on along the minus strand of NW_008795322.1, from coordinate 246,064 downwards.
TGATTAATTTCAAGCTCTTTCAAATCCATAGCATTCACCATGCAGGGTGGTAGAAAATCAAGACCATCTCAAGAAGCTGTTTCTTACATACTGCAGAACTTTACTCTTTTTTCTTTCCCCGGTAGGTTTGCAGTGAAATCAGCCAAATGACATTAGCTATGCTTTAAATTCCAATTTCCACAGTTCTTTCGTTCTGTATCTCACTCCTTTTTTCATCTCACCACCTAACTTCCTTAGGTTTTAAGTGTAACGAATCTCAGACTCCAGTGAATAAAGAAAAATAGAAAAAGAGGAAACTATCATGAGCTTATGAATTTGTGCTTCCCAGGTTCAGAAGGTTTTCTGGGGTTTGATGATATCCAGCCATTTTTATAGTTATTAGCTGATTTTGGTACCCTACACAATCTTTCTCACTGTCCGTCAATAGTTACTGACCCTAGAGAATACAGTGGTGGAAGTGAAAACTACAAAAAATATAAACTGATAACGAGTACAGGTTCTGCTTCCTCAAAATGATTTGTAAAACTGTTGCCACCATCAGGGTATGAAGTGCTTTCTCTCCACAGAACTTGAGTCAGATTATACCATTTGTATTTCTGTATAATTCTAGCCAGAACTGTTGGCATAGAGCTAATGAACATTGTTTAGTGTCTGTTGGCTGAGACAGGCTTATTTTTGTGAAGCTACTAAGAATGACCTCAAAACTTTAGTGTATTCTAAGGGATGATCATGACTACCTGGGAAAGATGAGGTCTGGCATCTGCATGGCACACAAAAATACCCCTTATTTTTAAAAAAATTGGAGAATTTTCTAAACGCTTAAGCAAAAAGTTGCGTCACAGCAGACTTGTCCTCTGATTGCAGTGTAAACATACTGTAATTGAATAGAATTGTTCTTGTTTTCGCATATAGATGTAATTTTAGAAGCCATGAAGATTTAAGTTGCTTGGACTGTGAATGCTTTTTATGTTTTATATCTGAAATCAAGCTTTGATTAAATGCACAAATAGACAAGCCCTATAATATCATTCTATAAATTTTTGCTCAAAATCAGAACAAAATTATTTTGTTTACTTTCAAAAGCATGCTGTTGCACTCCTGTTTCCCCCAAAATATTTGTGCAATGGCTTTTTAGTTTTCACTGTCTTTTTAAGACAAGAAATTTCGAAGTTGTGTCTGCAGATAGCTGCAATACATCGGTGACACATTTACACAGAATATCTGGAAGGCGGTTTCAAAACTGAAACACATGATCTCACCAATATTATGATCCCAGAGAAAGCCCAGTACCACAACGTGGGAGCTGCTGTCCTCAGGCTACGGCTGTGTCAGTACTGGACCAAGGGGACGGGACAGCCCAGCTTGTTGGGCGATACATCCACCACCAAGTCATTGCTCCAGTGAAAGTCTCTGTAATCTATTTCTTAGAGAGTGTGTCCCATATGCTATCTTCCATCCATGTGTTTTCATCTGCATAACCCTTTTATTTTGGTTAAGATTTATTCTTGCCTTTGAAGTGGCCATCTTATTGGGTTTTTTTTCCGTCTAAAAAAAAAGTTAGTAATATAGTTAAAATCTCACCATCTGCCTCTAGCTGTTAGACTTCCACAGGAATTAGTATCTGTCCAAATTTTACAGACTTGCTTTCATTTGCATGGATAACTTCCTCCCAGGTATTGTATTTGAAAGATAGAAGTTACAGTTTTTCATATCTATATTCATGTATTTTAACCTAAAATGTCTTTTTATCTTCATTTTAAAATGAAAAGACCTGCCCTGCAAAAATGCAGCCTCTCAGTTTCACTATAAAGTTTTTCTACAATGATATATAAAAGAATGACAGCTTGTGGCCTAGGTAGTCAAATATTATCATTTTCTTCCTGTGAGTGCTGTATATATTAGTGAAGTTTATAATCAGCAAACATTAGCCCAGACTCTTCTTGCAATTACACCATTGTAAATATTGCGTCACTCAATTTAATGCTGGATTTTTTGTAGATTATCATGTGGGGTTACCTGTATCTTGCAGCACTTGATATTAAATGCTAATGAAAAAAGCATAAAATCATGACAGATATGTTACAAAAGTTTAGTGGCAATAGTTATGGAGGATTAAAACTTCATAATGAATTGAAATAGTAGGAACCTTATTTTTACTGTAATTAATCTGGTATGAAGTTTATTAAACTGTGATGCCATTTCTGTACAGTGAGTTCTGTTTGATAAGAGTTGCTTAAACCAAATATTATTTGTGAGAAATGAAACTGTATTTATAAATTGTGAGAAAACAAATGTTCTTTTCTTTTTTCTCTGGGCATAACCTGAATCAACAGCATTGTAAGTGGTTTTACACATCATATTTTGCTATTCCCTTTGTTTCCCAAGATCTGTGTGGTTACTTTATAAATTAAGGTAGCATGAAATAAATTTGCAATCTTTTTTTGGACCAGAAGAACCTCATAAAAATGATCTTGCTTTGCTTCATTACAACACCTGCTTGCAGTAAGATGGGATCTTATCTATTTCTGTAATAAAGTGCCATGGTAGAGCTGTGCTCTTAATTATCCTGCTAAATAATGGGACACATTTAAAGCCTTTCCACTCCATCTCCCAGTGCTCATTAGTGTCATTTATGAATTATTTGTCTGCCAGTTTTTGCTTTTCCACAAAAAAAATTAGTGTTAAATGCATATTCTGATATAAAATGAATGCATAATTAATAATCCCTCCTGTTTCAGAATTTACTCTTTAACAACAGAAGAAATGCCAAGTGTTTTACTGAAAGCCAAGGTACTGATAAGTAACGTAGGTATCAATATTTCAATGTATCTTGTTGTTGGGGAAAAAAGTAGTACCTTGATACAGCAGTTTTAATAGATTAAGCTATAACAATTAGATAATCATTTTATAACTCTTCTTGTTCACTTGACATGTTGAACAAATGAAGTATTTTTCAGTTATGATAGATTTACATGTACATTGTCTATCAGATAGCTGCTACAAAAGGAATGCCTTATTATGAAAATGTAGGATGAGTTGAATATTGTAACAATTAGTCTGAATTCTTAAACTTGTAGTGCTTAGTGGGTAATAGGGGGAGTTAAACCCACTAAATATTTTGCTAATAAATATTTTTTATATTGCAGAAACTTATTTAACATCAAAAAAGTTCTTGGGAAGTGTTTACAGTTTTAAATATGAGTTAGGAGTGATTGATTAAAACTTTATCAATGGAACATTAATGTCAATAAAAAGTTTTTAAACTGACAATAAGGCATACATCACTGAGCATTAATCATTAGGAGATCTTAAAATAAAAATACATATGAATTTAGTTAGCACACTTGAACTGTCTGATATTAAATGACCAGAGGAAATTGTTAAATGGAATTCTGTGAAAGAAAATATCTCATTTCCTTTAGCGTACGCTTCCAGTATTAAGACTTGCTTAAGAATAAAAACTGCCTTTTGTGGATTGTTTAACCGAGTGTTGTAATTGCCTGGTTGTGTGTACTTCATTAGGGCAGGAAGAGATTTGAAGCATTTTTTCTTCTCAGAAAGCATAAAGTATATGACTGACCTAGAAATGACTTTGACTTGCTCGCAGGTATGCGAGTTGTCATAGCGGTCCATTGGGCAAATAGAACAGGATTTTCATCTGATCAGTAGGCAGCATTTGCTCAGAACACAAAAAAATATTCCTCTGCCATCTCAGTGAAGAGCATAACCAGTTCCTACAGCAGGTGGTACCATTGGATCGTAACACAAATCTGGGACACAACCCCCTTGGAAGCTGAATGAACATCCATCTATGGAAAAACCCCGCAAGCCCAGGTGCACATGAGTTTGTGTTGACTGTGAAGGGGCTAAACAAAGTTGAAAACCGTCTTTCAAAAAAGACTAAATGTGTTGTAACCACTTAATCTCAGTATGAATGACCCTGTGGAGGTACCTCATTTGGTCAAAACCTTGCAAATATTGATCAAACTGATGACATAAACACCCATCTGAAACCACAAGATCTATTCTGCCTTTTGCCCTGTGACACTTCTGCTCTTCTTGGGATAAAATTTGAGAGGCATACAAGCTTTCCATTCCATAGTCTTCAGTGTGGGGGGAAGGAGGAAAAAAGTGGAAGAGGCTTCTCTGATTTATCTAAATCCAGAGGGTGGCAATCCTGGGTTAATGCCAACAGTGACAGGCCAAGGAAAGCAGAAAAAGCACAAGTAGGTCCTTCTGGCTTAGCGTAAATGGGAATCTTAAGCTAATCAATGGCATTCTTACGCTAGAGTAATGGTGGTTGGGTGGCACAGTACAGAGCCTGGGTGGCTGGCACCGCCTGCTGCATTACCGACATTTGTCCCATATCAGAAAGCGCCAGTCACTGTCGGGGTTAAGCAGCCCTCTGTGTAGCCCTTCACAGAGCACGTTTAGTGAGCAACGATGGACTTGCCGTGCGAAATGTGACTAACCTGTGGTCTCGTTAGGTACACAAAAACAGATGCAGTTCCTAAAAGAAAGGCTGACGACTTACGTTTAAATAGCTGTCGGGCTCTAGGCTGCTAACTTCCCTGCTGTAGTTCAAACAGAACTCAAAAGAGCAGCACCATTTCCACTGACAGCACTGCTACAATGTTCAATTTCCTGTAGGCACTTAAAGGGCTCTGTTACATATTATAATTTCTATTATTTTATTCTGCATAAAATATAGCTTTGTGTTTTGCAGAAACTGGAGAACTTTTGTATGAGTGGGTTTTTTTAAAAAACACACCAATGAACAGGAAGGGAGGTGGAAAAGCAAGCGAGGAAGAGCACAAAAGAAAGGGCAGAGGGAAATAAGGAAGAGCAATCAATGATGGAATTGCCGTAGGGTGATTGGCCTTTAAGAATTAATGACTTCTTATTCATCTCTGGTCATTCAGCCTTCCTCCAAAGGTGAGAAAAAATAACCCTCGTGACATGCTAAATCACTGCTGGTGAAAGGAAAATGGGAACCTTATTGCTTTTATTTTTTTTATTTCTTAAAAAAGCAAAGAGGTGGTTTGAATCTTGCAGACAGAAGACAAAATGGTGTCAAAAAGAGTACAGGCCAAAAATGCAGAGTTGGAAGGCTCAATCCCAGGATGAAATTTGACAAGTATAAACACATATCTCAGAAACACCTGCTTATCATCCTCCTTTGCCTCTCTCACCAAAAAGGATGTGACATAGGTCTTGAAGAATATCTGCATAGCCCAAAGTTGATAGGAAAAGAGATGGAACCTTTGCAAACCAAGGAACTGTTTGATATCCTCTATGCACAAGGTTCCCTGTGTTGAAAGAAGTGACTTTGAATCTATTTTTGACTGTTACTTTATACACGGTTATTCAGAAGGGGCCAAAGACAGATTAGCTGCACAGTCATCAGTTCAGGGACAAGTGTAGGGATGAGAAGGAAGAAATAAAAAAATAAGTCCTCAATTTTCTGGAAAATACAAGTAATTGTATCATCCTTAGGGCTGGATTGGAATGAATTCAGGTTAATTTCGTTTATGTGGACTACGGTCTATTTCTGACATCTTTCCATGACTCCAGTCCCATTGAGTTTTCGCACCTAAATTTTTGGTTTGAAGCTTGTATCTATGTTAATAAACTAAACTGTGCCACGACAGGTTCAGCTTACTATCGAACTAATAGCATGCTCTATGGTGGCCTGTACCGGCTGACCTGTATACGGTTTGGGGGATTAGCACAGGCCAGAGGTCGTTCCCAAAAAGCAGTTTGAATATGATCATGCATAGAGGGGTGGTAGGGGGAAAGACTTTTACAAACAGGCCGTGCCATTTGGCCTCAAGGCTGGACAGCATTTCCTGGCACTGGATAATTTACTGGAACAGACACCACAGAGGGGATCTTCTCCTGAACACACTGAAAGCTCATTAATCATGTTCAGCATAACTAATGTTGAAAAACAAAGTGAACAATGAAGATATACTAAAACAGAGAAGATGATTTCACATCTGTCTAGTTCAAAGAAGTATCTGTAAATTTTGAAAATGTGAGTAGAGCTAGTGATGTAGATTAAGCAATAAGATCCTGATTTTGGTCTTCTGAATTAATGCTGGGAAAGTCAGTGATGTAACCTGGTGTAAAACTGACAAATGTTAGATTAGAATCAGGCTATGAATTCTAATAATTATCACTTGTCTACTTACTGAGTATAAGATAACTGCAACTAATTAGGAGTATGAAAGAAAAGAAAGATAAGTGTGTGCAAACATTACAGCAGAGATTAAAAGTCTATTTATATGCTGTTATTTTTAGGGTAGGATTTCTATACAAAACATTGATAAAGCTATCTATTGTAACCAGCAGATCTGACCTGCAGTTATCTGATTATATATCTAAAAAGATACAGTAAATAAATCCAATCAGAAAACAAAATGCCATAGCCCTGGAGACACAAATTGATAGTGCAACACACTACAGAAGGATTTGTACGTTGTTTGAATTTACCCCTCAGCTTTGTGCTTTCAGATTGTTAATTTAGTAGAGTACTAGCATTTGAAAGAGGATGTGATGTGGAATTGCTTAAGAAATTGATTTAGATGCTTTGATATCTCCAGTGATCTAATAGCAAGTATTCCTAATGAAACAAATTGTTTATGTTGATGTGACTTTATCCCATTAAGGAATACAGTTTTGAGTTGTTGTTTTTTTTAATACCAACTGATCATGTTAATGAGAGAAATAGACTCGCAAACACAACAAAGACATTTCACCTTAAAGCAATAAAAACCTAATAGAGATGCTGAAAACACTTTGGGAGTGATTTTTCTCTCGTGCAAATGAGAAGCGCATATCTGAAATAAGTCCTGAATGCATTAAATAATCCTTGCAATATTTATATATGCATTAATAATACAGGGAATAATATTGATATGTGAGGAAGTAACACCATTGATGCTAATGAAGTAAATCATACTAAACTTAGAGTAAGATGCATAAAAATGGGCACCAACTTGCTAATTATGCAACACATGAAAGCTATAAATAAATCTAGACCCATGGAAACATCAATTAGATGAAAGCATGTAGCGCATAAAGGCCAACCTGAAAGAATTATCCTGGATTTAACGCTTTAGGTTCAGAGTTTAAGCTCCACTCCTATACTGGAACTGTGCCGCCTTCTGAAAAAACAGAGAGGTAATTAGTAAGTTATTCAAATCGACTAATAACTAGGCCAAGAAGGAACTACAGCAATCTAACCTGAAAAACAGGAGTAACAACATAGAACCTGACTTCACTGCATGATTAGAAAAAATGTGGACTGGGTTTAGAAAAAGAACTGGTTGAAATAAGTGATCTTATAACTGCATTGGCAGTAGTGACTATTGACTCTATTGTACCTGCAAAGAAAGTCAGAAATTGGCAAACTAAATATTACAATCACAGGCTTGGTAGCCTTAGATATTTTTTCCTCCATCTACCTCTCTGGAATTTATCCTTTTCTGTAAACATTCCTATTCTACCATGAGTCTCTCAAACTGGGAAATCATTACAAAGATGTCTCAGTTTTAAAACAAAAATTATACACTGAGCTGTGAAGTCTTAGGTAAATAAGTTACAAATTGCAACAGTATGGATCATCAAGTTATTTTCACTGCTGCTCCAACAGCTCGAGTGACAGTGGAGGACTAAAATGAATGAGTTTTTGTCAGCACTTGACTTCAGGTAGAAAATTCAGCTAGAAGAAAAGTGATACCCAGCATTATATAATACAGATCTGCCATCTACCACAGTACATGCTAAAAATGCTGCTAATCCCATGTTTTGACCATCCGACTCTGTGCCAATTGTACCATTTTCCATAACATTTTTAATACTCTGCACTATGTACCCAACTTATGCTCCGGGAATGAGGCTTTGGTTCCACTGGGGTTGAGTTCAGTGAGCGAGGACTTTGTCTTACTCATCTCATTCATGTAAGTAGTCCGTAGATTAGCCTGGAATTATTTATCTGCATATTGTGTCAGTTAGCTATTTATTTTCTACTTGTCCTGTATTATTTGATTTCCAGCCAAGTATAAGTGGCCAGCTGTAACACATTTTCAAAATGAGGCACTTAATGAACATGTTTAGTGTTAATATAGTTATTTACGTGTTATATCTCACTGTTTTATTGCAGATGATAGGAAAATAACACTGTATATTGTTGGAAAAGGGTAACTGGGACGTGATTTTATGTTGCTAGAAAACAATATTAAATTCAGCAAGTGGGAGTTGTTTTAGAAAAATGAACTCCTAGAAAGTATAGAAAAACAGGAGGGAAAAAAGCTGACAATTAAAGCTTCAAAGAGCCATCAAGTACAGTTTGGTGTCAAATATACAGAATTATACACAACAAAATACCAACAAATAAAAGCACAAAGCAATAAAAACAGAATTCTGCAATTCTAATTATTTATTTCATTTTATATAAGAGAGAAAGCACACTTAGAATATATGCATCAACTCACCCACGATACTGCAAAATAAAACATTAGGAACATCTGAATGCAAAAAAGGAATAACGAACATTCTTAATTTCAAAGTGCTATATTATGTGTAAACAAAAGCATATGAATGTGACTATAAAAACGGGATAATGCAGTTCTTCATGAAAATATCTCAGCTTTGTACAGCGGAGACCCATCTTGCTTCAAAACCATACTGAGGCCCTAAGAAACAAGTAGCCAAATCCTGTTTCTTTTACTCATGTGAGCCGTCCTATTTAAACAAGACAGGTGTAAGTCCAAAATATCTTTTTAAAGCCATCAAAAGTGTGAGCTATATTTGAATATATAAGCAACTACCTGTTAGCTTTTCATTATTGTACAGTCAAAATAATTTCTGCTTCTGATGCACTTTTTGTTCAAGTTGTTGCTAAAACAACTTTAAAAATAAAATATATCTACTCGTAGGGTTATTTTACTAGGTGTTTTATCCAACAGTTTAGACTGGAGATGCAAACAGTCCCTGCGTGCTGTGTGTCTGGCTGTATTAGCTCAAATTCAGAAGCCCTTGCTCAGGCTCTATAGCATGTTAGACCTATTCCCAGCTCAGAGGGTGTGCAGAAACATCCATCATTTACCTGCAGCGTGCTCTATGATTGTATGCTGAATAATTCCTTTCATTATTTATGATGGGCACAACTCATCTTGTGCATTCTTTTGAACCTTAAAAAAAGCAAACTGAAGAAGAACAGGGCGTTGAAAATGGAAAAGGTAAAAAATGGACTAGGCGGGCTGTGTGTCGCTAGGATGACAAAACTGAAAATAGGCTTTGCTTTGGAAACATAGATCAGAGAGTACCCAGAGCCACCAGAGGAAGCGATGGAGAGAGAACCTTTTGGTTTCTGGAAGACTAATTTCAGTGTGATTTAGGGAGGTGATAATATTTGCTGACATCATGTGGTTGCTTTCATCTTGCAATTGTTTCAATTGAGATGTTATAGTGATGTTCTGAATTAAAAGCTATTTTTTGTGAAGCAAGAGGAAATTTAATCAATACAGATTAATTTAGAGCAGCTGCTATTCACTAAGTAGGAACAGTTTCATCACTGAAGAATTTTAAATCCAGCTTTTACAATACAACCTGCGGTACATTTGAATATATTCCCTTGGTCTCTGCAGGGCTGTAATTCTGCTAAGCTCAATGAAATTTATCTTGTACGAGACAATATGCTGTAGATCTTCACTTGTTTATTTCTCAGAAGCTTCTTTTTTGTTGAAACATTGGTCATGTAAAACCATTAAACCTTCCCATACAGGTAAGAAAGATGAAATGTAGAGAATGCTGCACACCGCTCTCAGAATGAATCAGGAGAGGTGCTTCTGTCATGATTCACTAGAAAGATTCAGTGTTCAATAGCCTTCACCCTCACTTCTCCGGTTGGGGTTTGCATATGATGTACAAACATCTTATTCAGTCAAGGTTACATGAAGGTCCTCCCCCTCCCAATACACTTTACAGAGATATGAAATTTGAAATAATAGGTGTCATCTAAGGTGTGAATATTGTTCATGAACCAGTAAATTTTAACAGATTGTTTTGATGTAGTTGGGAGCCTACAAATATGAAAGATGCCTACAACTGAGCTATACAAGGCATTTGAGCATCTTGTTTCCATTCAATATATATTTTATAGAGGTTCTAAGTGCCTCTGTGGAAATGCATGCAAGTGCATAGCTCCTATTTAATTCAACGGCACCCGGGCGATTTCCAAAACCTACTAAGCATCTTAGAATCACAGAGACAGTATTTTATACTCTTTGTTGTAGTCAAAAATCAGAATGAGAATACAGAGGTAAACCTTAATCTAGTTTTATGTACAGTGGTGCTGGACTGTCTCTGTAACTCATAGCAGGAGTTAAATAGTCCAAATGCTATAAATTATATCAATGACGGTGGCGTACTTTGCCAGTGGAATGAAGTAACAGTTATGGAGATGCGAAGTCTACCCTGACAACATTGGTACGTGGTGGCTTACTTTGCCAGTGGAATGAAGTAAGAGTTATGGAGATGCTAAGTCTACCCTGACAACATTGGTACATCCCTCTGTCACTCTTTATTTCATTTCCTATCCATGATGGGTTTCTCCTGGCAGCACTTGTGCTACTGAGTGGCTGTTATCAGGATGGCTTTTTTCTGGCTATCAAGCAAAGTAGTTTCTAAGAATATGGATTACGATTAATTTCAGTATAAGTGTAAATCAGAAGCACATTCATACAGAGTTATAAATCAGAAGTAAGTAGGGTTGTCCTCTGAGAATTTACACATCAGAAAAACTGTTGTAAGCAGCAGCATTGGGATCATGTGCTCTGGTTTCCCTCTGTACATAAAATTGTTGCTGTAGATGCTATTCACAGAGCTGGGAAGGAGCAAAGGTATGGCTTGACATTATGAGTCTGCCTGCCACGCTCAGTCACACACCTCATGGTGGTCAAAAGCTGCGCTTTGTGTGAGTATGAATGGCAGAAGTGGATCCGTGGTGAATTGCATATGATTATTCCAGGTTAAGTATAAATGAACAACATATAAATTTAGGAATGAAAGATGAAAGGAAATGGCAGTATCACTTTCAGAGTATTTAGTAAACTTACTGTGCAGCTGTTTTTTCTCACTGTGTGGCTCTTTCCATGCTTTATTATCCTCTTTTTAACCCCTTAACTCTAACTTTGGTTAGAGAGCAAAAAATCTTTTTTTTTCCCACCTGCTCATTTGCTCCAAACTTGTGGTTCTCCAGTACTAACAACTTTGGTATAGTTATGAAGTGACAACACAAGAAATTAAACATTTATATTTTACTTATCTAGATGGGAATTCTTAGGAGAAATAGAATTTGAATAACATTCCAGACTTGAAAAATGAAGAACACAAAGTCAAATTATTCAAAGATGTTTGCTTTCCTAATACATACCCCAGTTGAGAATGTAGATTTTGGCTTACCTTTTAGGATCTGCTGAGTTGACAAGATTCTTTAATAAAAGTATTAGATATCGCCTTCAGATAAGGGATATTGTGCTTATCTCAAGCTGTGAATCTTAAATTAACTCAGAAGTTAATCTTGGTCACATGTAATATTTTGTTTACCAAGATGACGGATCTCACTCTTGCAGCATCTTCGTTTGTAGCTGACAATTTTACCACTGAAAAAACAGGTTCCCCTTTAGAAAAAAACAAATAACCTTTAACAATTAAAATTGATATGTCAGAGTTTTGTTACACATCTAGAATTTCCTGCACAGAGAAAATGTGTACTTATATTGAGATACTTATGTAAAGCTATCACCAAATCAATATCAGTATTCTGCATGGTAGATATAAAGCAATTTGTTTATTACCCAGAATTTTTAAGATGTTTGAAAGAACAATTTATAGTAATTAACAATTTAAGGGATAACTGAGCTTAAAAGGGAGTCCGAGTTCCTGCTAACTTCAGGCCATCTTTTAGTACCTTGGATGCTTGTGATTGCACAGGTGGAGTGTGTGATTGCATTATATTTAATATTAAACAGTTTTATGTATTTTGGCCAAGGTCATAAAGTCTTCTTTCTGACCTTCACTAGAGCAGCAGTAGCAAATTTTATCTAGTTTCTTCTATTTCAAGCCATTTTTTTTAAACTAAAAATTTACATTTAAAAATGTGACCAAACTTGCATTCGGGACTTCTGCAGTCTGACTATTTATCCACTGCTATTTATAAGTTATTCCAATGAGTATTGCTATTATAAATGTGTCTGACTTCTAAATGCTATAGATAGTATGAAGTTTTCCATTGTCAAATAAGTCTATACATCTTGCCTTTAATCATTGTGTTATATTTTTCATATTTCTTTCTCTATATATATTCTAAATATTTGTTTATTATTTTCATAAAAACCTCATATCATCAGCTGAGAAATATTTTCAGAAATCTAAGCTCTTTACAAAATGCTGGGTATTGTAAGGCTCTACATTCACAATAACTAGACGACTGAATTCTGGTAGCTCAGCAGAAGTCCACTTGATATCTTACTGAACACCCACATTTTTTCTGTAGTGGCAATTTGAATATCAAAACAACCCTTCAAAGTAGATTAAGAAACAATTCAGCTTCATAGTATTAATAGGCATGAAATTGGATAATTTGGATTTAATTACATTGCTAAATTTTCTTTCACAGTTTTATAATTCAAAAAACACCTGTCGATTAAAATTCAGTACTTTTTTTTGGTTCAAAATGTTAGTCAGATCTCTTTTTTTTTAATTTTAAAGGAAAACCAAGGCTGTAGTTGTTTGGGATGTTTAGGGAGAGTTTGAAGATATAGAAAACGGTTTGGAGAAAACCACTTTATTGCAGCTGTGGAAATATAAGATCCACTTTACTACAAATGCAATCTGTGGAAGGATATTGGCTAGCAGCAGATTGGCGTGAAATTCCCCACTGAAGCAGATAGGGGAAAGTCATTTTATGTATCTCCCTTATGTGTATGTGTAATGTTATGACCATTTTAGACTTAGCTTTACAAATTAGTTATTATAAAGTAAGTAAGAAGCTGAACAAGTATGTGCTCATACAGAAGAAAGTAGTTTATGCCACAAAGATGGGAAAATGTACCAGCTTTTTTTCTTGTAGTAATAAATCTGCTAAAAACTTGAGATGTAACTGCATTTCAGTGTTTTGATCCTAGGGGTACTCAGTCAGGAGTACACTAAATATAATCCCTAATTTCTTATTATGATCTCAGACAGTGGGATTATTCTGCTTTATTGTTCCAGCAGCACCTATGGAGAGCTGAATGTGAGTCAAGGCACAGTGTGACTGAGGAATACAGCAGTTTGTTTAATTATTCAAGTAGGTGGGTAAAATTTAGAGGGAAAATAATGACAATATGAACCTTCAATAGAGCTGGATAGAAAATATTAAAATGCTAAAAAGACGATAGAAATTTATTAAATGCTAAATAGCATCTGTAAAATCAACACTGTCTACCACTGTAACCACAACGAAAACTATAGGGATGAGGGTATGAATTGAAGTTAAAGAAAAACAGTTTCAGAACATATAAAGCATGCTTTGTTCACTTTGGCTATAATGCATAGTTTGAATGGCGTAGCGGGTAAAGATGTTGGAACAAACATTGCAGTCATTCAGGAAGCAATTAGATACCATCCTAGGGGAACATATGTATTATGAAGGCTAATCCTCTTCAGGCCAAATGGCCTTTTCTCATACTCACGATGTTTTATTCACACTGTTGTTTCTTCCATAGAACGTACTCGATTGCTTTGCTCTGACGTACAAAAAGTAGTAAATACAAGATAAAATTAAGAACAAACATTGCAGTCATTCAGGAAGCAATTAGATACCATCCTAGGGGAACATATGTATTATGAAGGCTAATCCTCTTCAGGCCAAATGGCCTTTTCTCATACTCACGATGTTTTATTCACACTGTTGTTTCTTCCATAGAACGTACTCGATTGCTTTGCTCTGACGTACAAAAAGTAGTAAATACAAGATAAAATTACAGGGTTTTTTTGTGATTTTTATAAAGGCTTTATTATATTCTTTTTTTCTTTATAGTGCTTTTTATTAACTTATCTGTTCAGATAAATTATTCAAAACGTGCAATTTTTGATAGAATTACATTAAATAAAGAAATATACAGTGAATAAGACTGTCATCCCTTTGGGACAGTTGATACCATATTCTGTCTCTATGCTGTTTGTTCCTTGTCAGAAGAGATCCAGATTGTTTCTCTCATAAGAGGTTTTATCCCGAGATCTGATGCTTGGCAGTACCAACCCTATAACTAAATCTTTCAGTTTAGAGTAGAAAGCTCACTGCAGCTTCTGAGATACTTTCTATCTCGATAGCAATTCGTAGATAGTTGGCAAGGCTTTTTAAATTTTTTTATTTTATTTTTAGGATATTCATCTGTTTCATTTGGATATATTGTCAAAGGAGTAAAAAATACCTTTTACCATCTGAATTCATTCTTAGAGCTAGACAAGTTTAGATTAAAAAAAAAAGAAAAGCAAGAGATTACAACAAAACTTTAGATTAGTCTTCTAATAACCTTTTTCCATAGCTCCTCCAGCAATTAAGTTAGCTAGGGAGCCTAGATGGCTTAGCAAAGTTTTTGGAGGTCTGTTTTAATTATTGAAACTAGTTTGGTTACTCTATCTCACCATCTTCTGTTTCTGACTTTGTTCATGTTATTATTCTTTGAAGAAATGGTAAGCGGGTTCTCCTCTCCTCTCCTATCCCTCTGCATTTTCAAATTATATAATTCTGTTCTGTTTTTTTTTTTTAATGATAATGTGTTCCTCATAGCTAAAATGGTCTCTAGAGTCATTCCTAAAGGACTCCTTAGAGTTTGTATACATCACATTTTACTTTGTATATGTACATCTTATTAAACCCACTACTATGCTTTTAGACATTGTAGGAGCTCTGTCACATTCAGGAGATACTCATGATCTTTGTTAAAAAAAAAAAAAAAGACTATGTTCAAAGTAGCTCCATGCAGGATTTTTTTTTTAAGTTTTGCTGTGTCACAAATATGCCAGTGTAGGGTTACTTTTATGCTTCTTAATTTGAAATTGTTAATCACAAAAATTATTAGACTGCAATTTCTGGGAACTCCAGACTCATACAATCTTATAGTGATTGCAATTACACTAGTTTTACAATACTACAATAATACTCATGTCAGCTGAGTTTCTCCAACCCAACTACACACACCTGCTCAAATCTACACAACCCCTGTGGAGGGAGAATGAAAGGGAAATACATCCTGCAGCTACAATACAGGCAAGTCAGTTTTCACTGTTCCATTTTCAGGTACTTATTCTGATCTGGACAATAAGCTCTTTTTCCCATTTAAAATTAACAAAAATATTTCCTGCTGCAGAAATCCGGATTTATAAGAAAATGAGCATTTCCCCAGCTTTTAAGACTGTGATTTCATCAAGTCATATTTGTTTAAGAGGATTTTTGAAATCTGTGTGACTGTTCTCTGTCAGGGCTGAATAACCAGGATCAAAATCCCGCTGTCTTTATGCAATCCTGTCACAGCACAAGATAGACTAAGTCCTAGAGGAAACCAGAAAGTTAATTTTTGGATTTGCTTTTGTCTTTTAAACCAGAAAATTTCCAGCTGGGGGCCCTTAGTAAGTTAGGATGCATGTTTTGTTTTCTGTCTTTTTCTGGATTAACAAGTTTTAGAAAATTTCAGTAATTGGGATCAAGAGGGATAAAGAAGCAGGTGAAGAAAGATAAATAATGTGAAAAAATGGGATCTGTGGATTGAACTTTTTTATACTTAACATTTTAGAAAATCCATTTTTAAAAAAAGCAATTCTAGGCATTTGTTTGGAGAAGGTTATTTTAAAACCATATGAGGGTTTTGCATATACATTTCATACAATAAAGTGAGATTTTACTTTTTTTTAAAAGAATGCTTAAGTACGT
This sequence comes from Aptenodytes forsteri, assembly GCF_000699145.1. Classification (NCBI taxonomy): domain Eukaryota; kingdom Metazoa; phylum Chordata; class Aves; order Sphenisciformes; family Spheniscidae; genus Aptenodytes; species Aptenodytes forsteri. The sequence continues at coordinate 230,082 of NW_008795322.1, read as the reverse complement.
TATTTAGCCACATAGTCTTACTAAATAATCTTTGGCACTGATTTTGCTAAGTGCATAAAAATGCTATTTATGTTTTACTATAGACATAAGAAATTCAGTTATTTTAAAACCATATGAGGGTTTTGCATATACATTTCATACAATAAAGTGAGATTTTACTTTTTTTTAAAAGAATGCTTAAGTACGTTATTTAGCCACATAGTCTTACTAAATAATCTTTGGCACTGATTTTGCTAAGTGCATAAAAATGCTATTTATGTTTTACTATAGACATAAGAAATTCAATTTTGGACCATTAAATATATATATATTAGGCCCTCCTGAGAATCATGCTACTCCTATGAGATACAGTGAGCCTTGTCATTGCTTAACTAGGAAGTAAAGCTCTGTGTATCAGTATGAAGTGTCTAATGAAATTAGAAACATCTGTTCTTGCAGCTTGTTGCTCCTCCCTTGAGGGGAGAAAGGGAGCAGGATGAATGAAAGAACAAAGAAAATGCATAGCAGAACAGATTTTGGAGGGAACAGAGAGCTCTCTGAAGCCTCTTGCTTTCATTCGACTTGTCCTCCAGCCAGAACTCTTCCCTGCAAGAGGAGAGCAGAGAAAGAAAAGATTATAAATGGTCCCACAGCACAGGCAGTCCTTGAAAGGCCTTTTGCTGATGTGCTGATTTGTCCATGGAAGTTTGCTCTGGCCTGCTGTGAAGGAAATTTCATTGCTCAGGCACTGAATGCTATTTTACCTTCTACAGAGAGTTGCAGTGAGCTGCCTGCTGAGTTGACAGGCATTTTCTTATTCTTCATTTGCTACTGTTTCCGAGACATCCAAATCAGGCCTCTCTCATGTAATAATAGCTCCTTCTGCGAGTACTGCATGATCTGCACCTCCCATCTGTGACTAGCTAGCTTCACCTGAGTGGATAAGCTATTGATAATAGCAGACTATTTTATACAAACAAATAACTTGAAAGACCCCAATGTAGGAGCTGTTTCTTTGGCTAGGTACTGGTAACACTTGGAGTATTCGTAGCCTATATCTTTATTTATTATCATTATTTAGATTTCTTACATTGCATAAAAGCTTCCATCATTTGCCAGGCTCTTACATCGGTAATGGTATACGTAAAATTTTAATTCTCAAGAACAATAGTTGTGGAAGCACTTTTGGGGGAAAATCTGTGGGGCACAGCCCTAACCCCAAGTAAATGGCTACACAAGACATAGTCCGTCAGGCTAAAGTAGTTGCTGTTCACATCTTACAAAACATTCTTCTATGAAAGATTTCTTTCACCATTTCTTTTAAATTTTAGTTCCTACTTCCTTTTGCTTGGAATTCTGATTACACAGCAAATGTCCTGACTGATTCATTGAGCCCATCCCTCTTACTAAATCAAATATTATTTTGAAAACACTGTCTTTTTTTAAAGGAGATTAATAGCCAGTGATGTCCCCAAAAGATCTGGAGCCCCAGAGAAATCTCTTCACTAATTACACTGAGGGTCATCAATATTTAATGTATGATGCTGCCATGTTCCCTTGTACTGATTAACAAACACTGCTTAGTGAAAGGGGATTTACAAGTGAATTTACTGTGATGAATAAGAAGCTACAATTCAGTAAACACTCTAGAACTCCTTTAAAAATGTAATCTATATTAAATGCTGAGAGTACAGTTCATTATACATTATACATGGAAATGTGACAAAATCATCAAGCCCACTTTTACAACTGCCTTATAAAGCAAAATGTTTGATTTTCAGGAATTCTCATTACTGCAGTGTGACAAAATAGTTCAAATCAATCTCATCAAATAACTGTAGAAAATATCTGTTTATACAAGGTATTTCCCCCTTATTTAGCATAACTTCAAATACTATTTATTAGCCAATTTCACATTTCATGCGGTTATTTGAAAAACAGGAAACAAGCAGTAAACGCCAATTTAGCTGGAAAAAAGAAATGGACAAAAATTCTATTTGAGAGAGAAACAGGCGTTCTGGAGTGATGTAGATTGATTTCAGTGGAGGAGGAGTAAAAGGGAATGGTCAGACTGAATTTACTGGCTAGCATTAAACGTGGGGTCAGTGTCTTGTGAGTGCATATGATCAAATTGCAGGGACAATTGGGTAGGAAGAAATGTTGAGGACATCTGCTGACTTAAGGAAGTCTGGCTGGAAGGGTAAAAGGAAGCAATGTGTAACGGAGAGCTATGATTAACAAAACACATGAGGAAATCAAATTAATACTAAGGAGCAGAGAAGCTAGCGTGTAGAAAAAGAGATGGAGAAAGCCAAGGCAGGGCTTTATATCTCTCAAAATCTATTTCTGTCAAAATACAGAGCCCTTGTCAACACTGCCTGTATTTCGTGCACGGGGAGGAACTTTGGTCAGAAATGGGAAAACTTTCAATTTTGGTAAAGCAGAGAAAAGCTTGGATGCTTCTGTAAATTTCATTTTATCTAAATATTTTGCCCCATCACACTTAGTCTTTCCAGAGCTGAATGTCTCCTCTATCTGCGCATAAGGTTGTGATACGTTTGTTATTGTCTGTTTGCAGGGAGAAAGGGAAAGCTGGCCTCAAATCCAAAAGCTTGTTCTAACCACATAATCTTCCTTTTCAAACAAGGCTTCACACCACTGTTTTGGGATTTTTTTGGTTCGTTGGTTGATTTGCGGGTTTCTTTGGGTCCCCCCTCGCTGAATGTCTCCTCTATCTGCGCATAAGGTTGTGATACGTTTGTTATTGTCTGTTTGCAGGGAGAAAGGGAAAGCTGGCCTCAAATCCAAAAGCTTGTTCTAACCACATAATCTTCCTTTTCAAACAAGGCTTCACACCACTGTTTTGGGATTTTTTTGGTTCGTTGGTTGATTTGCAGGTTTCTTTGGGTCCCCCCCTCTCTGTGAGGTCTTCCTCCCCAAGTACCTTTCATAGCAGCTTAGTCTAAGAAAAAACAGATGCTAAATCCCTTCCTTTCTCAAGCTGTTTTCTAAATGAAAAAAGAAAGTCCTCCTTTCCTCCTTGTTTGCCTCCACATCACCATTGCATATAATTTTTTCTTCCATAATTAACACACCACTGTACAAAAGAGCCATTAGGACACCACAACACAAGTGGAAATGAGAGCCCCTGAAGACTATGGAGCAGTCTCCACTACTCAGTGAATATTCACAATGCATCGCAATAAGCAGCACAGGTGTTTCTGAAATTGTGAAACCGTCAAAATTATTCTGTGTTTAATTGCCCTCAGACTCTCCCATCCATCTGTTTGGCTGGTTTCAATCAGTTCACTGGGTAAAACAAAAGATATTGATGGGCTACTGCTAATGGGTCTTGAACGCTTCTTTTCTTTTTTTTTCTTAAGGTATGTTTATATAATTGTGTTTTGGTTATAGTTCCAATCTTGTGTTGATGCCATCGCTATCAGAAAGTGTTTACAGAGCACATTTTTGGCAAAGGAAAGATGGGCAAATCTTGGCCTTTTGTTTTTCTGAGCAAAGATTCCTACTGAATCATCTCTCTGCTGTTTTGAAAGTCCAAATTAGCACTGCAAATTTCAGTGTGTAATTTCTAAAATTTTACAAGTGAGAAAGTGTTAGCATGAATTCATAGTTTTCAATATATCTATGCCATGTCTACTAATTTCTACTATTTAAAAACACTTCTGTGTTTTTAAAGAAACAAATTATACATAATCTAATCTTACATACCATTATTTGTCTTGGTATCCTACTATTTCATTTGGATCTAAGAAAAGTTTATGAAGATTATCTCTGTAAAAGTATAGTTCTAGTCACTCATTTTGGTTCTTGATTAGTTCTATTAAAATTTGCCTCTTTAGATTTCCAGAATGTACTTGTTCTTCTGTCAGTCATATTTCTAGCGGCAGCTTGGGAAATTTATTTTTTTATGTGTTGAGTATATCTTCAGCACAGGTAGTACTGTTTTCTTTGTAAATACAAAAGTCTTCTCAAATAGCAGATATATAAATGTTGAGAAAATTTTGAATATGAGCTGTAAATATTTCAGGCTGCAGCTGCATAGAATTTACACTGAACCTAGTGCTCTGGTAGCTAAGTATTTATTAAACCTGAGTGAGCTCCTTCTAGTGAATTGAAGTGAATCTGTGCTGTACTGAAGACTGCAGTATTCCTTTGGGGACTGCGATTAGCATTTTGGTCTATGAACCTAGACAGAAAGTGAAGCACACTTGCAGCGTTCTGCAGTTTGCCAATGTATTTGCATTGCTTGTGTCTTCAAATGTGTATGTGCAGTTGTCTGATTAACCCTTTGGTAAGCTGTGCGTTAGTTCATACTGACAATTGATGCAGTGGAGGTTAGATCATTTCAGGTTTGCTGAACTGGACTATAGTTCAGTCAGAGCCTGCAGCTGATAATTAGCAAAACCCAAGAAACAGCGGATCCTTAGTAAGAAGCAGATCCAAACCTCTGCATGGTCTGTGCATACCCATAAGCCTTGAGTAAAAATTCCCATTTGTTTATAGCACCAAAATCCTACAGCCCCGCTGTTGTTACACATCTTATTAGAACGCTGCATTTGAAAAAAGCTAAGAGATTTTCCTTCTGTAACAGACACACACACACGCTTCTGCATGCAAATATGCTGCAGTATTGCTAGAAAAATGCATTAGTCAGAGACTGTATCATCAAAAAAGTTTGTGGAGAGATAATCATAGAATCATTAAGGCTGAAAAAGACCTCTAAGATCGAGCCCAGCCATCAACCCAACACCACCACGCCCACTAAACCGTGTCCCTAAGCGCCTCATCTACTCATCTTTTAAATACCTCCAGGGATGGGGACTCAACCACTTCCCTGGGCAGCCTGTTCCAATGTTTAACCACTCTTTCAGTAAAGACATTTTTCCTCACGTCCAATCTAAACCTCCC
>NW_008795322.1:202266-224145 GCF_000699145.1 Aptenodytes forsteri | reverse complement strand
ATCTTCCCCGGCACCGAGGTCAGGCTGACAGGCCTGTAGTTCCCCGGCTCCTCCTTCCGGCCCTTCTTGTAGATGGGCGTCACATTGGCAAGCCTAATGAATGAAACCTCACTGTATACAAAAGATAAAACATCTTTACGCACATATTTATACTGTGACTGTTGATATTCTATTATTCTGTACTCATGAAACAGAAATTTCCATGAATTTTTGGGTGTTCTTCTGTGATTAACAACTTGTGTATGACCACATTTTTTTTTTTTTTTTTTAAAAGGCAATTGGTAACTTAAGTTATTATAAATGTAAACTGTGTCATGGGTACTGTATTAATCACACTGATGCTGTTTTGAGGCAGGATAGAGAGAAGCTCCAGATATAATAGCTTAATACCAATATTACTGAAGATTCCAGTCCTGAGTCCCTGTTCGAAACTTTAAGATCAGAGACTCGTACCTCACTAGAAATTTCAAGGCTCAACCAAAAGTAGTTAAACATGTATCACAAACACTGTCCTTGAGACACCATGAAACTCTCCCTTCATCTGCTCGTACGATCAAACTGAGTTTATGAAAAGCAAACTAGCATCTGATAATGGCCATAGGATTCTTTATTTAGCACATCAAACTAAGCTCTTCACACAGGTCTGTCTGTCTACTATTGACTTTCAGCTTAGGAAGCAGACATGACCAGAATGCTTCTGTCTTTCTTATTTAGCTTTTGAACCTTGGAAAAGGCAATAGCTTTACTTTCTGCACTTAGCTGAAGTACTTTCTTCAAAATGTGTTTTCAACATGTGTTCACAACAACCTTGTCATTCTCACCTTTACAAGATGCGCCTCCCAGGTTCCGGAAGACAAATTTCTGTCTTAAATTTCTCAGCAGTTTTTCAAGCAATGATTTACCTTAATGAAAACTGAATAGTGGCCCCATCAGACCTACCTGAACATTCACTGCAGCCACACAAATGCCATTTATTTAGTGTTTGAAGTAACCAAGCAACTTAGTTTTTAGGTCATAGTAATGATATCCAATTTCAGGAAGACTGAACAGCTTTCATTTTAACACACTAAATCTGTCAGGAACAAAATGCAAACATGAAAATAGGAAGCACTTTACACATACACACACATGCATGCAGAGAGTGAATCAGAATTGTAAATGCAAATGCCCCACACCCTGTATTCTAAAAGTGTAAATAAGAATTAGAAAAAAAGACTGTTTAAAAAAACCCACCACCACCACCACCACCACCCCCAAAACAAACTTTCAGAACTGGAACCCATTGTAATGAAGAAAATGACTGCAAGAAAGGATTTCAGCCTCCTGGAACTAGAAGTAGTGTTAGCTTCATGCTGAACAACATGGTCTTCCCACTTCACACATGAGAAGTGCCAGTAAAATAAATACCTCACAGACTCTAGTCTTGTTTGTGGGTGGTAACAGGAGAGTGGTGATGTAAAGCCATACACTCCAGTGTTGTTATACCAGTCTTCAATTAAACAAATCTAATATTTTAAAAATTATTATTATTATTAGGAGTAGTTCCAACAATTATCTAAGGAAAAGTGAAGAAAAACCAATGTTTGAGTAGCAAAGGGGCAGAGATTCAAACAACCTCAAAATGCTCTCAAGGAGATGAGATGAAATATCTCGGAGAACAGAAAGACCACTTATTTGTCAGTCTTTTCTTGAGGGTGTACTTTAGTTTTTGAGGTTTAATGGTAAGCAGATTGGCAGCTCTCCTGAACAAGCAGAGCACTGCTAAAAAATACAGAACAGGTCTGAGGAAATGTGAACTGGGAAAGAAAAGGAGTGTGGGAGAGGGAACAATTCTCTGATCCCGAGTATTAACTGGCACTCACTCAGGACAAGATGCAAGAATAATGCACAGGTGGAAACCATGGATTCATGACATAAGATTGTAGTTTTCTGAAAGTGAAGACTAGCTAAGAATTTATGGAAAATTGTCCTTATAGATCACAACCTGGTTATTCTTTCTAATTTTTTTTTTTTTTCTCTTTGCATGGCTTTTATTCCAGGAGAGAGAATGGTGCACGTTCACATTTGTTCAACAAACACCTTCTCAGTTTGCTAAATTAGCTTTTGTCTACCCCTCATTTTCTATGTTGCTGAGGTAGTACAAATCTTTATTTTGCTATGTAGAAAAGAATAGGACCTCCTATACTGTGTTTCAAAGCTCTAGAATAGAACTAGCTTTCTCAAAAGAAATGGAATTAACATGTCTCTAAGTTACTTTTACTCTATCTTTGGCCCAGAGTATCTGTGGAGGAAAGCCCTTCAGTACTTTCTTCCGACATGACATTGTTTAAAATCTGGTAGCCTTCTTTTTATAAAGCAGTGTTGTAAGTGCTAGATCAATAGCCCTCCACGTAACCTACTCCATTTCCATACCAAAAAAGTAAACAACCATCTTTGATTAAAACTGCAAAATTTGGTAAAATGGTAAAGCAACCACTCTCCTCTTCACTGTCTTCCCTATGGTAAATAAGATGGATTGTAAGATACTGTTAAACCTCGCCTAGGCTATATTCATCCGATCAACCAAACCTGACAGAGAGCTGAAGGTCAATCTTCTTTGGTATTTTTATTCCATGATTAATTTTTTTTTTCCTGTCCTCAAAGAAAATTGCTTCCATCTGAAGAGATGTCTAGACCAGTAGTAGCTCCGTGTCCCCCAGTCATTACCTGCTAAACTTGTCTGTTAGGCGTGAATCCTGACACCTTTGAATCATCTAATTTTAGAGCACTTTTTTAATAACCATCACTCTTTCCCAAAGAGTACTTTTATGACATTAGAAATATCTTAATCCTCCTTCAATAACAGAATGGAAGAGAAAAATTGCCACAGCTATCATTATTGGAAGAAATAGCATTATATTGAAAGGATAAAATAGACTTATTCTTTCTAACCTGAAAACCACTTACAGGAGATATTTTCTGACACGCGGTCTCTGTGACTGCTTGAGTAGCAATCTCAAATGCAGTGTCTAACTTAAGACTAGGTCCCTTATTAATTGTCTCATTTGTTTTATTTTTACTTCCTACGTGTTTCAAATGATTGATATTTATAGAGGACAGTGAAAGTGAAAAAAATGACTGGAATTAGACAATTAACATTGTATGAATATAGTGGGATTTATACAGAATGCAGTTTATTTTTAACATTCAAGTGTTACAAAAGCTTGTGTTTAAAATACCTCCACAAATCCAGTTTGTTCCACAGCAGATCTCCAACACTCTCCAGGAGTTGTATTATCTCACCTAATACAAACCGTCTGAACTGTAGTTTGAGACAATTGTCTAAGCTCCCTCTCAATATCCAGTGCAGACATATGAAGAACATCCAGAAGATAAGTCATCCCAGGGGATCCTAAATTAACAATCTAATGCAGAGAGAAACAGTAGCTTCTGGCGATGTTTGTGTCTCTTCAGTAACTACAGAAAAGACCTATAAATACCTAAAAATAGTCGTCTAATGGTTAGTTGACTAAGATTGGGTAAGATGAATATCCTAAAGGACTAGCAAATCCAATAATCAGTATCTCAAAGTGATAAACACTGTGCCCAGCCAGCTATTGGTCACCTTTCACTGGAGTCAGGCAAATTTGATTAATTATAATTAATTCAATAAAAGACTGAGTCCTGCAGCTCATTAATAATTTCAGAACCTGCAGGATAACATGCTTACTGTGCCCAGTACTGCCTGTCCAAATGCTATATATTTAAAACCACTCCTGTCAAAGGTTTATCATTGAAGAGCATAAACAGTTTTCCTTCCGGAGGGCGGTATGGTGTGAGATTCTAATTATTCCTTTTAACTGTGCTTCTGGGGTGGCTGGTTTCTAACTTTATGTGAACTCCTTAAGGCTAAAATATTTTGCAATAGTTGTGGGTTATGTTTTAAATGAACACCCTTTACATCTTAAATGGTGTGAAGCAGCACTCATGGAGAAAGAACTTCATGTATTATTCACCTTTCTTGCATTGTGTCAAACTGTTTTAAATCAGATGCTAAATTTTACATGAGTATTGATCATAACTTGATATCATCCATTATAAATAACCTTTTTGTTTGTTCGAATTCCTTGTACAGAACTATGGAGAGGGGCAAGAAATGGACATTTAATTAGGTTTAGTAATTTTTCATTATTGTTTGAAAGGGATGTAGGATGTGCTCGGTTGCCTACAGTCTCTTTAGACGTTGGAAAAGGATATCAGATCATTGCTCTCCAGGCCTATTCCCAAGAGGAAAAGATTATATCCCATTTTATAAAGACATTATTTTACATTTATAGAAGTAAAGGGAAAAGAAAGTGCTCCACTGAAAGTTAAATGTGTTAAATTATTGATGTTTATTTGTCTAATTTGTTTTGCTTTACAAACTCTGTGTTCTTGTGTCTTTGGTAACTAATACATGTTCAAATACATTAGAGTTCATGAGTTTATCTTTGTTAGTTCAAAAAATATGACTGAAATACGGCTAACAAAAATATCCAAACAGCCATTACTGTTTTGGGAAAATCCATGGTTCTTCCTTGTTTGTAAGTGAAAGACACTCATTTAAATCAGTGAGGTAGATTTGATAAATGTAAAAAGTTTTGCAGAATATGTCTAGCAATCCTATTTTGCAGAAAACTGAAGTCCTATCACAGCAGAGAGTAATTTTTGAAGTAGTGAAGAAAAAAAAGCAGTGAAACAATAAGGCTAAGTCAAAAAAGGTTAAAATATTCCTTGGCTTTCAATGAACTTTGGAGAAAATTATAATCCTAAAGCTCACCTCATTTTAGAAATGAAGATACTTTGTGTCAGAGGCATTATATGGCTCAGAGCCTTATGTTTTCTCTGTTTGAATTTGAACATCAGATGAAACAAATCTATGGTTTATAAAATATCAAGCAATTCAAACAGTAAGAACTCTAAAGAAAAAGGTTATATTCAAGAATAAAGTATTAGGAGAAAGTCAAATCAATTCAGAAAAAAATACAACAAAACGCGAACAAAAAAAAATACCCACCCAGCCATTACTGTTTTGGGAAAATCCATGGTTCTTCCTTGTTTGTAAGTGAAAGACACTCATTTATAATCAGTGAGTAGATTTGATAAATGTAAAAAGTTTTGCAGAATATGTCTAGCAATCCTATTTTGCAGAAAACTGAAGTCCTATCACAGCAGAGAGTAATTTTTGAAGTAGTGAAGAAAAAAAAGCAGTGAAACAATAAGGCTAAGTCAAAAAAGGTTAAAATATTCCTTGGCTTTCAATGAACTTTGGAGAAAATTATAATCCTAAAGCTCACCTCATTTTAGAAATGAAGATACTTTGTGTCAGAGGCATTATATGGCTCAGAGCCTTATGTTTTTCCTGTTTGAATTTGAACATCAGATGAAACAAATCTATGGTTTATAAAATATCAAGCAATTCAAACAGTAAGAACTCTAAAGAAAAAGGTTATATTCAAGAATAAAGTATTAGGAGAAAGTCAAATCAATTCAGAAATGAAAGAAACCCCAGAACCTAAATAGGAATCAGGACATTTGCAACAGTACTTTTCCTCTACAAGGTTTTCAATTTCCTGTGTTTAGTATGTGACTTTATAAAAATGCTAACAGGATTCAGCTTCTGAAAAATATACACGCATCTTATCTGTTGTTTTCTTAAGGCAAACACCAGAATTGAGAGGTGTGTTAAAAAAAGTCATAGAGTGTGGTTTTGGTCGGTCGGTCACTTGAGGCAACAGGAAAATATTCTGTTCTTGCCGAATTGTTTATGAGAAGTGATTTTCTTTTCTTTGGTTTTTGAAAAGCATAGAAACTCAGTTTACCTAAAGATCTCTCTTAGCTACTATACTGTGGACTAATTTCTAATAAACCGATGACTCCTTATACAAGTCTGCTATGAATTTTCAAGGGCAAGACTTAACGGTCTACCACAGTTAATGGAATTCTGTATTTCAGTAGTCTTATGGGTTGCTCATAAGGGTGTGTTTCTGATTTCTGCCTGCACACCAAATTTATCCTCTTATCCTTCTCTTGAAATGTGTGCAGGATACTATGAATCTGTGCTTGAGTTTTTTCAATATTTTCAAAGTTACATGTGGAACAGAGCATCTTAGACTACGTCTCAGCACAGTCTATTCCCTTTCTGCTTCCCTCTTCAGTCTGAGATAAGAACACTCATCAGCTACCTTTATCATCTCTGCAAATGCTATGCACATTATTTATGGCAACAGTATTTTGCTTGCTTTTCTTTGGATGCAAAAGTATTTTTCAACTCGGGAGGAAAGTGTGTGTGTGTGAAAGCCGGTATAACGAGCAAACATTTCACACTTTCATTTTTTTATTGAAAGATGCAAGTTTGACTTCTCCCAGGCAGAGGTGAGAATTGAGATTCAGTTCAAACTCCAGCTCAACTGGAAGACAGTCACTGTTTTCAGCAAAGTCGGACCCAAAAAACATAGCAGTAGCGCACACACTGCCATTTGGCCCTTCACTGGGTTAGGGACAACAATGCCAAGCTGACTGTATCTTGAAAGGATTTGGCATAAACTAAGAAGCAAAGTGCTTACCAGACTGAGATATTTTTAGGTATCTGCGGGAGCAGAACTGTCATTTCCTAGGAAAATGACTTATGAACTTGAGACTCCTAGAGAGCTAATGTGCTGCCGAGCATGGTTTTAAGGATTACAACTAAAATACCTAAAAGCAAACTAAATCACACTTTAAATGCTTTGCTCTTTTTTGTGTTTTTTTTTTTTTTCCACATGGGGAGTTTGGGGAGGAGCAAGGAATTAAGCTTGGTTCTTTTACAACCTACATTATCTACTCAGTCAAGCCCACAAAACAGAATGAGCCTAACATATTTTTGTTGAATAATTTTGTGTAAGGATGAGTAGTCTTAAAATTGTCATGATTTCTGTGACTATTTCACAAACAGAAAGAACTACTCTTTACAAACTATCAGTCTGTTTCAACTTTGTCAAATCCCTGGCACATGTAGATAAATGTTTCAAATGTAGTTCTGCTGCCTTTGTTACATATTGTGGAATTTTCAATATTACAGTTGCTATCTGTATTGTTCAAGGGTAGCAAGCCAGAGTATGGCTTTAGGAGTATGCTGGCATGCAGAATTGTTCCAGCTGTTTCACCTTCCACTGTTTTCCTCAATTCAAGAAATATTCACACACCTTGCCCTTACACATCTTGTATCAGAGAAAAAAAAAATCCTTCTGCCATACAGTCTGTCGCATTTTGTCAGCGGTTTACATTCACTCTGTCCCCTTTGCCTTTAGTTAGATTCAGCCATGTCCAGCAGATATCAAGCTCTGAATAATTTGGGACAGTTACTGAGGATATTACTACCTAACAGAAATTGCCTGTTTTTAAATAACACATTTTTGTGTGTGTGTTTTCCCTGGAATTTTTAGCAAACATGGAAAAGAAATCAGGCTAACATTATACTGCTAATTACCTGTACCTGTCTCCAAATAAAATAGGAAACAATTCAAAATCCTCCCAGAGATTAGATGGCATTAAACAGAAGATAATTAGTACAAAGATGAGAAGAGGTGATCCCCTTTTTCCAGTTGCCAGCCTCAGTGCACAATGGTGCTAAGTTTTAGAGATGTTTGACTATCAAATACAATGAAATGTTATACCTAATTTTAGCAACAATCCATTCTCCTAATTAAAAAGTTATTTACAAGTTTTATTACATTTTTAATAATGATGAAACACAAACAAGCTGTCATATGGATAGGTACAAAATATAACTAGACAACAATATACTGGCATAGGAATACAGCTTTGATACTTGAGTGATTTTGCTGACAAGTCCGGGGAAGATAGAGTTTCTAAAATAATAGAAAAATAGAAGAAAGAAGGAAAAATAGCAAGGGAAGAAAGACACTGTCAGGGTAAACATCTACTTCTTTAGATTAAGCTTTGCTCTGCTGAACCTTATCTGTCTACAGGCTTGTGTATTCCTGTTTTGATTTTTGTTGTACTTCTGGGGTTTGGTTTGGTTTTGTTCTAATATGAAATCTGGTATGTTATAACCTACTTTTCAAGATGCTTTTAAAAATAATTTTAAAGTGATTGAGGGCACATTTTTAGGCCTATATTTTAGGTGAATCCATTTTCCAAAAAGATAAAGCTGGGATGATGATGATAAAATGATGTGGTATTGTGTACGTGAATTCAATCTGTTTTTAAAATCACTGCATTAGCCTTTGAGAACTCTAAAACAGCACATCGATCATACTAGTAAAATACAATCTTTTTTTCAGGGCTTTGTACATTTTAGGCAGGTTAAATGCAGTAATTAATATTTGGTCATGTTTTACATTGATTGACCAAAGTTATCTGAGGGCCTCCGTAACGCTAATGGCTGCTGCCCCACCTCGCTACAACCTCCTTTCAGGTTTTTGTAGAGAGCGATGAGGTCTCCCCTCAGCCTCCTTTTCTAGGCTAAACAACCCCAGTTCCCTCAGCCGCTCCTCATAAGACTTGTGCTCCACTGGAATGATACCTCGGGACCTTCTGTCCGGGAAAGAAATGTAACAGAAGGACAAAATCAGCTGGGGAGACTGTCATCCTTCTAGCTCATACAAGGCTCAGCAAAAAGAAAAATTTGTTGTTGTTGTTGTCTGTATGGTTAAGTGAATTGTATTCCTACCTTCCCTTTCCCCATACTGTGGTTTGCACAGCTCTGTCTTTAGTATCCTGGAGTCTCGATTACTGTCGGAATTTTAAACACCAATTTTATATTTCCTTTTAGAAATGAATGCATACAACAACTGTTCTTTTAATTTAAATGAAGATCAAACATTTCAGTGCCCAGGTGGTGTTTTCATCTATTATTTGATATTTCTGGTTTTTTACCTGTATGATTGTATGTACAGCAATGTGCACATACTATATACATACTTGTTTAGTTAGGCTTGCTATTAGTTAATAAGCTTTGTTAAAAGAACCATGTGGTATTCTGACCTTCCTTATGTTCAATCTTTGACCTGAAACTTTGACTTTTGCAGAATATTTTTGTACTTTTTATAAATATATTTGCTTCTGAATTCACTGGGCACAACATAAATAGATATGAAAAATGGGAATATATTCTTAAAACAATCGACTCTCTTACAAATTCCCAACATTTTTTGTTTGCCTTTCCCTGTTGTCAGTTCTAAGGAATCATTATAATTCCCACAGGTAGCATTGTCTGCTTGGAACTGTAATTAATAAATTGTGCCAGCAATGAATAAATCTTACTCTTTTTGATTTTTTTCCTCTCTTTCTGACACGTTGGGTAACATTTAGGATTTTCTGTCCACAATCACAGATTTTTTTTTCCTTATTTCTATTTTGAACTGTTCTCAGGTTTTGTGGCAGCTGCTTTGTTCCAGTTCAGAAAAATTTCACTGTTTTTATAGAGATCAAAGCCGCCGGTTACTATTTCTATATGAAGTACAGGGTTCCCAAAGCTACCACTGACTGCATTAGCTCTAGAACTGGAAAACCTTGTCAATCTGTGTCCAAGCTAATCAGTGTGGGTGAAGCAGCATTGCGCCATGACAAGAAGGGCTATCAGCACAATCAGAGCTTATCTTGATGGGTAAGAAAAGGATTCTGCATTTCTTTCTCCTCATCTATCATCCATATCAGTTCCAAGCTCAGTTCCAAGCTCGCTGCTGTCATTGGATTGTCCTGATTTGTTTAAGAATTCATCAATAGGAAAAACAGCAGTGTTGAAAGTGAATTAAATGAAAAAATGAATTGAAAGTGGTGACTTCATGTACTATAGGCCTTATGGACAGTTTATTTTTGTTTGTTCTGTCTTTCTAGCTAGTGTGAAGACCAAATACGTGGTAATAGCATACTTTGTAATTGTAATGTGATTGCCTAGTAATTGTTCCTTAACTGCAAGCAGTATTTTGGTTTAATTTCAAACAGAAGAAATACAGCAAAACATAGAGTAAACTAAGCTTCATATTCAGAGGCTTCCCAACAATCATGTCTTTAGCCAGTCATTGCCAGAAAAAGGAATTTGGACATATTATGGATACCTGGGATGTTTCACACAGAAAAAAGGAGGAAGCTTGGCCCATGGGAAAACTGGGAGGTGGTAAGGACACAGTTGCCATTTCCATGGGAGCAGAGTTGGATCAAACGGAAAGAAAAAAGACATTTGAATGTATTAGACATTTGAATGTATTGTCCCTGAAAAACAGACTGGATCGTCATGACTTGTGTGTTCTACTGTAGATCCAATATGATTCTTTAATGGACAGAGTAGTATATTTTCTTCTGACTTCTGGTTCCATTGCCAGGAATTCTCTTTCCATCTCCTGAATGTGGTTTATACCCCACCACTCTGTGTTTAAATACTATTGAGACATGCTATCTCAACCATTCAGCCTGTTTAGTGTCCAGGCCTTCATTTCGTCTTTGTTAGGCTCAAAGTTGCAAGGAATGTCCTTAAAACAGACAAACCAAAACAAACGAACAAACAAAACCCAAAGTAACCCCTGCAAATCCTCCAGCCTATCTGAACTGAGCTGTATAGGTTTATTGTAATTTTATACATATTTATATATATATGTGTGTGTGTGTATGTATGTGTATAAGTAAATGAGAGATTGGTAGCATCAGAAATCAGGCAGCCATGGAACTGAAGACAGGTGCCATTGCTCGCTCCAAGGGGCAGCACTATTTGCACTATGCAATTATTAGAACAACTTGTGAGGTTATACACAGACAAAATAGTGTGGTGCAATTCTTAATGACCAGTGCAGTATTTTACTAACTGAACATATGTACTAAATATGCTCCCTCCTGTTTAAAGCATGTCTATATTAAGCTTCAGCATAACATACATAGTCCTTACTGACTGTTTCTTGATATTTTGTTGTGCGGTTCTCACTTAAACCAGAAGCATTCATAGTTACCATCTCACTGAACCTTAAATTAGAATTAATTCTAAAATTTGCAGATGACTGTCACTGCACAAGTAAGACAGGCCCTGCTTATACTAATTTTATCAAAAGTAGGTCACAGTGTGACAGTGGTAGGGTGTTCTTTTGTGTGTCTTTTTTTTTTTTAAGCCATGACTGCTACCTCTGGACCTTTTGTGGTACCAGCCAAAAGGTGTGTCATGCCAGTGTCGACTGATCACATAGGTCAGCATGCCATGGCCTTCACCTGACACACTTGCTGGCATCCCTGCTTACCATTCCTACCACTCTTACATGTGGCTTGCTTCATATGTGAAAATTAATATATGCTATCGATGCAACGACAAAAAAAGAATTCAGCCTGTTCTTCTCTTTTTCCCTCTGTAAATGTTGGCACAGCAAAAATAAAATTAGGGAAGCATAACAAATACTTTTACCATTGATATAAAACAAAGTAACTTTTCATGAAAAGACAGAATGGGGAGCAGAAGGCTGGATAGTAAGGCCACACTTTTAAAAGTCTTCTAGAATGTAAGCAGGCCTTTAAAATAGAACAATAAAAATTGTTTCCAACTCCATGAACCTCGTACAATGCTTCAAGTTCATTTACAGAAATACTTGTTTGTTGTGTGCTTCAAATATTGTATCTCTTGAAGTCTGGTGGCTCATCAGTTGTCTTCTGCTATGGTGGCTGTCACCTGCCCCCTCCAGCTCTACATGTAAATACTTTCATTTTGCTTTCTTCAATTACTCACTCTGCCAGAATCTTTCCAACACAATGAAGGAGAGGAAACTGTCAATAAATCAACTTAAAATTGTATGCTATTTTGCAAACATCTGCATAAGCAATTTTTCCTTTTTAAAAAAACAATTAAAAATCCATGCAGCAGTATAGCCAGTCGGTTTAACTGAAGTTTATAGCTTCTGGGGAAAAAAAAAGGCAAAGATGTTGCTGGCCAAGGGTAAAGGTAGATCAAAGAAGCTGTGGCTAAGACCATTAATCTGCCCATAGCACTTCAATCTAGAAGGTGCAATTTATTTTTCCAAAGTATCACATTTACCCAGTTTGAGTTTTTACAGAAATAAATAATATACAGATTTGTATAATATATTTTTGTAACAAATTACCGTATTTTTATAGTACCTACTTTTAAATTCTGTTTCTCATATCTGTTCTTCTAAACATCATTTATTTAACAAAAGAAGCTCACATAATGATCTTGGTTTAATCTTTGAAGTTGACATATCTTCTTACCATCTAATGCAACATAATATTCTCTTTATCACCTATTCTCTTTTTCACAGTCAAGTTCACTGCAGTTTTGTTTTATGCAGAAATCAGTCAGCAATGTGACTTCCAGTGCACTCTGGAAAACTTTTAGTGATCATAACAAAAAGCAGGAGATCAATGGGCAGTCTTACAGATTACTTCAAAGAAACAAAGGGTGTGCAAACTAAGTCTGTAAAGCTGAGCCTTCCCAAACCGCAGGGGTTTGCATTAAACAAAACAAATCAGTTCTTCTAAAGTTCAACACTGATTAGCACAGATGTCTGTGTTAATAGGGCACTGCCTTACAAAAAGGTCTTCAAGAGTTTTTCTTTGGGAAGTGACATATAGATCTTGCTGTTATTTCTCATGAGGTATACAATGAAATGTCTTAGAATAAGAACAGTACAGTCCCAGAAAATAAAGTTCAGAGGCAGACTGTGATCAGAAATCATTCTGATTAGGGATGCGTGTAGGATCTGGATTTAGGTTTTCCTTAAGACATCAATAGTAATACAAAATTTAACATCTAAGAAGTTGGCTATTTGGTATTCCTTTAAAAGAGCACTGTGGCTGGCTTTCAGGATATTTTGCTGATCATAGATCACCAATTAAGTCATCTTTGGATGGAAAAAAGGAAGATTCAAAGATAGAACTCATAATAGGGACCTCTAAAACTCCCAAAAGGATTGAATGCCTTGTGATGGATGTGATCCTAGGACTTGGTACAATATAGTTGCTTATGATATGAATTAATGCAAAAGAAGGAATAATTTAGGTAGATAGTAACAGCAGAAGACAACTGAAGTTTCTGAATGTCTGTTTGTCTCTAACTCTTTATCTCAAAAGTCTACTTCTGAAGGAAACTTTTCAATTTCTTGTTATCAAAGCTTCAGCAAATATTTATAATTTCATTCAATTGTAGCCTGACTTTTACCACCATTACCTAAATTCATTTTGTTTGATAGAAATTCATAAATAATGTTAGAGCATTCTTAAATATTATGGGTCTATTTATGTGCTTCTAGAAGATTCATAAGAGGACGGGTAGAGTAGAAAAAGAAGGGATTTGGCACAGGAAAACATTCTGGTTTGGACAAAGGCTACCCATTTCTTCATGTTCTGCATGGTGTGATTGGTGCATCTGTACTTTAGTAACCATAATTTGTTTAGTGATGAATGTAAGAGCAACTGTAAGAGAACAAATGGTGCCCCTATTCATCTGGAATGTCTTCCTACCAAGATTTTGTTTATCTCATCTCCTGCAGCAGATTCTGTTGCTCATCTGCCTTCCATCTTGAACCGCTGAATGATATTCAACAACTCTAAAAGTTACATTACATTTAATCCAGGACACAATATGGAAACATGGTCAGTATAAAAGTAAAAAAAAAAAATCATAATTATTTATGAAATCTCAAGTTCTTCTTGTGCATTTACCTTAGTCATTTTAATATTGTCTTTATCTACTGACTTCTAAATTACTTCAAAATTAAATGACTAAAATGACTACTTATATCTGTTGATAGACAGTATGCAACTCCCAGCATCATTCATATCTTTACCTGGTTTTGCCTGCTGTTTCAAAACTTTATGTTCAACTGGATTGTAAATGTAGCTTAAATGCAAATGTTGAAAACATTCCAGTTCAAAAGAACAGCTCTGAACTCTGATTATTTAAAAATCTCCTCAGTCTCCTAAAATTCAAGAACATATGGTGATTCACCCATAATTATTTTTGTTAAAAATGAGTTTAATTTAATGAGTCAATGAAATTAAAGATTTCTTTTTCTGGCAGCTGGCTCTCTTAAAATTCAAGGTCAATGCACAGCATTGACGTAATTGCACAGCCAGTCAGTCCATGTTCTACAGGTATTGGTCGTGTTGAAAATAAACACACTAATTATGTATTTTTAATGCGTAGCGGAAGTCATATTCAAAAGCAAGCTCAAAGAAAACAGAGACAAGCATATTCAAAGTCACTTTTGGGATACAATTGAGCCATCAAGTCTTTCTACTTTGAGGAAATCACATTTACCTTACTCTTACCGTATGCATCTATTCAAATGTTGTGCTGTACCTTTCTGTTCATGAACTGCTTGACATCGCTAAGATTTAAATGATTGCTAAGGATTAATAACTCAGCATTCAGCTGGAATACTTTCAGGACATCAACAACAAGATTCAGAACTCAAATCCCAAACCCTCCAAACAGCATTTAATTCGATAAATCCTGGGCTTATAGTGTGAAAGGAAAACTCTAATAGCACTAATACAATCAGAAGAAGGGAAAGAAACTAATACAGAGAAATGAGGAAACCACGAAATCCAAACTTTACTTAGTTTAGAATCTAGGTCACGGGGAAATGGTACGATTTCTGGAGTTGATGTGCTGCCAAGTGCCTGAGAAAAAACAACCCAACCAACTCAAAACCTGAGATTAAATAAAAAAATAAAAATAACTTTTAAAAACTCCAGCACTCCTGAAGGATGCAGCAGAGTTGCCCTGGGGTAGTTCTGCCACACTCAGAAGGAATTTATGTAGTATAAATGCCCTTGTAATGCAGGCCAGCTCTGTTATGTGCCATATCCTTCTAATCACATCAACAAGACTGGCTTCTCAAGCAGCATAAATGGTGGGCAAGCACACCATGTGAAATTAAAGCCAATGGCAAAATTGTATTATGGCCTAGATTTCACTCACCTGCACGTAAGGGAGATAGCCATAATGAGAGAGATTGTTTGTATCCTTTTCTCCTTTGTGCAAAATGTCTTTCATTACTCCTAGAAGTTTTGATAGACGAAATACATACTAGGAGGTACCTCCATAAAAAGTCTTGGACAGAACCGAAAGTGGGGTGCCCGCCTGGACTGAGTTCAATAACTTATAGAATCATCTTCCAGAGAAAAAACATAGGACTCCTCTATTAGAGTATATTTTCTGACCTTTTTTTATATATAGGAGAAGATAAATCCTTGCAAGCACACATGCCTGAAGAGAACTCATGTGGAAATAAAAACAAAAGAGAGTGATCTGGAACCAATAAAAAAAGAAAAATGTAAACTTGAAAGGAAAGCAGCTTTTCCTACAATGTTTTCTCTAAAGTAAACAAAAATTGTTTTTTCCTCAGCTGGTGAGTTACTTTTGTTTGTAAATGAGATGTCATTTTTAACTAGGAAAGCATAAATACTGAATTTAATGATAACAGCTGTCATTTTCATCTGATGTTTATTCTGTGAGCCATTCTGCTTCACTACTATAGTTATCTATGCTTAGTTAATATTTCTCATTCATGCATTCTAAGTGCATAATGTCAGAAATGATTGATGAATATATTTTTCAGATTTGTTAATTAAAGAAACCTTATTTCTTATTTTGGGGGTGGGGGTGGGGATGTGGTTCAGCTCTTTCGGCCCACTGAGAGAGTTTAGGCTTTATTCTTACAGGCAAGGTCCGGGGTATTGACCGGTATATGTTCATCTTTTCCATCTAAGTGCCTCAGGGTGGGTGGACTGAGATTAGAATTTGGCTCTTCAGTATTCTGTGCTAACAGAAGAGCATATTAAATACAGTGGAACACTATTTTATTGGTTGTCCTTTGCTGCTCTTGCTACCGTTAAACTTTTGAGCAGAGACATCCAGGTATGCTCCAATTATTCACTTTGGGTTACTAGCTGAAGGATACGTAGTGTTTCTTCCTTCCCATAAGGCAGCTGATAGCACAGAGAAATAGTACAATTGGGGTTTTAGCCTAAAAAGGAGTATGCCTGACATGCACAGCTAGCCCTGGGGAGCGAGACATGCTTCCTGTCCTGACAGTTTAGACACCGTCTTTGTAATAAATGGAGAGTGACCATATAATGTACAGTAAGGACTTGGTATTGAATTTGGCTACAGCTTCCAATGTATTTCAACATTATTTAAAAAAAAAAAAAATCTAATGTATATTTTATTAATAGAACCTTTATTTGGAAACTGGGATTTTCAAAGAAATAATATGCTTTATTGAGTTTCAGAGCTATTTAGAGATCTCAGATGACCGCGTGAATGATCTCTGTAGTAACCCATTGAGCATTTCCCTTACAGAGAATCTTTGATCCCATCCAAATTATTTTAACAGTATGCAACCATCTGAACTTCCAGAGTCCTACAATCTAATAAATACTAAATTCTCTGGATAAAATTTTGTTGGGAAAGAGATGCCATTAAAAATCACAGCCTTTTCATATTTGTATGAGTTATATTCTTTTAGCTCCATCTATTTCACAATAGTTCATATTTTGATGAGGAAGTCTGGGATAATATTTGTATTTGGCAAAAATATCTGCTTTGCACTCTATATCAAAACTGGAGACACTTCACAATGAAAGACTCACATTTCACTCATTTCTTGAGGTTTAGCCAAATGATATTATCCTTTTCCAAACCACTGCAATGAGAGCTTATATTTTATGTATAGCCATAATTAGAACTGTGCCCAAAGTCTGGGGTTTTTTGTTGTTGATGGTGGGGTTTTGTATGTTTTTTGGTTTTGTTTTGCTTTGCTTTGGTTTTAATTGGTATGATTCACCTTTCTGGGTGAAAGAATCATTGATGTGCATTGTGTTGCATAGCATCTATTTGACTCCCACAGAATGTCTTTCCTAAGATTTCTTAATGTGATATAAAACATCCTGGGGTTCTGGCTCATGTGAAATGAATGGCTGCATCTGTTTTTATTATGTACTACAAGAAGTAAGTCCTTGTTGTCAAGCCAAGTGATGCAGGTGGGCTTGGCCTTCCACATTGTCTGTGACAGCAGACCCTGGAATTCACTGTATTTCGTGCCCGACTGTCTCCAAAGCAGTTTGAATACAAGCTAACATGTATGCGGCATGATTGGTCAGAGGATTAGGATCAGCAGTAAAACAGCAAGTGAATCAACTTGGTAAAATATATGCACAGATGATAGCACAGGTCTGAGCTTCACTTTAATCTATCTGGAGCATCCACTACCACAGCAGTGGTACTAGATTTGCAAATGCCATTGTTGGGATTATGACAGACCAGTTCTTCCAGGTTCATTCTTACCTAGAAAGGGTCAATCAGACTCTAATCCCTAGTTAAAAAAAAAAAAAAAAAGGCACTCCTAGGAAAATATCGAAGAGTTATGAGATCTGCTATATATAATTAATTCATATCTTTTGTTTCGAACGTGCAAATTTTATTCATTAGCAACACAGCTCTACATTCTGTATGTGCATACAACACGCTTCTGTACCACAGAAGGGGTTAGAGTGTAATTTTGTATTTTGAAGTAATTTAAGCAGAGTCACGGAATTTGGTAGTTTCACACTTACAAAGGCAGCTAACAGCCTCGCAAAAGAATCTCATAGGCAAAACAATTGATTTCTAACTTCTTCCTGAGCAGAGAACCTTCATTGCCTAGATCATGTACAATAAAACTGACATCTGAGGGTAGAGCAAAAATATACTCAGCTTTCCTAATCCCTTGGAGGCTTATGAAATTACTGTCTGAAAACTATAATGAGAATGGGATAATTTGTGACATTTCCCTCTGCTGTTAGAAGGTATTGATTTTATGACATTTTCATTTCTTATTATGTATTATGAGCATAAGACACCAGAATGTTAATACCAGATGCATAGAATAAACAAGGATAGTGCCAGGTAGTACTTTATTTATTTCAATTATTTTTCAGTTTTATGCTGTAGCTATTTTACCAAATCCCTGCAGGCTGTTAGCAGATAAACAATCATTCATAAGCTTTGAGAATTCAGAATTAGAGGAGGCAGCCCATACATAAACTTATTTCTTCCATGAAGTCTACCAGCCAAGTAAGATAACTTACCCTCACTATGCTGAGTTTTGACCTCCCTTGGTTCACCTAAGACATTAAATTTTTCGGCTGCATTGTCTGTCTAATTTAGACTGTCAGTGCCTTGAGGTAGTTGTCATCTTCCTCCTGACATATGAGGGACCTGCTGAAAATACTAATGTATTCACAATAGGTCCAATACTGTCACTTGTATTCATCCCTGATGCATTTTACTTGTCAGGTCTTTGTGAAGGGTAAGTTCCCTCTTCTAGTGGTTAAACCACCAAGACAAGGTTACAGAGAAGGCTATCTCATCGTAACTGTCTTGAAATTCTTCAAGTGTTGACCTCTTAGCTGTAGACTAATAGTCTTGTAATTAGCTTTGCTTACAGCTGTGTCTGGGATCACTAAAAAACATACTTGGCTTTTGGTTCTCTGGAGAAATCTCTGTGTATCTCTCCCCTCTGTAACATATTAATCCCACTCTGTTCATCATACCACGCAGTATCAATCCCACCCAAGGATGATCAAGGGCTGCAGATTCAGAAGTTCTGGCAAAGTTGCACTGCATACGGCCAAAAAGAAACTGAACGACTGAAATGCCTGCGGCGAAATGTACTGTCCAGGCTGAACAACAGTGGCACAATTACATTCTAAGCAAATGCATGGCAATAGGATACTAATCATATATAAGGTGCCATTTTCTAGAATCATATTTTTCTGCAAGGAGTCTATACATAAGAGAACCATTTACGATATCTACGTAGCAAGAGATAGCTGCATTGTAAGCTGGTTTAAAAAACGTGGCTACTTGCAGTGATCCTGGCCAGAAGACTATTGTACATGGAGGAGCTAGTGATGCATGTCACAGCTAACCTGCGCAGGCCCAGGTCCGTTCTGGGCCACCGTGGCCTTCAGGCACGTGTCGTGCCACACAAATCCCTCGGCCGCAGGGTAAACTCAGCCAGCTGATCGCAACGGAGGAACCTGCCGGCAGCTCCCACTCCGTACTGGCGATTACACCCCCTGCGTGGCCTTGCCTTTAGCTAACAGTGCAGCAAGAAGTTTTCATGGGAACATCATTTCTGTTTGACTATACATCCCGTAATAGCTTGAAAAACTGAAAGGGGAGAATCTCTGCTATGGATGGGGTCTGCATGGCATGTTGGACGTGGGTCAGAGTCCTGCTCAATGGTGCTCCGAGCATCTGAAGAGGCGTAAGATTATCTGTGCTGTTCTCTTCTTACAGTGTTAGTGCTAATAAATAGCATTACAGAGTCTGCGTGCCTTTCTTACTGGGTTCACAATGAACCAGCACCTTCCAGTGCAAAACAATACTTAAAAATAGGAAGGTATCTGTTACTCACTAACTTGATGCTTAACCCCAGAATCAAGCTTCAACTATGACTTTGGTCACCAGCGTTGAAGAGAATACTAACACAGCTGCTGAACTATGGACTGACTAGCCCACTTGTTTCCCAATTCAGCTGCAAAGAGGAATAGGATTTCTGTTCATTCTTGAACAATGTCTGCATGTGATCAGGCTCTGGTTACGCATATGGGCATGGAGAGGGCTGGAAAGGACAAATTGTGTCCTCAGTGAAGTATGTTTGGTGACATTCTGCTAGATTTTATGCCTTTAATATTCCCATATGACTTTCTGAAGAGGAGGGGTGTGTGGGGGGAAGATTGAATAGGATCTAATACATCTCTCTGCCCTTTCAGGACTTCAAGAGATACTTGTCTGCCAGATTCACTGCAGAAAACAGAGGTCAAACAAAAGCAGTGAACAGACAGTCCCACTTTTTCAACTACCAAGTGAGAGCTGATCCACAGGTGGTTTTGTTTCCCCCCCACCCCCTTCAAAGAAGATTGCTTCTCCGTTAAAACATTGATATAGAGATTTATCTGTAATCAACATGCCTTTAAAAATAGGCAATAAGTCTACATAGTAAACATGAAAAAACCCAGTAATCGTGAAGATGCTGAAGATGCATCTCACATTCTGTTGTCATATTGAATCCGTATAATCGTTTACATGCATACATGTAAATATATATTATACATATTTATACATGCGCATATATAGCACAAAGTCATTATATGCAAAAGTTAAAACAGAAAAACAAAACCCACCAAACTTTAAGTAATTTCATATGTTTTATGAAGATCTGAAATTAAGCATAATGAATGTAGAGTTATCTCCATGGTAGTTGCAATGGTTTATAGACTGTGTTATAAGTAACCTCAACTTCAGAATGTATAACTTAGCCTTAAAATGTATGGAATGTTTGCTAGAGAAAATTGGCCTGGATATAGCACAAAGTCATTATATGCAAAAGTTAAAACAGAAAAACAAAACCCACCAAACTTTAAGTAATTTCATATGTTTTATGAAGATCTGAAATTAAGCATAATGAATGTAGAGTTATCTCCATGGTAGTTGCAATGGTTTATAGACTGAGTTATAAGTAACCTCAACTTCAGAATGTATAACTTAGCCTTAAAATGTATGGAATGTTTGCTAGAGAAAATGTTGGCCTGGAAGAGGACTATAGATACAGCTATCAGCAATAACAGACACATAAATTGGAAGAATTCAAAACGAACTTCAGATGCATGGTAGCTCTGGCACATGCCTCGGTCATGTTTTATATTTTAATTCCTCCTTGTTTATGAACAGTGTTAATTTAGTGTTGGCCTAAATCATCACATGCTGTCCAAATATTCTAATAGGCAAATAAGGAGGAGAAGTCATAACAATTTGACTTCCTTGTAATCTAAATCAAGGCAGCCCATTAGACTCAATTTTCTCCCTGATAAATAATAGTAGTATATTCGAATCTAACCAATTCATGCCATGGTTGTCTTTAACTTAGCAACTGTCTACTTGCAGACATATTATCATCTATAATTCTTTCAGACTTACAAAATGCTTCCACTCATTTTAACACAAAAAAGTTATGGAAAGGAACAGATCATCTATCTGAAACCACTCAAAGCTTCCTGATCAAAAGAGAGGCACACTTTACAATGTCTGAATCATCTCACCATCACTGTGGATGTGTACAATGTAAGAGAAGAAATATTCTTTCTCCTTTGTCATCTGCATTTAAATTGATACATTATAAGAAATACACAATCTGACCTGGGAAACAAAAATTTTATCCTATAGTTGATGTAGATATAATAGATTTTAATTTTTTTTTTTGTAAGTTCACTGTAGGGGAATACATAGCACATGGATAATATTGTACAAAAATAAGAACTAAGGTATAAGAGAAAAGAAATTGCTATTTTTATGTCTTGTGAAGTTGACTAAGTTGCAGATATTGTACGTGAACTAAATTTGTATCAAATTTATATAGAGCTTTCTCACAGAATGGTGTAGTGAAGAGAAGGGAAAAACAATATCATAATAAGGTCAGAGGACGAGAGAATAACTGAGTTGTCCAGAAAATAAAGCCACACTGGGATCTCATAAACTGCAATATCATTCCTCTAGGTAATCAAACACATTCAAAATATTGTTCAAAATATATCTGTCCCTTGTGGGGACTTTAAATGAGTGTTGTGGTTTAACCCAGCAGGCAGATAAACACCACACAGCCATTTGCTCGCTCCACCTGCCCCCCCAGTAGGATGGGGGAGAGAACTGGGGGGGGGGAGGGAAGTAAAATTTGTAGGTTGAGATAAAGACGGTTTAATAGGACAGAAAAGGAAGGGAAAATAATAATAATAACAATAATGATAAAAGAATATACAAGATAAGTGATGCACAATGTAATTGCTCACTACACGCCAACCGATGCCCAGCCAGTCCCC
>NW_008795322.1:199023-202245 GCF_000699145.1 Aptenodytes forsteri | reverse complement strand
TGGCTGTGCCCCCTCCCAGCTTCTTGTGCACCTCCAGCCTGCTCCGTCGGTAGAGCATGGGAAGCTGAGAAGTCCTTGACTAGTGTAAGCACTGCTTGGCAACAACTAAAACATCGGTGTGTTATCAACATTATTCTCATCCTAAATCCAAAACACAGCACTGTACCAGCTGCTAGGAAGGAAATTAACTCTATCCCAGCTGAAACCAGGACAATGAGTCAAGCTTACTTTGTCTGAAATAATGCTTTTGTAAAGAAAATATTACCACCAGGGAAAAGCTTTCCTTGTATCCCTTAACAATAAAGTCTGAAAATACAATGTTCTTGAAATTCTTATGTGTGCTTCAGAAACAAAATCATTTTGGGTTTCTTTAAAGAAATACAGATTGCATAGATTTTATCTGATTTATACACTGTAATCATATTTATATCATAATTTTTCTAGTTTGTAACAATAGCCTTATAAATATTTTATTCAGTTCTTTTTCAACATAAATACTTCCATTTCTCGGGGTCACAATTTGATCTGAGTGCAAATAGCTTTAAGCAGCAGGGGTCCAAGCCATAGATATGTATTCAGATTTGGACCCAACTACTAAAGCGGAATATTTAAATGCTCATATACAGTGTTCATGCTGTTATGGAGATGGAGAAAAAAAGTGATCAAACATACACATATTCCACATTACACATTCAGAAAAAGACACAAAGAGAGAAAAAGAAGGAAAGAGAGAAAGAAGGAAAGAAAAAAAAGCGTAACGAGAATGATTAAGTGCATTTCTTAGCTTGCATTTCTTTCTAATATGACAGTGCTTAGTTCATGCTTGTCTTGCACACACTCAGAAAGACATATTTGAGTTTTCATAATTTTAGTCTTATGCTGTTGTCTTCTTGCTACATGGAGAATGTAAGTATACTCTCTTTGGGCTGGCATCAACCCTTGCGTAGTCAAGGTGTTTGCCTGTATATCCCTCCCCATTCTCCCCACAGACCTTTGTTAGTGGCAGAAATCTCAAAGAAAATAACATTGCTGAGAGTTTCATTAAGATAAGTTAGCAGGACTGTGAGGGAATGAGGAGAGAAGAACAGATGAGGTTAGTTATCATTCCAGTGGAAAAAGACATAGTGGGAATTCTTACTCCTTGGCCAGTGGAAAACCCACAGAAGCAGCTTGCAGCTGCCTGGTGAGGAGAAAACCATTGATGAATCAATGCATCTTTTGCATTAATTGATATTGCAGCGATCCAAGCATCAATCAAGCAAATGTATCAAAAACCAGGCTGATTTTCAGATCCTCTTCCTCTTGTTTCTGTTCCTGAGTCTCATTTTAAATGCAGCCTTATTACATATTGGTATTTACAGTTGGAATTTTCTCTAAGCAAAGTCCGTGGTATCCAGCACCATATTTACCATTGCTAAACAATACGTGGCTTCTGCTCTATAGATTGCAGTGATATTTCCTTATACATTCAGGAACATATCATCATCGGTTACTTAAGCAGTATGGGTCTGGCTGGCTGTTCGTGGTTTTAAATAGTCTTATCTGATCATAAATTTTACAAATAAGATTCTGCCAGAGTATTCACCTTAGAGCAGATGGTCCAGTGAGGGTTAAGAGAAGAATATTTATTTTCAGATCACAAAGCCTGTTTCACAGGCACAGTCTCTGAGCCCACTCTATCCCTCATTTGAATATCCTTATTCTGTAGAGTAGACAAAAAGATATATTTAACCTAATTTATCTCCCTTACCACAGAGATACAACTATCAGACATAACAGAGAAGCCCTGGATATAGTCCGAAGAGATAACATGTACAGAAAAATACCTTTTTTTTTTTTAACTCCAACTATCTATGCAGATTCTGGTCGTGTTCATACATTGACTAAAGTCTCAAAAGCATGTCTCTTCTAGCAAGTATGAAGGCTTTATTATATCTCTCTATTATATCTCTCTTCTATGGTATCTTTCTATATAAGATGGTTGTGCAGCTCTGTAGTTTGGATAGTGGGAAGCACAGGAATGTCTGCCATAGCTCTACTTTACTGGAAAATTGCCATATACCCCAAAAATGTATTCACAGAATCATTTCCACTCTTTAAAAGATACTTAGTTCTGAGTGGTTGGTTTCTGATAGAAATTATCTGGAGTCTCCCAGAAAATCACTCTTTAGTTATAAGTTGATTGACTAGATGTACTTTCACTTACTGTGAGACTGTAATGTGGAAGTTAAAAGTTTTCAAATACAGATACAAAGCAAAAATCAAACAAATGGAAAACTACTTAATAAAGGATAAAACCCAAACTCGCAGATATTGTCAAGTTAACTAACTAATATAGCTAAAGCTAAAGCATTATCACTATTTCTCTAATCAAGGAGAAATATCATTAAACAGTATTTCAGATCACTTTAAAAAAAAATATTATCCTTTGATTGTGCCCCTGTACTCGGCCCTGGTGAGGCCGCACCTCGAACACTGTGTTCAGTTTTGGGCCCCTCACTACAAGAAGGACGTCGAGGTGCTGGAGCGTGTCCAGAGAAGGGCAACGAGGCTGGTGAGGGGTCTGGAGAACAAGTCTGATGAGGAGCGGCTGAGGGCACTGGGGTTGTTTAGCCTGGAGAAAAGGAGGCTGAGGGGAGACCTCATCGCTCTCTACAACTCCCTGAAAGGAGGTTGTAGCGAGGTGGGGGTTGGTCTCTTCTCCCAAGCAACAAGCGATAGGACGAGAGGAAATGGCCTCAAGTTGCGCCAGGGGAGGTTTAGATTGGACATGAGGAAAAATGTCTTTACTGAAAGAGTGGTTAAACATTGGAACAGGCTGCCCGGGGAAGTGGTTGAGTCCCCATCCCTGGAGGTATTTAAAAGACAAGTAGATGAGGCGCTTAGGGACATGGTTTAGGGGGCATGGTGGTGTTGGGTTGATGGTTGGACTCGATGATCTTAGAGGTCTTTTCCAGCCTTAATGATTCTATGATTCTATGATTTGCCGTCTCAATTTTTAGCAGTTTCTGAAGATA
Organism: Aptenodytes forsteri; assembly: GCF_000699145.1. Classification (NCBI taxonomy): domain Eukaryota; kingdom Metazoa; phylum Chordata; class Aves; order Sphenisciformes; family Spheniscidae; genus Aptenodytes; species Aptenodytes forsteri. The sequence continues at coordinate 199,228 of NW_008795322.1, read as the reverse complement.
ATTAATCACACAAATGAGGCTTCTGATGGGAAACAGAGAAGGCTTTCTTACTGCAAGTTATTTTTGCAACAGAACTACAGTATGTTCATTCAATTACTATACAGAGTAAATGCATGCAGATATGGGTTCAGTTCAGTCAGTTTGCCATCAGTCACAGAAGAAATTATAGAAGTGTTGTGGTTTAACCTCAGACAGCAACTGAGCC
>NW_008795322.1:146178-198569 GCF_000699145.1 Aptenodytes forsteri | reverse complement strand
GGCAGGCAGGTGTTCAGCCATCTCCAGGAAAGCAGGGCTCCATCACGCGTAACGGTTACTTGGGAAGACAAATGCCATCACTCCAAATGTCCCCCCCTTCTTCCTTCTTCCCCCAGCTTTATATGCTGAGCATGACGTCATACAGTATGGAATATCCCTTTGGTCAGTTGGGGTCAGCTGTCCTGGCCATGTCCCCTCCCAGCTTCTCGTGCCCCCCCAGCCTGCTCGCTGGTGGGGTGGGGTGAGAGGCAGAAAAGGCCTTGACTTTGTGTCAGCACTGCTCAGCAGTAACTAAAACATCCCTGTGTTATCAACACTGTTTCTAACACAAACCTAAAACACAGCCCCATACTAGCTACTATGAAGAAAATTAACTCTATCCCAGACAAAACCAGCACAAGAAGCCATTTTAAGACATCAGTTGAGGAATCCTTGGAAAGGCACAGCTTGATCAACAGTGTGCACTTTCAGATACGGAGATCATGCTTTAAAGACACTGAATCCTTTGAAGGTACTATTACCATAGCCAAGGCATTTAAAATTGTACATAAAGTTGTTGGGCTCTTTTTTCCCCTTTAGGTATTTATTAGTGTTTTACATCAATGGTTAATATCAAGGGTATGAAATCAGGAAATAGAAAAAAACATAAAACATTGAAAAGTGGCTAAAGATTAGAAAACAAACAAACAAACAAGTAACATGCAGGGACATTAAATTATAGACAACTTTTCTTCAGCAAGCTTCTTCTAGGGTGATGAAGAAAATCAAACCCTCCTCATCCAGTTTGATAACTGTTGTGCCTTAGTTAGGAGTTTAAGTAAATCATGCAAAAGCAGCAGCCTGGTATCTCTCATAACTCCATTTCTTTTCCTTCACTTGAAAAAAGTGGGGCAAAGTGGGGTTTTGTGTGATCCCCCTGTAAAACTCCATAGTGTGATGGAACTCAGGGGTGGTAAAGAGGAAGCAAATACTCTAGCAAAATATACTGATTCAGTAATTTTGGATCAGATGTTTATCTACTTTGGAGCACTCTGTGCATCAGGTCATTCACAAAGAAAATAAATGCAGCACACATTTTGAATCCTTCGTTAAGTGATTTTCTTTTCCTTTGGCTGTTCATCATTATTAAAATCTGATGTGTGACAGAAATACGTGTGAGAAGCATCAGTTAGAAATAATCCTGTATGGAAAGAAGGAAAGATGAAAATTAATGGGTAAAATAATTGCTGAAGGATAGAAACATGATGGTGAAATGTGAAATATCCCAATGCCAGGGGAACTAACGATACGTATCCCAGGAAATCTTATCTACAACACACAAAGTATTATGGAGTTAAGTTCCATTGAGGAAGATGGTTCCTTAAAATCCACCAAAAACTTGCTTTGAATAACATTTAGCACACTGCTCTCTTAAGCAAAGCTATAAGCATGGGCATTGAGAAATACCTCTGGTACTTCTTGTTATTAGTAAATCGAGATATTTTCAAGTTGTTTACCTGGTGTTTTATATATTAAACTACTTAAAAACTTTTAGTTCTTGTGATTAATCATGGAGAATGTTCACTAGCCATGAATATATTTGAGTGCTCAGTGAGAGGAAGGTTTCTAATCATCAGAAGAGGATAATCCCGTCCTCACAGCATCAGCGGTTCACAAAAGCCTCAATTGGTATCAAGAGAGTTCAACAACATTAGGAAATACAGTATTTGAGATGCAGCAGCAGTCCCTCAAATATGAAGTATGGAACAGCACAAAAGGAGCCTGAACTTGATGACACCGGAGGTCTCTCCCTGTTATATGTTTATGTTTATAGCTTATGGACATTGTCTGTTAATTCCAGTATCTATTTTGCAACAGGATAAATGCAGAATATCTGAAGAAACATACTTTGTCTCTTCACATGTGGGTATAGCCAAGTATGTGATAAATATGCGATGTTCTACAGCAGGGGAAAATCTTCCTAATTTCTTGATGATAAAGTATAAAGTTTGACTATTTTTATCTTAATACACATTTAATATATGATTAAAAGTGAAAATTAAAAATTAACTGTCTTAACGTGTTTAAGGACTTCAACTTTCATGAAATTTTCACAGATATTTTGAGCTGGGTGTATGTTTTTGACATGAATGCAAATGCTGTTTGCAACAATGACAAGTAATGATCGTAAAATCATTCACGGCCCTTTAGTGGCGTATTTGGGGCTCATTTGTTTCTGCTTTTATAAATTATAATTTTGTTTTCCTAATTATTTTACATTATCTCTCTTTGGTTTTATGCCAAAGTTTTTTTTTAATGAATACATCAATTTTAAGAGAAATAAAGCAAATGTAAATAAAATACTATTCTTATATACAAAGAGTTGCAAGACAAATATTCCTATGAAAATAACACCTATTACAAGCATAAATATGTTCAAGTAGAAGTAGAAAGTGGTGGTGTTTCCTCCAACGGTAGCAGGAAAAAAGCTTTGCCTGAAAAAGTGTGACAGAAAAGGGCTATGGGGTAGTCAAGAGTGGATTTAGAAATTATTTGCCTTCTTAGACAATTTTAGCAAGCCAGCCTTTTAGCTCTCTATGTCCTGATTATTTGAAACTAAATGTTTTGCACAGGAAATGAAAATAGGTTGATTAAGCATATTCTCATCCTCACCCCATGTGTCCCGTATATTACTATGACACCCTGTGATGTAGGATATCTACAATGCAGAGGTAATAGATGGGAAATTGTTTCAGGCCCCAGTGGTTCTGGTGTATGATTATGATACAGGCTAGCAATCATAGAAATTGCTTCTGAAAGTCATATACAGCTCACCCATTCACTGAGCTGCTCATGGAAGCCGGGGATTTGTGTGCTCCAGCAAAGCATATGTTATAAAAGAGTTATTTATAATGAAATCTTGCAGATGAGTCTTATTTCTCTAACTCCTTCATGTGGATTATAGCTTGTGAAGACAGGAAAGAAGAGTTATACCAAACTGTTCTGTAAGTAATTATCTTCCCTTGACATATGGCACGATTTCTTGTTCGAAGCAGATGCTGTCAGTGTAGCAACCTAGCACCAATGAAGACATTGTCAGTTGTATGGTTACATTACAGTGCGTGCATAATTAGTCATTTTACATCTACTTTTACTTTATTTTGACAATTAGGAAGTTTAACAAGAGAAGGCTATGGAGGAACTGTGACTTTTCTACTTCAGGCAGAACGCAGACTTGAGAATTGAGGACTATGTACTTCTCACCTCTTCCAAGTTCAATTTAAATTGAACTAGCACTGAACTAACAGGTTCTCTGAATGTTTTTATCATATATATACCTAAATGTCTGCTGTAAATTGAAGCAGGCTAAACATATTTTAAATTCAGTAGATATTTCCCTGGGAGTATCTATGTTCTTTCTGAAAATTTTCATTTCGGGCATTTAGAAAATACCTAATACTATCAGTTTTTCTCAGTTTTATACAGTGTTTATGGTAGTATGTCACACGAATCAAAAAAAGGAAAGGAAAAAACACCTGAGAATACAATGGAAATTATGCTTTGCAGATATTGTAGACATCTCCACTTTTCTATGAAAGCTGTGAAGAAAAAGCTGGCCAAACTTTTCCATTGACTCAGCCTTCAAGCACAGATTTTAAGGTTTTATAAAGTTGCTGATTATGTTTTCTGACGTCATGGTAGCCTGTTAATACTAGCTTGGAGCTACTCGCTGGATGTACTAGGGTCTAATCTGACTTCTGGTGAGGTCAACAGAAAGACCCTCAGATGAGGCCCTCTAACAGGCAGCTGTGACTGAGACGTGCTGCCGGGTGAGTCAGGTGCAGGAAAAAACCAGACAGCCTTCAGGAACTGAACAGCTCAGTTTTCGTTGCTGAGAGTAGTTTCTGATTTAGGGACGGCATTCCCAGACCTTCACTTACTGCGTATTAAAAACTGCATATACGTGTATATATATATAATTTTGCCATTATCTTAGAAAATGTTTTGAGGTACTGAAAGTGGACAGGAAAGGTTTTGTTTCTTCCCCCCGTAGTCTACAGGTACAATAACCAACATCCAGAGTTTTTACATCTGGAAATAATCAGAAATTTGGGAAGCAGTCAGCTTCAGCGGCTGAAGAAAATAGGATTCTCGGTTTCCTAACGGATGCACTTTAGAATTCCCATTAATTTTCAGAATGGTGTTCCCAGTTTTATTTTCTATCATTTAAATAGATATTTACCTTCTATGCCAAGGTCTGCTTGCATGGTCTAATATTATTATTATGATCAAAGCAAACCCTCCCCAGAGATTATATGCTACATACCTCAGTCTCTTAATGAGGACATTAGTAACTGAGAAGCTTTCATTGTACATATTTTACACGTTAACATCACAAACCCAAGCTCCTAATAAGCCATCCTTTTCATTATGTGATTTCCTCTTTGTGCCTATATAGTATTCAATGTCTTCAATTCTCATTTCAGCTAGAAGCCAAATAAGGTGTTACCTAGCAACTTACAGACATTGATTGTCTACTTCCCTACTGACAAATGTAATGACTAAATAAAGGGAATAATATTTTTTCCTAGTTTTTTAATTAAATGTTTATCACTATTTGAACCTTGGGAAGCAACTAAAATGTGTCCCACAAAGACAAATATTGAATAAGAGCTACTTTTCCTGACTTTGGCAATTTCTGTTCATATTTTTTTTTCTAATTCAAATTATTACTGTGGAAATTATTAATATAAACAACTTTAAATTATGGGTCTTTTAAGACACCTCCTGGCCCACTTCCTCAGATCACCTTTTAGCAGCTTCATCAGAGTAAACCAGGACCGGTCTCCCACAGAAGCTGCAGGTGTTCAGCATTGTATTTGACCATTAGGTCAGCTCCTCAGGGGCTAAATGAGGGACAAAACTTTACTCCTCATGTTCTGAGAAACACTGTGGCCTTCAGCCTGGCACTTTTTGCACTTCCCATGCATATGCTGTAATAGTATACTATGTTCATTTTCAGAGTACTTCTCTCAGTTCCATAAAAGAAAATGTCTTTAAAAAGATGAAATTGAGTTAAGACTATGAAACAGTACATCATTTGGCTTTTGTAGAACATAGCATAACAACAGAGGAAATCGCAGGACATATTTTGCTACCACTCCAATTATTTACATCAACTTGTTCAGGCCTGTTTCTGTAAATAGAAATTCACAAATATTTTAAAGCAATATGTAATAAGGAGAAATGAGAAGTCAAAAATATCTTTATTCAGGTCCCTTTCAGAAAGGATATAACAGCAAAACTAACCCATGCTGGTCCTCTTCTCACTAGCCCCTTTCTCTATCTTTTGGCTTTCTAATAGCAGAAAACCAAGCCCATTGTTCTGCTTCACACACAAAGCTCTTTATGCAATTAAAATGCAATATTGAAAATGATGATTTATATAAACATTTATCGCAAAGGTTGTGCGTGTCAAGCGACCTGTTTTCTGGCAGTGTTTCCTACAGCAGTTTGATTTTATGCAACCCATCTGGAACAAACTCCCGGAGCATTTTAACTCTGGAATGCAATTTTAACTTTGGTCTCCAGATGGTCCAGTCCTTAGAGTTTTACTAGTCAAGTCACAAATAAAGTTATCTATGCAAAAATAATAATTAACAAAGATAAGTGCTTTTATTTAGCAAAGAAAAAGCCACTCTCAGAAAATTGTCATCTACAATGTGCAGAGAGCACAGTTGCTTTTCTCTACTGACACAGACCCATAGAGAATTAGGATTAAACTGCATCATTTGTTTTCTAAAGTTGAGGAGCCTCGTTGGTGGTCTCCTTCCTTCGTGCATGAGCTGTACTCAGGCCCAGGACCCCTGGGCTGGGCTCACTGGGGGTGGTGGACTTGTCCCCTTGGCGATGCCGTGACCCTGCCGGCCCCATGGCCCCCAGATCCCTGTCCTCATGGGGTGGCCCTCCCACTGCTCCCTGGTAGGCAGAGTCTTTGGAAATGGGAACTTTCTCAGTGATTTCCTCAGAAAAAATCACTGAGAAAGCACCGCTATTAACCGCTGAAAGGTGAATGACTCCCAATGTTATTGCAGACCAAGGAACACATTAAGAATTACGGAATCTATTTTACAAGAAAGAGTAAGGAACATCATTGCTGCTTTCAATTTAAAATGCAAACAGTCAAATGGAATATCCATTAAGTCGTCATCTTTTGGAATGAAATTCAAATCACTCTAGTTAAGGCTTGCTTCCTTTATTTTATCAGTGTAAGAACAAAGACAGCCCATACTGCTCAAAACCACCCAGCTGTCTGCCCAGCAAACCTTTGGGTGCGGGGGTTCAATGGTGTCTTTCTGGGCCACCTTATGTGCTAATATTAACCAGTCCAGTTGTCATGCGTGTAACGGTGAGGGTAATGGTACTGCGCCCGTATGTGCACCTGCTCTGGCTTGCGACTGAAGCTCAAATGCAAGAGGAAACTTTCATACATTTTTGTGAACCTGCTCGCAATTTCATTGTCTGCAAGAGGGATTTCTTTCCCCCACCAACCTTTATCTTGTCATCTTTCTTTTCCTATTCTGCTGACAGGAATAATTATTTTTAACACTTTTGTATTCTAACTGTAGAGTATTTATTTCTGAGAAATTATATATTACCCACTGTGTTTCCTGGTATTATTTATGATACTGCACTGCTTTCCAAAGTTGATAATGGTTTTCTCAGTGCTTCAGAAATATTGTTCTGTAAACACTGGACATGCTAGGAAGCTCTGACACCTTCGGGTAAAATTTAGCACTCCGTTTTTTGCAGTCATTTGTGCATATTACTAATAGTCTAGACTGGATACATGTTCAGTTGAGTTGTACTTACTTGGAACTTGAAGACATCTGGTGCCTCCATGCTGCAGATCCCATTACTCCATAGAGAGACGAGCTGTCTTTAAATGCCTGCAGTTTCTCAGAAAAGAAAATTAACCTGTGTTGAGCTCTGTGCTGTCACTGCTGGTTTTTTCCCTGTTACCAAATGAATTCATTTATAGTAGTTTTGATATCTCTGTGCTACACCAGAGCTGTTATGGGAGGTATATCTAATGATTTCAGTGAAACTACTTAAACTGGAAAACTAGTACATATGTGGTTTTATATGTGGTTAAGTGCTTTACAGACTGAAGCTCTACTGCCTTTAACAGTCCCTGTGTGCACTAGTATATGGAAAATGAGTGTATTGGTAGAAATCTGTATTTTCATTTAACTATTCAACATAGCTGTAAGCATAGCTTTTATTAGACATATGTTTGATTCTTTTTTCATGTTTCTTATTGTCCATAAAGATTTGAGTTTTAGACAGAAGATTTGAAATAGCTGAAAAAAATTAATGGCCATTTACATTAACTCCTAAGGTAATTAACAGAGAAAAATGAGTTGAAATCTTAAAGACAATATATTCTCACATACGTTTGTATGCATGAGAGATTTCCCAGCAGTTAGAAATTGTATAAATGCTTATTTCTCACTTTTATGAAATTTATAAATTTGTATATCTACATCAATTTTTAATTCCTTCCTGAGATTATTTCATTCAAACTCTCATCAAAGACCTGCACACACGAAACTACTATCTTTTTATTTCTCAGTCTAGTGATATTTAAATGGATTTTATTTGGCAATCGGAAAATAGTATTTTTATAAACAATATGCTCCCATGATTCTGATGCGCCCCAGACCACTTCGGTTTAAGAGATATGTGCTCGTAGGGATGAATTTTCTAACTTCTGCTTTCAAGGACTATATCTTGCTTCTGGTAAAGCTTTTCTTATCTGACGTACTGAAACAGAGAAGCAGACGCCCCTGAACACGACAGATGAACTTCCCCTGAACAGGGCCTGATGAATGCTGTGGATAACTGCTGGAGAATAAGGGGTGGGGGACAACACTAATGGACAGGCCCTGACAGGTTAAACATGAACATTTTATACTACAGGTCTTGTAATGTTTTAAAGAATTTTTATTGCAAATAGATAGATTGTGAAAGCTGAAGAAACAGGAGGCTTGTAATCACGCTAGGTATATTCTGGGCAGCACCTCTGTCTCCCAGGTACTGTAGTGCCATGCTGCCGCTTGAGGTTTGCAGAGGAGCTGTGGAGGAGGAGGGCGTGCTGGCAGCCAAGGGCAGAACACGTCCACTGCATGGAGGTAAGCTGAACCCACCACAGTCCTTGTTTAGTGGGGTCTCACTGTCTCCTTGCTAGCCACAAACTTCTGGAGAAGCAAAAGGAATAGAAATTCTAGTTAAATCTGACACTAAAAAAAAAAAAAAGGCAAAAAATAAACACCCCAAAAACAGAAACAGCAAAAGCTTTTCAAGTGAACACTTGACTAAGTAAGTCAAGCTACCTGTGGAGCTGTACATGAATTCAAGTATGAATTCACGCTGGAGAAAACGACCTCCTGAGGTTTAATGAACTCCATACAAACAACAGGAAAGTTTTCCAGGGAAGTCATAAATTCTGTTTCTGTTACTTCTACATTCATGAAATAAGTGGCTGCTTAATGTAGTTGGATTAAAAACCTTTAAGATGAAAACAAAACGAGATTTTTATTGTGGATCTTAGAACTCTAGTGGGGCCAGGGGACTGCTGAGAGAGCATGGCAGCGAGCTGTCTTCAGCGACATTACTGTAAGCCAGTAAAATCTAGAGCTGCTTTAAAACAAGCACGACTAACAGTCTGTACTGCTCTGTCATAAGCTCCAGCACTCCAAAACACAGGGACTAATACCCTGGAGACTTCCAGTTCACACTGAGGCTTTTTTTTTTTTTTCCTTAAGCCAGTGTTATTAAAGTGTTTTTGATGAAGATAAACACACCTTTTTCCCCCCCAGTGAGATATCTTTTTGTTTCTCCACCCCACACCCCCATTTAGTTGACTTTTTAAATTCACAGTGTGTGGTGTACTGAGCACACTCTTGTACCTTCCCCAGCACCTTAGTGGAGAAAAAATGGCTGGTCACAGCAGCTGAAACACATGACATTTTAAGCAAAAGTGATTCAGAAAAAGACAACTCTCTTTGCAACAAGAGAGAGCAAGCAACAGAGCTATCATTTGTTAAATTGGGTATTGTCTCATTACATTTCTAAGCGTAGTGTCAGGAAAGATTAGGCACAGACTGACAGATTCAACTGGCTCAACAACTTTGCCACAAACACACAGAAAACATTAGCTCAGCTATTAAGGATACACGTAAGCTAATTTCTGACAGACATTTGCTGTTATATGGATTTGATGTCATTACAGTTCATTGAGTATCCCGTGCATAAAGCAAACATACCTTGCCATACGCTGAAAAGAGGATGAAGAGATAAGCTAGGGAGGATGAGAGAAACTATTTGCTTCTATGACTCGGTCTTTTTCTATAACTGAGGGATATTCTTATCAAACAAACCATTCCAACAAAATGAAACGTACCTTGAACCTTCTGTCAAAATCGGAGTCTAAACCAAAGACTTTCTCAGGTTTCAAAACATGCCTTTTCGCATCTTTTAGGCTGTCATATCTCCCATTCGTGAAGCACAGGAAATGGAAATATGGCAGTAGTATTACCAAGGTAATCGTACTGTGCTTCAGGACCAGATTTCCCTGTTAAATATTCAGTTTGAATTCTAGGCCAGAGTAAGAATCGTGACTTAGAAGTAAAGCGAACATTTGCATGAAATTTGAGTGAGTCATACTTAAACTATGTCATATTTCTCTGCGAATATTTAAAGCTTTGAATTTTAACTTCATCTAAATGCAAAATTCTTTCATTTTCATTCTGTTTTGTCGAATTTTTGGCTGGTCTTAAAGGAAAAAAAAAAGGAAAAAACCCACCTCTGGGAAGAATGTAATTGCTGAAACCGCAGGAGGGCTCGTGTTCCTCAGCCTCTCCTGCCTTCAGTGGGGCTGAGGGAGCTGAGGGCTGAGGCAGACCGGCTCACGCTGACGCTGCTGGCGTCCCAGAGCCTTCGGGAGCAGATTGTCACGTCTGTGCAGTGAGAGCGCCTTCAGTGGGGCTGAGGGAGCTGAGGGCTGAGGCAGACCGGCTCACGCTGACGCTGCTGGCGTCCCAGAGCCTTCGGGAGCAGATTGTCACGTCTGTGCAGTGAGAGCGCTTCCTCCCCCTCCTTCTCCCCTGGCTTTGCTGTTCCCAGGGCTATTTCTACACTTTTTCTATTTCATTCAAACTCTCATCAAAGACCTGCACACACGAAACTACTATCTTTTTATTTCTCAGTCTAGTGATATTTAAATGGATTTTATTTGGCAATCGGAAAATAGTATTTTTATAAACAATATGCTCCCATGATTCTGATGCGCCCCAGACCACTTCGGTTTAAGAGATATGTGCTCGTAGGGATGAATTTTCTAACTTCTGCTTTCAAGGACTATATCTTGCTTCTGGTAAAGCTTTTCTTATCTGACGTACTGAAACAGAGAAGCAGACGCCCCTGAACACAACAGATGAACTTCCCCTGAACAGGGCCTGATGAATGCTGTGGATAACTGCTGGAGAATAAGGGGTGGGGGACAACACTAATGGACAGGCCCTGACAGGTTAAACATGAACATTTTATACTACAGGTCTTGTAATGTTTTAAAGAATTTTTATTGCAAATAGATAGATTGTGAAAGCTGAAGAAACAGGAGGCTTGTAATCACGCTAGGTATATTCTGGGCAGCACCTCTGTCTCCCAGGTACTGTAGTGCCATGCTGCCGCTTGAGGTTTGCAGAGGAGCTGTGGAGGAGGAGGGCGTGCTGGCAGCCAAGGGCAGAACACGTCCACTGCATGGAGGTAAGCTGAACCCACCACAGTCCTTGTTTAGTGGGGTCTCACTGTCTCCTTGCTAGCCACAAACTTCTGGAGAAGCAAAAGGAATAGAAATTCTAGTTAAATCTGACACTAAAAAAAAAAAAAAAGCAAAAAATAAACACCCCAAAAACAGAAACAGCAAAAGCTTTTCAAGTGAACACTTGACTAAGTAAGTCAAGCTACCTGTGGAGCTGTACATGAATTCAAGTATGAATTCACGCTGGAGAAAACGACCTCCTGAGGTTTAATGAACTCCATACAAACAACAGGAAAGTTTTCCAGGGAAGTCATAAATTCTGTTTCTGTTACTTCTACATTCATGAAATAAGTGGCTGCTTAATGTAGTTGGATTAAAAACCTTTAAGATGAAAACAAAACGAGATTTTTATTGTGGATCTTAGAACTCTAGTGGGGCCAGGGGACTGCTGAGAGAGCATGGCAGCGAGCTGTCTTCAGCGACATTACTGTAAGCCAGTAAAATCTAGAGCTGCTTTAAAACAAGCACGACTAACAGTCTGTACTGCTCTGTCATAAGCTCCAGCACTCCAAAACACAGGGACTAATACCCTGGAGACTTCCAGTTCACACTGAGGCTTTTTTTTTTTTTTCCTTAAGCCAGTGTTATTAAAGTGTTTTTGATGAAGATAAACACACCTTTTTCCCCCCCAGTGAGATATCTTTTTGTTTCTCCACCCCACACCCCCATTTAGTTGACTTTTTAAATTCACAGTGTGTGGTGTACTGAGCACACTCTTGTACCTTCCCCAGCACCTTAGTGGAGAAAAAATGGCTGGTCACAGCAGCTGAAACACATGACATTTTAAGCAAAAGTGATTCAGAAAAAGACAACTCTCTTTGCAACAAGAGAGAGCAAGCAACAGAGCTATCATTTGTTAAATTGGGTATTGTCTCATTACATTTCTAAGCGTAGTGTCAGGAAAGATTAGGCGCAGACTGACAGATTCAACTGGCTCAACAACTTTGCCACAAACACACAGAAAACATTAGCTCAGCTATTAAGGATACACGTAAGCTAATTTCTGACAGACATTTGCTGTTATATGGATTTGATGTCATTACAGTTCATTGAGTATCCCGTGCATAAAGCAAACATACCTTGCCATACGCTGAAAAGAGGATGAAGAGATAAGCTAGGGAGGATGAGAGAAACTATTTGCTTCTATGACTCGGTCTTTTTCTATAACTGAGGGATATTCTTATCAAACAAACCATTCCAACAAAATGAAACGTACCTTGAACCTTCTGTCAAAATCGGAGTCTAAACCAAAGACTTTCTCAGGTTTCAAAACATGCCTTTTCGCATCTTTTAGGCTGTCATATCTCCCATTCGTGAAGCACAGGAAATGGAAATATGGCAGTAGTATTACCAAGGTAATCGTACTGTGCTTCAGGACCAGATTTCCCTGTTAAATATTCAGTTTGAATTCTAGGCCAGAGTAAGAATCGTGACTTAGAAGTAAAGCGAACATTTGCATGAAATTTGAGTGAGTCATACTTAAACTATGTCATATTTCTCTGCGAATATTTAAAGCTTTGAATTTTAACTTCATCTAAATGCAAAATTCTTTCATTTTCATTCTGTTTTGTCGAATTTTTGGCTGGTCTTAGGTCTTAAAGGAAAAAAAAAAACCCACCTCTGGGAAGAATGTAATTGCTGAAACCGCAGGAGGGCTCGTGTTCCTCAGCCTCCTGCCTTTTCCCAGAGGCGCCACCAGCTTCACTGATGCAGCGGTGGCCTGCGCGTGGAGAGGCCCTTGCAGAGCTGGCTGGAGCCGGCTGGAACCGGCTGTCTCCGGCACCGGGCAGTCCCAGCCACTGCTCACAGAGGCCATCGCCATGTACACAGCTTTTCTGGGCCAAATCTTTGACAGTGTCTTCGTTTATCTGAGAAGAAATATATCCTGTTTGCAAAGTCGGAGGGCAGAAGTTTGGTTCTTTTAGATACGGTCTCGACTATTGTCCCTTTTGTGCCATAGCTCCTTAAAAATCAATACAAGTGAAAGGGCTACTCCAGAGATGCATGGCGAGAAAAGGCTTTTGTAGCTAAAGGTGAGTTGGAAGGATGTGAGGCCTGCAGGTGTGTTTTGAAAGACAGGCTGGTTGGGAAGTTTAAAGTTTGTATTATACTATGGGACGCCAGGGCCTTTCTGCTCCAGTGTGTGCTAGGCCTCTTTAGTCAAAGAACTTTTTAATTCATTACACAGTGAAATGTGGATAAAACTGATGCATAAAGTACAGAAGAGCTGGGAAGTCAGACTTCTGCACAAAGCAGGGGATTCACAGATGCGTTTCACATCACACAAATGCTTGGGACACACTTTTATGCCAGTAATGCACTGTGCTAGTAAACTCAAACTATCATGTGTCTTGTGACTTAATACTGTTTTTCATCACTTCCCACTTTCTGCCATGGCTGACGTGGAGCTTTGGGGATTTGCTTTCCTTTCCTGCTACCTGTCAATGGAGAGACTCAAGCCCGAGTGCCTTAAAAACAACAGCTAAGTGCTCTAAAACTACATCAAAGATACCGTATCGTAAGGCTGCACTGCAGTCATAATGATCAAAACACATGTATGGATGGATTACAGACCTCACCATCATTCCAAACTCATGGTGTTCACTTACTCTTTATCGTCAGTATCTGCAGTTTATTCTGTACATATACATATACAGAGATAACTATTACACACTTATCTCTGTGAAGAGTCTGTATTCATAGCACTACAAGCAAAGAGAGATAATAATAATCTGTCAAAAGAGCAGTACAGGTAGAACTCCTTTTATTCCAACAGCTTCTTTTTCTTGGTGTAATAAGAATTGGTTTATATTTCTTGCACAGGAATTGTACATGACATTCAGGGATTAAGGTTCCTGAGGCCTACTTAGTTCAGAAATGGGCATTTGAAATTCTGTGCTATGGTAGGCATATCATTATAGTTCATTAGCTGTTGTTTTATCTTCAACTATATAGAATAAGACAGATTTTGATATACTCCCCTGTCTTGAAACTATTTTGCAAATTTTCTTTTCTCCATCCCAGAGTCAAACTTTTACCTGCAGATTTATGTTTCAGTTTAAAAGCAAGTGCTTTTCTCACACTAAACATGACCAGCAAAACCTAGGCAGCACTAGATCCACAGTGGGTGGGACTCTGCACAGCTCTGGGATGTCGGCTTTCTCCAGGTAATACCAATTCAGATCAGCAGAAAGTTTGCCCCAGTGTTTAACAGGTTTGAAATTCACCAGAAATGTAAAGGATGTACTATGTTTATTTTGACAGCTGTATTTGTTTATGACATTAGAAAAAGGAATAAATACAATAAAAGATATTTTAAAGCATTTAAATATCAGAAAATAGTTGTACCCAAACAAGTCCTTCTCAGATACTTTTGCAGTTAGCTAGCACATTTTCCATGATGACCACATATATATCAGTCTAAGTCCTGCTCTGTTTCCAAAGTTGTCTCTGATTGGCCTCACCCCAGTGAGGGGAAGGGCTTATAGCCATAGCACCAGGCACCTGTTTTGGCTTTGTCTTTCCCTGGTTGGTAGCACCTGTGCAGGAGGTAACTGCTGACCTTGATACTGGTTGAACTGGAGGGAGAACTGCGACAGGAACCTTGCTTGTGAAAACAGGTATTTTAATATATTTTAATTTTCTTTAAACAGATGGTAGAAAAAGAGCAAGGAAATCCGTGCTTTTTCTTGTAGGATGACAATGTGCAGTATAAATACTATCTGTCAACTTTAGAGGTCGAGTCTTTAACTCTGAAGTGTTATCCACTGTGGGAAAATATGCTTGATGTTGTTTGTAGGTGGAAGTGATTTATTAGGGTTGGAATGTGGTCACAGTGGTATAAATCAAAGATAACCCGGTAGACCATAAACACCTTTTTTGTAACTGTAGAGTGTATTTTTAATTTAATACTGTTGTGCTGTGAATAGTCAACTCAATTGTCCTTTTGGATTTTCCCAAGATAATGAGGGGGAAATGTGGGATTAAATGTTTATTTCTCTGTTTAGAAAAATAAACTTGTTCCTCCACACCAAAGCTGTATCAGCTTTTAGGGAAATCGGGAACTTTTATCTTCATCATGTGATTTTTAAGTTTTCAGCTCATCTCTATATTCTTGGATGCAGCTTTGCCATCTCAGAATTTGGTTGGTAGCTAATACTGCAGACAAGTTGGGGGTCAGATGAGAACAGTCCTTTTGGTTTGATACTAGTGGAGGAACAAATTAGGCAAGCAAGATTACAACCAGATTTTTTTTGTGGTTCTGCCTGGTTTGTGCTGCAACATGAGCAGTAATGGTCCATAAAGCATAGTCTTGACTGAAGGCTCTTCTTGGTGTGAGGTTAGCTTGCAGCAGGCTTTATCAAACTGTAGTTAATAAGTCAGCTAAAATCAGATTCACAGTTAGAAAACCAGTCAGCTGAGCAATTATTTTCAAATGTATACAGTTCATCTTGATTCTCTATCTAAATGCTTAAGCACTTTTTTAAAGAACTTCTGTAAACAAAATTTATTTTAACAAAATGTCCTTTCTTTTAATTGGTTTTAAAATAAATCCATTTGATTTTTTTGTGTGTGTGGGTGTGAAATGGCTTTTAAATAAGAGAAGTTTTATGGATTTCATAAAATACGTTTTGTTTTTACTTTTATAAGGCAAAATATTTTTTTCATCAATAGAAGAATAATACTTGGCTGATAAGGAACCGTCTCTCATTAGAGATAGGGTTTATAATTTAACGTGTGTAGGAAGTGATAAGCAATAGCTCTGATTCTCCAGTAATAATGGCAGTTGTGATGTAGTGTGTATAATACAGAGGATTCTTCTTTTTGCTCAATTCCAGAAATATATCAATTCTTTGCTAATTTTCTATTGCTAACTCTACATCAGCTGAGCTGTAATGTTGTATATACAAAACTTAGAGTGCTACTCTGCTTTTATTGCTTTCCCTGATAAAAACTCTTTTTATGTTATTAATTCTAATGCAGAGCAACAGGGGAAAAAAATACGCTTACCACATGATAGCGGTACCAAGAAGTTCCTCCACAGAAGAGAATGATTGTCAGGGTTGCTGTTATTTTATTACTGTTCCCAATTATTTGACTGTTTCACAGCAGCCATAAAACAGATATTAATCAGAAAAAAATCAATATGTTAATTAGAAAAATTCAACTCACCAATGGCCAAATCCTCTGGAAAGGGCAGTAAATGACTATTACTTTCAGAGCTGAATATTTCAGGAAATCTAGATTTCTGAAACTGCCAGAGACCTGAAAAGAAGAAAAAAGTGGAAGAATTATAATTTCTTGATAAATCTGAAAGATCATTTGGCTAATTTATACTGGCTTTTTCAGCAAGAGTCTTCAAGATTTTTAGAGAGCTTAATATTCCCATGAAGCTTCTGGAATGCAGCATGATTCATAAAGAAAAAAGAGAAGACTTTTAAGTTCTGTTAATGTGTGATGCAAGTGGTAGTGCTTGTTTTCAAAACAATATAGAAAGCTTTAAATCCTGCTTGGTCTGCTGAAATTCCACATTCATCCAATAATCACATCTTTAAAATGCTATGACCGTGTTTTATTGTTTTGAGTTTTTTCTAAATTTTCTCTCTTCCCTTCCTTAGTTCACAATGTGTCTGATAAAAGTAGCAGTTGTTCTGCTCTTTAGGTAAAAATCTCCCCAAGAAAGTCTGTGAATAGTTCTATTGGAAAAATAAAGACTTATACAAGAAGCAGCTTTATAACCATCCTAGTCTAATTTTGGGATCTTCTAAAGTATTCATAGATGGTGCATACAACTCCTTTAAAAAGGCTTTATAAATCTATTTGTACCTTTGATTCCTTCAACCTCTAGGTTTAATCCAGGGGCTTACTTTTGCAGAAAAATCACGTTATTTATACCTACTTTTAAGAGCTTGTTTTTTCCTTTTCAGCTTTGTTACCGTTTACTGCTTTCTCTATTCCTTCCAGTGGTGTTGGCTATAAGGCTCTTCTGATGCCTCCACTTCCTTTATACAGACTGATTTCTTCTGTTAATTGAAATCCTTTTGTGAAGTTCAGTTCTGCAGTTTCCTCTGGTTTAACTAGTTTCCGTAAAATTTCAGTTGAATTTTCTCATGGAACATGTTGCAGTATTTTTTATTATCAGTAGATCTGCATTTACAGTGGGACCTCTAAGCTTAGTTCAGTACTTCAAGTAATTCAATAAAAATTATATCTCTGTGTTGTATTCTATCTGAAGTTTTGGACTTGTGGTTTTTTGGTCAAAATTACAGCATCTTAGATCAAAGACTGCTGGATAGCCTTAACAGCCTGATTGTTTGGGTTTTTTTTCTTCTTCTAATCCCTAGGGTCTGTCTACAGAGGTGCGGACAGTTGTCTTTGCTGCAAGCCAGCTGGATGCAAGCCAGTTCTTGTTTAAAAGCCTTGTGGCAGAATTACTGTGACTATGAGCTGAAGCTACTGTGTCCCACCTCTTGGTTCAGGTAAGGTAGATGTGTCTGTGTTAATTTATCTGTCGGCCTATTCTGGGATACAAAGAGCTTGAATTGCCTTTGAAAGTGGACTCCTTAAGGAGTAACACCATATGAGGTATAAATGAAATACTGTACACATAACTGAGCATCTTTGAGGGGCTGTCAAATTTCTATTAAGTATTTAAAAGGTTTTCTTCTTTTTCATTTTAGTATTACCTTTTGGAAACAATGCTTCCTTTTTTTCTGAAAGAAACATTTTCCTGGAATTTTATGTATACTTCTCTCTTTTTTAAAAAAAGACTAAATATTTTATAATAGTGATTTAAAAATATTTCACTTGTGTTGAGAAAGTACTAGCTTTAGTGCTTGGTACTGTCAGAAGAATGTGTTTGCCCAGCAGGTTCAGTCCAAGATGGATGGAGAGATTAGATTTTGATTGTATGCACATAACTTCTCTGTCACCATGGTCCAAAGACAGGCTTTGATTTTTTCCCATTATGAGGAGTAGCAGAGCTGTATGTCTTCTGGCGATGACAAGTTTAGTTTCCTGCTTATGAAGTCTGATGCTGTATTATGGTGTGTTAAGTTAGAAATACAAGGTATGAAGGGTTTATGTGGAGAGAAAATAATCAGTGAAAAACATAACTTGCTGGATTGAAAAGTTCTATTCCTGGATTTATACTTAATTTATATTTGTTGTATTTTGTACATATATATTTCAATTTACATTCATTAGAATACATTAAGATGTACATCAGTGTTGAAGTAGGGCTCCTATGTAAGGCAACTTTGGAAAAGAAATGTACTTGTATATATTTAGAAATTTTTGGTCATTTCACAGAGTTCTTCCTTTTGGACCTTTAAAATTGTGTTTCCAGTTACTGTTTGAGAAACTAGAAATTATGGCTATACAGGAATAAAGTGTCATTATGTGGAAGAGAGAGAACAGGAATAATATTGACATGTAAATAGGCATCTTCAAACAGATTATATTAAGAAGTTAGCAACAGTGGTGGAAAATATTTTCACTTCATTGACAAATTTTTATCTTTAATTCAATCAGTGGAACTTATTCTAACCTCAAATACATTAATCTTTTGAGAGATCTAGTTTTTGACAACATAATTTCCTTTCAAGTACTGATGGCATACAAATTTAGATTGTGAATGGAGCCAACTCATTAAGGAAAACACTTGCTCAATAATGGTATAATAATAATGTATTGATAAATTAGATATTAAATAGTCTGCACCCACCTCTAGTGTAGGTCAAATAAGGAAGACCATTTGCTTATGTTATTTAGATAAAGAAAGGAAAGAAAAATCCTGTTAGATGAGAATTACTTGCTCCTTCTGTCAGTGACTTGCCAATGCAGCTGCGAGAGGAGGTGTATTTAAACCTTCTGTCAGTGACTTGCCAATGCAGCTGTGAGAGGAGGTGTATTTAAACTGTTTGGCTGCAATAACCTTAGAGGAGAAACATGCTAACTTGAATGTACGAAGACATAGCCCTTAGTAACTGCTACACAAAATACCCCTTTGAAACCTTCAAAAAGTATCAGGACCACCTCTTGTGAGCATGTGCACATCTATGACATAAACACATATGAAATAATGTCTTCTCATAGTCAAGAAGCAGTCTGATGAACTGTGTTTTACAGAGTTGTCAACTTTGTTATCAACTGCAAAAGTCAATATTTAGGTGCATCTGATAGACCTTTTGAATTTTGAGAGGATTTTGTATCTTCAGATCAATGAAATGATTGAAAGTAAACATGCCCATCCACATTTCCGTGACTTGCAACGTGGATTGCATTAATTGGCTATGCAACTCTGTCAATGTAGGTTAGTTCTGGTCATGTACACCATAGGAGAGCACAACTGAATTCGGTGTGTCATGGACAGGCTACATGGAATCTGTCCTGGCAGTCATCCTTAAAATTTATTTCTAAATACTAGTATCTTCAGCAGATGGATCTGAATGATGAAACATATCTAAAACAAATGAAGTTACAAGATGAAATTACTAATGCCACCTTTGAAATAGTGCATTTTCACTCTTTAGCGTTATCTTTGAAGAACAGATGTATTCAGATAAGCTTATGTACTGTAAAGTATATATATCTTAAGTTACAGAAGTGAGAATAAAACAGCTTATAAGTGGAGTCATCCTTTCAATAGAAGAACAATAAAGAGCTGCAAAGGAAAAATTAACTAGAAGAAAAAAATCTCCTATATAAAAGACAATATCCTGTACTTTTGCTTTACCAAAATCAAATGCTTTTAAGAAATGAGCACAAAATGAAATATTCTAGTAGCTAGATGTTGATCTTCACTGGTAATTAGTTTTCAATTTGAAATGGTATCTCAGATTTTCATCACAATGATTTATCTAGTGCAAGCTTATGAAGTTGGTGGAAAGTATTGACATGATAAAGCTAAAATTATCGCTTATTGAAGAAAGGTATCTAAATATCTGGCAAAGTTACTTGCAGGTCTTTAACTTCAGAGAGAATGGTGAATGATGATTTTCTTTGAAAAAGAGATTACTTTTAAGTCCTTAAAATTTTCTTCTGAAATCAGAGCTATGTAAGTGGAGTCACATCAACACAAAATTTCGTTATGCAACTAGGGCATAAATCACATTAAAGGATCATTATCATTAGTAGTAAGGATGGCTTGGCAAAAAATTTTACTCTGACAATCACAGAATTGGGTCAATTTGAACTCTCTTGCAGATTTGTTGATTTCCTCCACTGCTTCTAGGCCCAAAAAGGAAAAAATGCTGTTTGGTTATTTCTTGTTAGAAATAGTTAGAGTTATTAACTGTTTTTATATCATATATCAGATTTTGGTTTTAAAGTTTACGTGAACTACTAGATTAAAATGTTAATAACAGCAATGTGATAATGCCAGAAAAGTTTAATAATATGAGTTCAAAATATATTTGTAGAAAAAAAAAAATTAAAAAAAAATTCCATCCCCTACATCTTATTTATGCTAGCCAAGCAAAAGGCAGGAGGACAAGACAAAGCAACTGGTTACACTGCAGAATTTCATGCTGCAACCCCATTTTTCTTAATTAATTTCCTGTTCTGGCATGATGCAGAAATAATAAAGGAAAGAATAGTAGTCATTCAGAAGACATAAACCTGTAAAAGCAGCTTGAAAAAAGTATCAGCCATAATTTAATGGGGTTCATAGTTCGATTTTTTTCTTTTAAAGTATGGTAGCTAGTTACACTAATATAGTTAAGCTATGACACACTTACATGCTTAAACAGCTTATGTAAAGAAGGACTCCTTGTTTTTGAGTACTTAGGATGCTTGGCTGGATGAGGGGTGGGCAGGGGGAAGAAATTTTGATTCAGATTTGTGACTGTAACCCTTGTGCAAATTCACTGGATTATCGTGTATAAACGTGGATTTTTAATTGCATGAATTCACTGACAAACATTTCCAAACAGTGCATTTTTGGTTGTGTGTGCTCACAGAAGCTCAAACTTGGAGTAATTGATGCCATTTTGGCAATATTTGTCAAGGGACTTTCATCAGGTATTAAGATGCTTAAACATGAGCGGCTTCAATTAGCTTTTCATGGGAAAAGAAAATGGGAACGTAAGTTGAATAAATGTTTGATATTGTAAGGAAACAATGTATGCAATATAAGTTGCTGAATAGCCTGTTTTGTTTTTAATTGTAAACAGGACAATCTCCAAGAATTGTAGTGCTGAAAAAATTGTTAATATTGAAAACATAACCTGAAAATTTAATTAGCTCAGAACATTGAATATCAGTCTGGAAGCAGTATGTGATTATTCACAAATCATTTACATTTGACTCATTAGAAAGTCACTTGAAAAAGCAAAGTCCATGTTATCAACGTTTATGGTAGACAGAAGGCTTAAACTGGTAAATAATTTGCCACCTGCCTTTAGTAAAAGGAACCTCACTGTATATGAAGTAGTAGCCACAATGTCTTTTGCTGTACAGTATGTAAAAACTAATAGCTCTTTATCAAAATGCAAAACATAAAATATATTCTCTTCTGAGAGATGTCTAAATAATGCTTTTTTACTTCAGTGAAATGATGAGCTTTTGACTTCTGTGTTTGAAAGCAATTAAGGTATTTGCCTCTCTATTTTGAAATGTAGAGGTGCATAATGGTTAAAGCCAGATAATGTTAATAGGAATATTTCCTATTCATTAAAACAAACTAGTGTTAAATCTTAGGGTTTATAGCAAGCCTGTGTCACTTCAGATAAAAGAATGTCATCTGTTTTTATGTCTCCGCATGATTAAATTTGCGTATATATAGCATGTACAGGTTTATGTGTATATAAATACCCATTTATATAAAAACAGTACATCTTTCACATTTTTTTCTTGTTCCAGAAATATTTCTCACTTTTCATCTTTACTATGATAATGCAGAAATTTACATATGATTACTACTAATAAAATTTAGGACAATCAGTTAAAACCTTTCTTTTGTATTCTCTAGAATTAATCTAATTCCTTCTGCAAGCGATATATCCTGGATCCCTGCAGCCGTCTATGGCTTCTCACGTGTAGTATGAAAGAAGTCCTTTTTTTTGTTTTCAATCTGCAGCATGCTAATTTCCCTGCTTGCTCTGGCTTATGTTGTAGATAGGATGTCTAATAGCTCTCTGCTTACCTTCTTGCACATAACTTGAGCACTTTATCATCAGAGTTTTTGCACTTGAAAATATGTGTGTGCTAGTGAATGCAAGTTGTTTCCGTGATAAGAGCAGAAGAGAATTAAATTATTGGTGCTATTTAGAAGGAAATATTTTGGTTGTTGGGTGGTTCTTATCACCAAAGGTCTGTCACTTAGGCCTGTACCAGAAATTCATGTGATGTTTAAACCTCTGGCTCTGGGGATACCTTCAGCCACAGACAGACAGAATCACCAGAACTGGCTTTGGGGTTCTATTTCATTTTTCTTTATGGTTGTACTCTGGTCATGCGTATCCCCTGAACTCCTCATCTTGCTGACTGCTTCTCTGATGATGTATAGTTGCAACACGTCATCAGTGTGCTGTGAGAACCTATTATACTGCCATATATCATTAAAGACCCTTCTCTCAAGGCAGGTTACTATTATATATCATTAAAATGATGGCCAGAGGAATACAATAGGTGGGAGTTATAATATAAATAATATTAAAAATAAATATTATTTGTAATATAAATTTTGTATCAAGAAAGAGTTTCTAGGTCATAAAAACAAACTCATGCACAGCAGAAAATGTTTATAACTGAGATTTTGGTACATAAGACCTACTGTGCTGTGCTATAACTCACTGAGTTGTGACAGGTATGGTGAGTTTATGCAGAACCAAGGCTGAGAACCATTTTGAAATTAAAGGGGACTGTAGAATTTTTCAAATATAAATAAGTACACAATTCACAGTATGAATCTGCCTACAATTCTATACTAAAGCTGCATAACTTCCCCACTGTCTCAGAAATAATCTTCTCAAGTGATGACAAGCTTGAGAAGCAGAGTACTGAGAGGAAGCTGTGGCTTCTGTTCGTAAGAGTTTCCAAACATATGGAAACTGTAAGCAACTGTGTATGCACATACAATTCCCATTGAAGTTACCAGAAATTAACTGTAATTGTCCAGGAATAGAGTTTGACTTGGAATGTTTGCTATAACCTTGTTGTTACAACAGTCTTTGTTAACTTTTCTTATTAGTGAGGATTTTGCAAATACATACCCATTAACACCTTTCTAATGCAAATACATTTCCTACTTTGCAACACAAAAATGTATTGATCCTCAAAAATAATAAAAACAAGGACTATACGTATATGCGTTTGAAGATCTGAAATGGGATGTTTTATCTCTTTCCACACCAGCGATGGCATGCTGCAGTGAATTAGGCTGCTGAAAGCCACTTGTCCTTTCCTGCTCCTCAGTACAGCACACAAGAAGCCTTTTCCTCTGTAATTGCAACAGAAATGTTTACTTACAAACAAATGGTTAAAAAACAAGACTGCAACTCCACAACACTAATATCTATCCTTAGAGATTTTCATTGGTTTATATCTACTGAAACATTAAGCCTCATCGCTTTCCTATTGTCTCTATTAGAATTAGATATTGGTATATCTCCTGCATACTTAATATTCTGTGATTCTAAAGTGCATAATACAGATGTTGCAGAACAAATTGATTTTTTGTTTGTTTCTGTACATGCTCTCGTGATGATGATAGTTATTTCTAATCTAAAACAAAGTAAACATTCATGTACCTACATAGTGTTGATGAAAGTGTTACAAGTAGAACAGTTTAGATTGTCAGATTCGCTTTAAATTTTTTGATTTGTTCTGTGTTCTACCTTTTCCTTAATTCAGTTTTCCACTTTCCTAGAATATTTCCAGACTTGCTTAAAAAAAAAAAAAATCTAAATCTTCATTCTCTTTTAATACTAGTTTAGTTGTGTGATTCACTTGCTGTAGAACAGTTGTTCCTGATTTAGAGAACTCGTGCTAAAATTAGGAAGGGAAAAAATCTATCAAGGTAAAGGAAATTGAGGAAGAAATGTTGTGATATTTTGAATTTGACATATCAAAATATTCAAAACATCTTTTAAATCAAATTCTGAATCTCTGAGCATCCCATCTCTGGAAAGTGTTAGATGCAGGTACAAATATACTGTTTTTTCTAGATATGAATGCTGACTCTTAAACAGTTGATAAAGATTGGAGAAATGTATACAAGAAAGGGGGATTTAGATGGCTGAAGAAGCACGCTCAGTAGCGGCATTTGGTATGGCTTTGAGAGCATATTCTCATAATATGGTATGTCAACACCATCTGTTGAATAGGGACGGAGTGAGTCTGGCCTGCATTGCTTCCACATTAAGCTTAAATTATTGCCAGCAGTGTTACAAGGATGAGAGCTAGGCCATGGTATTACGGACAATTTCAGCTCAGGCTGTACTGCACAGTGTGTATAAGACATACCTGGGTCTTCATATTTCCCTGCCTATCTACATGGGGCTGGCAATAGCTGTTCTTGAATGAATGGACTGACTACTATTATTCTTGATGATGGTCTTACTATAACTTAAATCTTAATATATCACGCATTCATATATAATAACCAGGTTACGTCAATCTCAGATTTTGTTAAAATATCAACAGTCTTTAGGAGAACTGTATTTATTATATACGCATGTTCTTCCCCCAAATGTCTTTCTACCTTTAAAAAGAATCTCAAACACTGTGCCTTTATATTGAAATCTGAGCGAAACCAAGAGCAAAGCCGATTACAATGTAAGTAATTATTGTAACACTATTGCAATGACTTAAACTAAAAAGTAAACTTCCTTTCTGGCATATTGCTATGTGAGTTGGGATCTTCTGAACCCATCTGATAGCTTCTGACACTAGGAGCAACTTTAAAAATGTAGATACTTTTAATTGAGGGTTATTTGTTCTGGGTGCTATTTTCTAGAAACAGACTCTTCCCCTAGTCTTCTGGGCTTTTTATCTTTATAGATATCATACTAACACACATCTTGAAGAGTAAGTAATACAATTAAAAAAAAAAAAAATTCCATTAGTTTCTTTTTTTAAACTATTCAAAATAGCTTCTTTTCAAATTAATTTCTTTTCATCGTGATTTCCTTCTTTAATGCTCTGACTGTGCTGTCAGTTGGAGATTGTATCTCTTGATCTACTGCATAACTTCTGAGATAGTGCTGATTATCTGAATGCTTTTTGTAATGTTATAAACTGATAGTAAACATAGAAAAGCTTGGACAAATGGATAAACCTACCCTGTGAGACAAAGACACACACATACCTTTTGTTTTAACTCCTAGGTTAACTGAAAAGTACATTCTTTTGCAAGCTTGGCACATTTGAAGTTGTATCTTGTACTTTGATAAATTTTGGAGCTTTGGTTTATTAATGTTGCTCTTTCTTTTTGTGATTAGTCTATGTAACTTCTGTCCCTGTTGAAACATTTTATATGTGGGTGTAAAATTGGTATATCTCTACTATCTGGTACAACTGCCGATAAAATACTAACAAATGTGAAGGAGCAAGTAAGTGAAAGAGCTGAAACCTCTGCAAAAAATCTTGCTTTGCCTTGTTTTTCCTGTGTGTGTGCATTTGAGCATCTCTGTAATCCTCATCTCAACTCCTTGGTTAGTCATGAAAATTTTTAAAATTATATGCTAAATAAAAAAAAGTGAGCTGAAATGACTTTTTAAATAAGGTAGAGATATTTAAATGAAATATGAAAGCCATGAAACAGAAGGCAATGCTTTCTGCTGTCTCTTTAATTAAAAAGAATAAAGACTGAGGTATCATTGCCAGAAATAAATAGCTGTAATATTTAAACCAACTGTGTGTGTCTACTGACCTTAGAAAAGAGACTTACAAAAAGATACAGCCAAAGAGCAGAAGAGAGGGAATAATTGCAGAGCTGAGAAATTTGATGTCTGGTGGGGGTGCTTTGTCTTCCCCTATAAGTGAAGAACAAGAAGAGACTGTCTGTCCCAAGCACTACTGGCTGGAGATACATATGATACCACCTTGAGTTTGACTTGTGTTTTTACATATAATTCCAGTTCATGGTATGTAACTATTTAGAGAGAAAGAAAAAAAAAAACCAAACCCAAACAACCAAACCATTAGAAATTGCAAGAAAGAATAATGGCAATAGCCCCAAATGGAGAGCAAATTGAAAAGGTTCAAAATCAAGGAGCCTGGAGAGCATGTTGAACTTAAAGTAACGGGGATTGCAGTTACCCAGATCTAGCACGTATCTGCAGAAAGCAATTCCAAAGGCAGAAAGGAAAATGCTCTATTTCAAGGATACTAATGCAATGGATGTGCAGAGCTGCCATCTAAATAAGCTTTTCTGTCTCCTAATTAGCTGTATAAGGGGCCTTAGGAAACAGTTGGGATGTTTCATACTACACATTTGTTTCTTCTGGTGATGCAGGTTTCCTTGAAAGAAGAACAATTCCCTCAAAGCAGCACTACATGTAGAAACAGGGAATGTAAAGGCAGATGAAGTATAATCTGAGAGTGCTTTCACCTGCAGTGTGCTCATACCCAGGCTGAGTCAACCCACACTTGTCATTGGATCTTTACTGGGAGAGCACCAGGAGTGCTCTTGCCCCTCATTTTCTCCCCTATGCTCTTTATTTCTGTCAGACTAAAGAGTCTAATTAGGCTTGTATTATAATTCTTCTGACACTGTCAAGCCTATTGTTACACTCTCAAATTTCCCAAATAACTTATGGGTGCTGTTCTAGAGACATACATGCTGAATTTGTCAGCTGTAGAAGAGTATTGTGTTTCTAATTAAGGCCTGACTTCACACACTGGTTCAGTAAAGATACTATTTATTGCAGAGTACAATGGTTCATTAGACACATGACCAGATGGATGAGAGCTTTGAGGTGAAAAGTCTAGAGAATGAGTATTCCCTTTAGAACAATGCCTCAGTTGTGATAAGGCTTTCTCTTTTCATGAAGTAAATATTCCAGTTCTTTCTGTGATTTTTACATGTCTTGACCAATCATAACTTTGAATTAATGTGACTTAATTTTCAGTGAAGTAGTAGAGTCTAATGAGGGTTTAGTTTTGGTTTCAGTCTTTCAGGAAAAAAGGTTTCCTTTCAGATCTGCGCAACATGCTTGCTATAATTCTGTTTACCAGCACTTCAGTGATTACACCTGGTTAAGTTACTCCCATCATTAGTCACAGACTTTTCCTTGGTGATTTGTTCAACAACTTTTTTTGCAAGTGTGTTTTTTCTTTATTGTCATTTGCAATGTATGAGGATGTTGGTTTAGTGGCTTGTAGATTGTAGCACTATGGACTAGATGAGCTGACCAAAAGGTTATTACCTAATCCAGCAGTCTTCTGATGCAAAACTGTTTTCTAGTGACTTAAATTCAGCAATTCCCTGTATTTAATTTCATAGCTATTCCTGGCTTTGCATTGCTGTATTATCCTAAGTAATGTTTTACATTTAATTCTAGACAAATAAATGCTTAGCCTTTGATCACCTGAAACTGTTGCAGTGCCAATCTTCTTTCTGTGCCAATCAGCTTTTAATTCTACTCTTTTCTGCTGCTAACCCTTTTGCAGATCTATGGTTCCCTCCGAGCTTTTGCACACTTCTAGTAATCACCTACCCAATGTTGATTCCAGTATTGTAGTTTCCTTTCCTGTCCTCAAGTCCCATATGTTATGCCTCTGTGTGTAACTAAAATTAACTTGTTGGTTTATCGCATGTTGACTGATGTCATCCATAACTTTCCCTGTCTTTAGTGTTTACTGTGGCATGTAGGGTTTTTCCAGGGCTGTGTTTTATTTTTCGTTTGGGGAAATTAGTTTTATCTCCTTCTGTTTCCCTTCATTTAAGCTGATTGCATTACTTTATGTAGATGAAACAACTTTTCTGGATCCTTTTCTTCTGAGTCTTTTCAATAACTCTTGTTTTCCCAACTGGTTTTCTCAGAAAGCATAATGTTTAAAAATAGAATTAAGTACAGCTAATGCTGGACTCCTGGTTTCTTCCAGATTATCATAATGTACATATTGCTTGATAGGTTTTTTGTCCATTTACAAGTCTGACATTTCTAACTTAATGACATATTTTTCTTTTTTGTGTTCCAGGCTAGCTGTAGCTTGTGTGGCAATATTCATATCAAAATAGGTTTGAATTATTCTTGAAAGGACTATTTCATTAAGAATAAGATTATAGTATTTACTAATATGTAATATTACCTGTGCCATTTTCACTTCATCCACTGATTTGCTTTGCCTGACAAAATTAAAAAAAAAATGCTTTTGTCTAGCAAAGCCTCTTCCCTAGGGAGATACATGTTCCAAAATGAATAAAAGGTAAGATGAAGAGTTAGTCGATAAAATATATAGATGAGGCGCTTAGGGACATGGTTTAGTGGGCATGGTGGTGTTGGGTTGACGGTTGGACTCGATGATCTTAGAGGTCCTTTCCAACCTCAATGATTCTATGATTCTATGATTCTAAGGTGCTACTTACATATGCTTTGCAACAAGATGACATGGTAGCTAGTGTGTCAACTCATGAGAGTATAAACTAAAAAATGGTCTTCAGAAAGCACCATTCCTACCAAATGCATTTCGAATATCTATAAAATATAATTGCACAATTGTCACATTGAAGATTTAAGAAAATATTTCAAAATGAGGAAAGATGACTTTCAATTCCTACAAAAAAAAGTATTGTTACGAGTTACATTTTGAAACTAAGTGAATAAAGTTAGTTAATTCTGGTGGGAGTCATTACAGACAACTTAGTGAAACAGTATTATTCCCTTCTTGCACTTGTCTAGGTTATTTTATCACCAGCACCATTGTGATCAGGTTTTTTTCACATTGGTTCTTTCTCTGAGCTACAGAAAAGGATGTTTTCAGACTGCTAAGCCATTACTCATGTTTAACATTACTAAATTGAAAATATGCTTCTAAACATCACCTGTCAGGCTATGAAGTATTTAATTGCCATGCATCTCCATTTATAACATTATTTGTAGCAAACTAATTCAACTTGTGTTACTTAAATCGCTTGATAGTCACATGACTTAGTTTTACTCCTCCTTTCTTAACATTAGAAGAGTTGTATGTAGGAGAAGATCTCAAATTTTCACTTAAAATAGTCTAATTCTATGAAACTAAGCAGTAATGATCAATCAACATGCCATCCCACCCACCCAAAGAAAAGGTAACCCCAAATATATTTAGGGTAAAATAAAAAAAAAAAATACCCCCCCCCCCCCCCCCAATTCTGTGAAAATAGACTTTGCGATTGGATAGCTGTAACACTATACCAGCAGGGAAAGATTAATTACAGTTGCATTACCTCTTTGTCCACAGAGTGCCTCAGAGAGGAAAGAGTCTTGGGAAACGTCAGCAGCATACTGCCTACGTAAGGTTAGGTTCTCCTGCCAAGTTTCATGAGACCAAATGCTTCTGTTTTTATCCTAGTTGGACAATCACCTTATTTGATTAAAAAAAAAAGGCAAAATTGTTGTCACTGAGAAGTTTATTCTTGTTTGGCCAGTGATTTCATAGGTTATACCAAGACATAAGTCTTAAAAGGCATACTAAATAAAGAACTAAATGATAAATGATTGAACTTGTTTTGGGACTATTCTTCCCATGCATGAGCACGAGGTAAACTGTTGGTGTGAAATGATACAAATTACAAGGTTACAATAGGACGAAAGCTTACATGATCATTGATCTTGTCTAATTGATAGGATATAATTTACTAATGGGTCAGATTGTGGCTGTTTAAAATTGTGGGTAAACCCCAAGTGTAGATAGTATGTTTAAAAAAAAAAGACATTTAAAGAGAAAACTCTGAGAATTAGTGAGCCTAAAACTTGTCATGTAGTCTTAATAAAGACCTCCTTCATGCCCTTGAGAACTTCTCAGAAGTGTGTCAAAAACTAAATGTAATCTCAAGAGTACTTAAGAATACTGAGTGTAATCTTAAGAATACTTAAAATGTCATGGAGGGTTGGAAAATATGTAAGTAGAGAGATATTTTTTTTGGTGCTCTGCAAGTCTCAACGATGGTCTGTTACAAATAATTATGAGAGAAGAGAGAATCTTTTCATTATTGCTGTCTAATTTATATTGCATATACTGAGTTGCATTTTTTTTTTGCTAAACTAATAATACAGTGTGTTGCTTTTGAAAGTCACTCATGGTGGCAAAGATAGCTACTTTTTGAACAGTAGTTGAAGACAGTAGGAAGATAGATATCTTTTAATTTCTTGCTATTTATGGTGAGTGTTCTTGCATCCCACTCGAGTATCTCATGTAGAAGTCTCTGACTTGCCTACTTCAGGTTAGGGACTCGAACTTGGGTATTTCCCAGGTGCATTTCACAAACACTTGATTATTAGTTATTTTAAGATGAACAGTGATTCAGCCTAATAGCTTCCCCTGTTAGAGCTGCTTTGTTTCTCATAAATGATAATTTATTTTTTTAGCCCTGACAAAGGAAGAGAAGACTGCTTAGCCTATTTAGGAAGTTCAACCTTTTGTGTTGTTAATGTACACAGGTCTGATTCACGGCTGGGTTTAAGACACATGGAACTAGCAACAGAAAAGAACAGAAAACATAACGAATGAAATCAGTAATGGTATTTGTCACTTCACTGCTCTTGGACTTGAAATGTATGTGTTCTATATATTTATGGCTGTATTTTTTAAAATTATGACACATTAAACATCTTCATAGAATTTTGCAGCACCTAGTCAGCAACAAAAAGCATGTGGTCTATGTGCTTAATAGGCACGAGTGTTCCAAAGAAGCATAAAACTGCAGCGGCTGAACAGCTGGCAGTCATCTAAGGGTGCCTGTACCCTTAGCATCAGTTTAGGTTTATTTTTATCATTTTCTGTGTTGCTTGCCATCTGGATTAAAACTGATATTAAATATTTGGATGTAGTCTCAAATCCTCTTACGTTTTCTAAACATCATATTACATGACCTATTAATGCTACCATTTCTGGTAAATGTTACACTTATATTCAAATGATCACATTAACTTTATTTTCCTGTTGCAAGTGGAGTGAGTGTTTGGCCTTTTGTCTGCTGACTTTAGAAATGTATGTCACTTTAGAATTTGGACTCCAGTCAATACTGAGGAAAAGGGGACACTTTTCATCTGAAGATATCAATTTCCATTAGTCTCTTCTTTGAACTTGGCTTTTGTTTAATCTGTGATGTAAAAGCTTCATGTTTCCTTGAGTTTAATATTTCTGTGGGTGTCATGGAATCTCTTTGGTAGAGAAGGTCTTATGAATTCTCTGTCTTCAGGAGCCAAAAGGTTTGTCATATTCCTCCATCCAGCAAGTCAGCAGAAGATACTTGTCTATTGGCCCACAGGAAATGAGGGCAATAGGAGAAATGCTTATAAGATCAAGAACTTTCTTGCGTCTTGAATAAAACATAACTTCTCAATCTGAGAAGAGAAAAACCCTGACAGAAACAGATCTTCTTGGAAAGGAAGATTTCTTCCTTCTTTGGAAGTCCTCAAGAGCTTTGCGTGAAATTCCCTTGTGTGTGTTCTGGGGATGCCCCATATGGGATTTTCCACCTGCTTTGTATGAATTTCTCAAGAGCTTTCTAGAAATACTTTTTTTGCCTGTGTTTTATGTATGACGTGTATGGTTTCTAAGGCTATTTCCTGATGCTTTTTAGGAATACCCCAAGCACTGTCTGCGTTTTAGGAATGCCTTAATGGGTTTTTAGAAATTTCACACCTGCTTTTTAGGTATCCCTTATATATTTTTCTCTAATGCTTTCCACGATTTCCCCTTTTTCAGTCTAGGAACTCCCACCTGCTTTCTAGGAACTTCCTGTGGTGAATTGTAGGAATTCTAGAAACAGAGATGCAGATCTACAGAAATGAAGTTCCTGGATTTTTTTTTCCTGTTGTTCAAACAGACTCAATGTTCTAAAAAAGCAAAATATTTTGTAAATGATAATGTATGACTGTATGACATACTCTTTAGACCCTGTATCTAGTTTGCTTCTTTTATATTACAAGCTTGTCAGGACAACAATTATTTGTGTGGTATAGAATTGAATACAGTGGGATTCCTGCTTTTCTTGTTTCTTCGGTGTTACCATCATGACTATAAAGAAGAGTTGGAGGGCAGTAGGAGTGTAGAAGCCAAAGGGAGGAAACTTATGAATGTGTTATTTGAACAAGTAGTGGTGTATATGCCTGTAGCCAAAAAGGCTTCATATTTAGTTAGTGTGACACAAAAGCACAGTAACAGTGATGAAATTGTTATTAAGATGGGAAGAAACTTTCCTTTAAGTGTCCACTAGTAATCAGTTCAAAATATTGGCTAGTTATTAACATAAGAATAATATACTTAAAACTATTCTAACGTTTGTGTATATTAATCTTTCCCATGCAATAGCTATGCAATGGAAGTTTGAAGCCAGTCAAAATTAGCATATTAATGCTGTAGTCTTGATGGAAGACAAGACATTGAAGTCACTTCACTTTTGAATTCAGTTAAATGTCTGACAGAGTGGGATATTATCAATATGATATAGTTTGATCCTGTTTTGAAGTACTTTCAGAGGTGCACTAGGGTTTATTAATAAAGACTTGCTTGTTCTTTTATTGATCATTCATACAGATCACACTACCATCATGAATTTCTTTACTTGTTAAGCACTAAGCCACCTACATCTAAGCACTACTTAATGAAATGACTCTCCTGAGTCAGAAATCTGGAAAAAAAGATTGAAAGGGTGAGGGACCAAGGATACACATAGAACTGGTTGTACCTGCTTGCAAGTACATGGATACTGAAAGCCTGTGATACGGTGTGTTTGAGGGCAGGGAAAAATCAAGGGGGGAGCGTTGTTTAAGGAAAAATGTTTACTTTCTTCTGTGTTGTGCTTCAGACATAATGTTAGTACAATGATGTAAAATATGAAATATATAAATTCTAATGTGTGTCACTGAACTCGTTCCTTGACCCCCACATACATATCTCTGATCTTAAAATAATTTATGTGAGTTTGGTACTTACGCAGGAACTAAACTGATAATCTGGGAGAATGGATCCTTTGGATATCTATGTGGGTGGTGGGGTGGGGAAGTGATAAAAATTTCTTTACACAGCTTCATCCATATGCTTCGCACTCGAAGTGAAAGCTAAACTACTTAGTTTGTGCCCATATGCCAGCAGCCTATCATGGTGTAAAAGGCTTCCAAGTAGTGTGAATGTAGCTAGCCAGAAGCTGCTATTCTGACCTATACTGCTGTGACTGTTTCAGTCATGATTCTCTTTACTTACAGAGTAAATGTTTTCTTTTGCAGCAGATGAGTGTTGGAATTTTGCTCTTTGAGTCCTGAGTGCTATTGATTGTGGGCTTCCAGTTCCCAGCCTGCCTGCAGGCCATGGTTGCTTCTCGGTGCTCCAGCACACATCTTGTGTGTTGAAACAAGCATAGCACTCCTGATCACTTGTAGTTATATAGAAAAATTGTGATAAGTTTGAATATGAAAGAGAAACTAGGAGGATATTGCCTTAGTTTGAGATTTTTGCATATTGTGTATAAAAATTTTGCTCAAATGCCAATATTGAGGAGACTATGCACTGCACTGTTCAAACATCTCTTATATTTAGCACAACAGGTGGCATTATTACTGAAAATAAAGCAAGTGTAAGGACAGTATCAAGAATCACAGATTGATTTTTTTTTTTAACTTATTTGAGCAAAACACAAACTTCCCCAATAACGTTACATCCCTCACTATATTCTAATGCTACGACTAGGGGAGTGGGAGGGGGAAGCTCCTAACAGTGATTAAGATTAAAAAGATAAATTGAAATGTTTTATCCCAATTTTTGCTGATGTTGTACAAATAGGTTTTGGAATAGGATTAAAATTTAAATTCTAAGTTCAGAATTTTTTGCAAATACTATAACAACAAAGAGTATAAATTTAAGGATGAATCAAGGAGAACTCTGAGGTATAGACTACAGGTCAATGCTGGAAGGGACTTCTGAATGATGACTGGTCGAACCTCTGCTCAGAACAGAGGCAATGTAGACTGTGTTGCTCGGGGTCACGTCTAGTCAAGTTTTGATGCATCCAAGGAGCAAGAAGTATGAAAATGTGTGTTTCTGTTTAGAAAGTTATAGAATTCTGGACATCTGCGCAGTCTTCACTGAATTCATGTAAGAGGAGGCTGGCCATCATTAGTATTTTACCACTAACACTGTATCAGCTTGGCTGAAGCGCAAGGCAGGAATTAGTATCTCTTGAAGGGCAAGCAGCATTTCGACCTGTTGACCTTGCTTGGCTACTTTAAGCCGTATGTGTTAACATAACAGAAACTTCTAATAACTTGGAATTTCTAGAAGGATGTGTAGCATGTTTTTAGGCGTCAGCTGTGTTGAGCACTGGAAAACGTGCCTTGCAACGTATTCTGCTAAAATTCTAGCTTTGACTACTATAGGGTAGGAGGTGAGAAGAATATTAACTCTTGAATTTGCACAGATCTACTCAATTCTCAATAATCTCATGATACTATATTATAATTTTACGGACACGAGGTTTACCACCTTTGCAAATTTAGATTACGACAACAAAACTAGTTTCATAGGCAGTGAGTCCATGACAATGCCCAGAGAAAATCCAATCGACGTGCAAATAGGGATTCAACACTGCTTATGGGAGTTGACAAAGCATGCATCTAGAGATTTTTTGATTCAGTAAGTGCACCGAGGCATAATAAAGAAATAGATTTTTTTTTTTTAAATGTAGCCTCTGATCAAAGAATCCTTCTGATAGAACAGAGCCAGCAATTTTTCATCCCCTGTGTCAATGCTTTGATCTACAATAAGTAAATGCAAAAGAGAATCTGATGACATATCACAAGTGCATCTGCTTGGTATCTTGAACTACAGGCCTGTGTTGCAGAGATCTGTCAGTTCCTGCTCTGATGATCTGTCTGGCACTTCTCTGATGCTTCTTGGAAATAACATGCTGTTGGACATCATAACTGCCTCCATGATGAATAGCATAGTCATATGCCAGCTGCATAGCAAACATCTCGACGACATTGCTTTGCTTTCTGTCACCCTCAGTACTGATGATTCGAGGTAGTTCTGGATTGCTGTCCTTTTTACTTCCTTTCAGAAAAACAATGTATATGATGACCTGGATATTGAATTTATGACCAATTATTTTCCTTGTGTGTCCTACTAACTTGAATATCCATATATCCTCTGCTTTGTAAGTAAATATTTGAGAACTGGAGCAGTCAAATAAGGTCCGCATTATACATACATACATTCACTGAGGTTTTTAATCAGCTTTTGTTTTGAAAAGTAAAGGCAGAATTTCCTTAGGATGTAGTTCTGCATGGCCTAACAAACTAAGACAGACATTCTCATATCTTTATGAACCAAAGTAGAACTTAAACAGATAAATGGTTAGATATTCAGACCATGGACTCTAGATAAATCACTGATGTGTAATTCATTTAAATTTTCTTTCCAGTCAGTATAGAGAGGAGGACAATTTAGCAATCTTACATTATTCATATAATGTAACTTAGACATTTAAACTCCCTGAAAAGTTAAAATGTGCAATAGAATTGCTAAGAAATGTTAATATGCAGGAGCCAAGAGTACTACACTGCTGTGATTTGAAAGTAACTGTAGTTTCTGTATTGTAATTAGTACTTTCTAAGAAAGAAAATTTCATTGAGGCTGACTTCTAGTTAGCTAAGGAATAAAAATAACCTAGAAGGCCCAGTGTCTTTTTTTTTCCCTTCAAGGAAATTTTGCCTGAGTGCGCTCTTTCTTTAGTATTTGCATTTAAGACAGTGAAAACTAACTACAGACAAAGCATCTGAATGCATCTACCCTTCATTGTACATGTATTAAAGTATATTTCTGGGTGTGAAAATTTATCAGTTCACAAAACTATAGCTGTGGTTAAATAAGGGTTGTGTTAAATGTGGTTGTGATTTTAAACTGTTGTCACTGGAGGTTTGTCTTCCATTGCCTGTCACCACCTCATGCTTCCAGAGGTCGTTAGTTTTACTTTGCTTTGGGCTTTCATTTTTGGGGCAGAGAAATCATAGATACTTGCTTTCCTCATGGGCCTGTTTACAAGTAAACATTAAAGTGTTTTTGAGTCTAGTTTCTCATGACTTCCAAAGGCAGAGAGACTAGTGCAGAAATGGATGGAGGATGTCAGAGTCCTCTTAAAGAAAAAGAAAATTCCTTTTTTTTTACCTTAATAGTATTTCTCTGATTCACCTTGCATATTGGGAAATACTTATCGCACAGACGTGCCAGGCTGCAAATTCCTACAAAGTACAGGAAAATAATGATATTCAAGAAAGCACTCTTTGATAATTGTATGTTAAGATTCAAGCCACAGACTGTGATTCTGATATTTTTGGTCATTAGTGGAGCAGATTAAAAACAAAACAAAAACATGCATTGGGGAAAGGTAATGAAATATTCTGTTTGATCTAGCAATTTCCTGTTTAACACCTCCACTTTCTGTTATTGATTTCTGTACATGACTGGCTGGATAATAATGTTATAGAATAAACCAACCCTAACAAAAGTATCAAAACAGTATTTGATGTCTTCACAAATGTTCAAATGGCTCCTTCTTCCCCCCCGCCCATCCCTCCGCCCCCAGCTCCCTCCGCCCCCAAAAAAATCATGTTCATTGAAAAGAAAGGTTAAAATTTGGTTTGATGTGTGCTCTGGGGTTCCTAGCATATTCAGTATTCCATATTGAAAATAAGAACAACTCAGGAAAAAGATATTTTCTATTGTGTTTTTTATATCACTTTACCACTGGTTAGCCAAAAAACCCCCCAACCTAAAAACCTAAAATCTTTCTTTAAGAGCATGTAAACCTGTTTACATAAAAGAAACCACACAATTAAAACAAACCACAAGAACTCAACTTTACTATCTTTTGGACTTCTCAGTGTTTCCCTGCCTTTTTTGGTAGCTGAAAATGAAATTGCTGAAACACATACATTTCTAACTTTATTTTTGTGTTAATCACGGGCGGGGGGTGGGAATCTATTTTCAATAAGAGAGTCTTTCAATATTTTCAGAGAATAAAAATAAATACTGTCTGTACCAGGTGCTCACTCCTCCTTATTTCCATTCCAGTCTCTATTCCAGCAGTTAATTCTCTGTTTAGTTTAGGTATGTCTTAGCCACATACTGTTTCTCAGTTTTTCTGTCTTAAGATTTTACCCTTGCCATCATAAAGAAGTACCATTTTTCCTTCTGTGTCTCATTCCTAATGTGTGCTTTGCTTTTCTAGATTTTTTTTCTAGAATTTATTGCCATTCAGACATTACAACTGTTGAAGTTTTTATAGAAATGTGTTCCTTCAGACATCCCTACGCTGTGCATGTTTCTGTCAGAGTACATGTTGACACACGATTGCCTTCATAGTTGCAAATTTGCTGATAGACCTGCAGCTGTAAGAGATCAAAGCTGACTTATCAGTGTAAGCTTGACAGTGCCATGGTGTTGCAGGCTAATTTTAATTTCTTCTGTCTTTTTTCTTTCTTGCTTCGGTCACTCAAAGATCACAAGATTTACTGGGAGCTTTCCTCTGACAGCTGTGAATGTTTTATATACTGACCAGTAGTATAAAGTGAATAATTTAACTTTGATGCATCACTGTGTAACTAATAGTTACACAAACTGTTTTTAACCAAATAGCACTAAGGGTCATTATTACTCTATACATGCATAACAGAATTCTTTACTAAATCCCTAGGTGCTGAATCTATTAAGTATTCATACAAGTCATGCAGCATGAATCTATAAGTGGCACCCTTTGTAGTACTCTTGTTACAGTCTCCTTCCTTGTCTTAGACCAAAAGAAACTTTTCACTGTAATTTAGGTCCGCAGTTCTGATAAACCAGCCAGGGGTAGGTACTGGGCCACAGACTGTGTGTGCAAATGGATAGCTTCCCTGCTACTGGGTCGTGGCTCCGAAATGCAACTGCAAAGTTATATATATGCATGTGATACGTTCAGTGAGAATGAATATATTACTGAAGCTAAACATTATTAAATATTATAGTTTATATGGTGGAGATTAAAACAAGAATACAATACATTTTAACAACATCATATAATCTAGTATTGTGGCCTTCCAAGCACTTCATGAGAGGTGACATAAGGATTTTACTCTCCATGCACCTTTCTTCACTCAGAATTCCCTTCTGCTCTTGCCAGAACGCCTGCTGTAGCTGTGCATGTCTAGTTTGCTCAAATGAGCAATCACCTTTTGAGAAGACTCACTCTGTTTAGTGTTGCTTTGGTATAAATTCAACTGTAGCCAAATTTGCTGCTGATCCAAGAACTGGAAGAACTGAGATACTGAAATATGTTGTTGAATATTAGAATTCCTTTCTATATTTTAAAATTCAGAAGAAAAGAAACAAAATGGCAAAATGCAAATAAGGAAATGCTGCCACTACCTTGCTATCTGCATGTGCTTGCACTATGAATGATGGGTCACAGGTTCTGGTCAGACTGTTTATTTTTTTTCTCCATTGTAGCAGTGACTGAACCCATGAGAAGTATTTCATTGCTGTCCTGATAGTAATTACCTCAACTTTTCTACCAAAATCCCCTCTAGTTATAGTTTGGGGGTTTTTTTATGCTGTGGAAGATAATTAAGCAGTTATCACCTGTCTTTTAATGTAAAGTTTTTCTCTCAAAGCGTTACAGTTGAGCATGGCTGAACCAAAAACTAGATACACAATTTAGTGGCAACTTAGTGTCCAACTATGTCTTAAAGAACTACCAGGTGTAGTGTCAAAATTCACCAAATGCTCTCAGTGATACAAAGCCTGAGGGTTTTCTCACGGAAGTTCTGATGTGAGTCAGGATGCCAATGAAAGGGATTTTCTACCTATCTCATGCTATGTTTTTTCATGAGTATGTACGAAACCCACTGTTACTGGTGCTATTTAGCGTTGCGAAACTTAAGTGTATAACAAGATATTTCCTTCTAAAGAGAAGTCTAGCACAACCATTTATTAACTCTCAGGTCTCCTTATACATAAATAACTCTTCAAATCTTTCTTTTGTCTAAAATGTTACCTGTACTAGGGTAGTGTTTGCATATTATAGGACTGCTCTGGTCTGTCAAAGAACAACAACAAAAAAAGCACACTTACCCTTTTTTGTAAGCCTCCACAACAGACTGTTGGTAAAATTAGTTTCCTTAGTTAATGGAGTTCAATATTTAAAATCAGCCCCTCTGTAACTTGATGCTGAGCAGATAAGGATTTCTGGAGAGTATGCTTCAGAGGAGCAGACCATCCCCTGAAATGGTAACTGGTGTAAATGGAAATAGAAGGAGACAGACCTGAAAAGGGCATTTGTTTTTTCTCACGTGCACACACTCACATGCTTGAAACTGGGTTATGAGCTACAGACAATAGTTTTTATTTCTGAAATTAAAATTTCTCTCTAAACTTAGGCTATTCAAAGAAATGGTCAGTAGTATCTTACTAGCAGATACTTCACAGTAAGTAGAAAAGAAACAAATAATTGACAGATAAGAGGATTATTGTCATGTTTAATGTGGCAGTATCTTTATTCCAAAGAGTAAATAGTAAGGCTTGAGATACACCATTTTTTCTTAAGTTAGAGGCAGAGTTGTGGATGACTGAGGGAAAGGGGTTAACACTAACATCCGTAAACCTGAGTGGTCTGGGTGCTCTGTTGGACTTCAGTGTCTTGTGTTCAGCCTGCACACGCAGAAATGACTTAAGACATGAAAGTCTGTGGGGAGTCAAACCCATAAAGCTTGTTTAGGTATTGAAACACTCTGAAGAGCTTCTGTATGAAAATAAATGTTGTTTTTCTTTAACTTTATTCTGACAGGGCCTTCATTTCAGAGATTAAAAATTAGTATTTTTAAGGAATCAAAGAAATCCTTGAGGGGCATATGCACACACAAAAAGCAAAATCAGATTTGTCTTAGAAACAGTCTCTGGTCCCCTTAGGGATCACAGATGGTAGCACCAGACCCAAGAGCAGAAGTCTTTTTCTCTACCTTAGCCTTAGCTTGAATTAAAAAATAATCAGTAGATTTAAGTCAGATTCCCAGATTTCTGCATATATTTTAATTGACATAACACATGGATAAGCACAGTTTAGGGTGAGAAAAAGGGGGGAGACACTCGGTGATAGTTTTACTGTTCAGGCTTTTCCTTAGCAGATCAGTCAGCTTATATTAGAGA
The DNA here is from genome assembly GCF_000699145.1 of Aptenodytes forsteri. Lineage (NCBI taxonomy): Eukaryota > Metazoa > Chordata > Aves > Sphenisciformes > Spheniscidae > Aptenodytes > Aptenodytes forsteri. Next base: position 158,377 of record NW_008795322.1, on the reverse strand, counting down.
CTTATCAGCAAACTATTGAATTGGCTTAGCTGTAAAATAGTCTTACGTGGAGATTATCCTTTCTGTTGCTTGTATGATATCGGAAGTGGGGTAAAAAAGAAAAATGTCAGTTAGTATTTCTGCCAGCTGATTTGTTTCAGGGAATTTAGCTGATGGAAAGGGTTCACCATAGAAAGAATATAGGGGCATAAACAATTACAAAATAAGGCTTTAAAGAATGCAACTGAGATGCAACTGTACAGGTGATAGAAGGATAAAGTTTAACATAAAGGTTTAATGTAGTTTTGGTGCTGAAAATGGACAGTGTAATGATTCCTGACCTTCCGGTGTTTGGTACCTGTAACACAGTTGGTAAGAGCATGGAGAAAGGAATCCCATCCTAATCATAACCAGTGCAATATATGTAAACAGGCCTTGCCTGTTGGACAGTCCTTAAAGATGAGGAACACATAGTTCACCTTTAGCATAGTGTATAGGTAAGTTGCTCTGATCTGGAAGACACTTAATATTGAAGCTTTAAATAGAAAGCAAAAGAGCCAAAACCAACAACAAAAACCCCACCAAAACCCCTCAGCTTGTCAGTCGTCCATTGAAGGACATTGCATTTTTCTGAAAGAGTGTTTTCAGTTGTGCATGTGATACGTGGGCATTGAGAGTATGTATTGAATGGTGGCCCTGATGGCAGGGAATGAGAAATTTCTATCTAGATGGATCGCAGTAAGGCTTATCTGTGAATCTGTGGATTCTGACAAAAGGAAAAAGTGTGATTACATCTAGAGTTGTTTAAAAAAAAAAAAAGCTTAGTTTTCATAAAACTAAGTTTCTTCTGAGTATGCTCTGCTGCAGAATTCTAGGCACCTCAGGATTTAGCACAGTAAAACTATTCAACAAACTCATCTATTCAGAATTAAGTTTTCAGAACTTTGGGGCACTTGTGAGAGGCTTGAATGTCACAATTGTTTATGTAAGGCCTTTAAAGCTCATTTATGTCCCTAAATCCTTTTATGAGCTTAGAATTAAAATCAAGGTAGAAGTTATTGATGGTATAAGACACTATGTCTTAGATGTGTTAGACCTTCTAGAAAGAGAGACAACTAAGACTTGGGGAACTTCAGTGTAGGGAACACTTCCAGGACAGGAAAAGTGATACCTAATACTTAATAAGAAAGTAATAAATCACACACGTACATATTTGAAGTCCTTTAGAATTTTTTTTCTGGATTTGATCAAGGAAACTGAAACCAAATTCACATATAGACAGTTCTAAGGAAGTAAATTAAAATTACTAAAATGTGGAGTGCTGGAATGGTAACAAAAGAAAGCAGAAGAAGAGAAATTAAAAATCTCACTGTAAGGAAATATGAAGAAGTCCTGAATATCCTTCACAAAAAAATTGTTTTCACCATTGTTATACCAAACTGACTTGTTTATTTGTAATTGAAAAAGGTTTAGAAATTGGATAAAGTGCAGCACTTGTTGTCTTTTTGTTTGGGACAAGGAAACATCCCATGTCCTTTATAATTCCTTTGTATAACAGGGACTACTTAATCCTCCCCTTCCAGCTGCTCAGTATTATGGACATTTCTGTATACCGAAAACTGTCACAAAATCCAGGCATGAAAACAAGTCTATAAAAAAGTAACATCGGCTGAGAGACATGCAGAGATATTGACTGCTCAAATAGGTCTTGTAAGAACAGCTCCAGAAAAATCTCAGAAATTTAGTGCTTAAAACATTCCCATCTTCCATGGGTTTTTCTTCATGATTATTAAGGAGGGATGGGGCAAAATGAAGTAGGGAAATGAGGTGAATGGTCGTTTACTTTAGTTATGTATGGCAGATTTCCGGATACTCATTGCCTCCCAAAAGAAAATGTAAAAAGAATAATTTTTGGAATTATAGCTGACTTTGCGTACTGGGTTTCAATATAGTCAATGAGAATTTAATGGGAGTAGGATTAGGCTCCTACATTGTAAAATATTGTAATAGATATTTACTGGATGACTGTATTTTGAATTTCTATGTTAAATGAAATAGTTTGTAATAGTGCTACAAAATTTACAATAGAATTATAGTAGAATCTAGCTAATTAAGATGTTTGTCTTCATATGATTTCTTATTATTCACTGTGTCTTTTTCCCATTAGACTGCAATAGAACAGCTCTGCAGCATTTCATCAATAGGATGTAATTCTTTGTAATAGCTTAAGTGTTTCTAGATTTATCACTGAAATAAAAAATACCACACTTCCAAACTGAAGACATTATAAAAGGAAATGAATGGAGATCCTTTCTCTGTATCTTTCCTTTTACAAATCAGCATTGTTATTAATGCCATACATTAATTCCATATGACTACATCTTTTCTTCAATGAGGATGAGATGTTAAAACTATTGTGTAGTGGCTCTATAACCAGCCATTCTAATTTCATCTGGTCAATGTCCTCTCTAAATAAATTTAATTCCAAATAGTGAATGCAATAGTGCTCTAAAAATAGTCTCTCTCTGTACTATCAATGTAATAGTGTTAGATATAGCAATTCTGAAATCCAAGTGTTGTAACATATATATTGTATAAAACGCCAAACAACTAACAAAAACTTCTTCGAACTTTTTGCATTGAACTGGGTCACATCTTTGGAGAGTTTACAAGTCCTCATGACCACCATTACAGAACAGTATAATGTGGAGGGAAAAGTTGTAATTCAGTTTTACCCTCTGACTGATGGGACGATAATCCCATTGTGTGGTTTGTTAAAGTCAGAGACGGTGTTCAATTCTTAAGTAGACTAACTTAGAAACCGCTGTGATGTCTAGGCAACAGGAGGCATACAGTTTGTGCTACTGATATGCCTCTAGGCAATTTATTTTGACCTTTTGTATATTCTGCACAGAATAAAAATAAGACTAAACCTTCACAAAGCGTTGTTCACCACTGCACTTCATAAGTAGCAGCACCCTTTTACTACTTCTACTGACTTTGTCTGTATTTCTTTTAAATTCACCTGATTAGGTGCAGAAAGCTTAAAATATCTTAATAAAATAGCTTAAAAAATGTACAGAACCAGTGCAATTTGTGGATTCCAAGTTTACTTTAAAAAAACAAAAAATCCCCAAACACTGTAGTGCACTGGTACTTGCCCAGGAATAATGTTCTCGGCTTTTCAGCTGTCAGCTGAAAACAAAAATAATTTGGAAGATTATATATCATATTAGACCAGTAAGAACAAACATAAGTTGCCACTACTTTTTCTAGTTTTGCTAGACCATAGGCAAAACTACATGTTTTACAAATTTGTTCATGAGTGTGTTGTGTTCGGTTTTGATTTTTCTTTAGATTTTAACTCCTTTTTTTTTTTTTCTGTTGTTCTTGGACTTGTTTTAAGCTCTGATTCAGAGTCGTGATCAGAACCCAAAATACACTGATTCCACTTTAAAGGTTAGTCTTTGCTATGAAGTGGTGTACTGCTAAGGAAAAACAATTCTCATTAGCAAAGTTACATATTTCCTCTGTTTTTGAGATCTTTGTGTCAGTATAAATGGAAACAAGACTGTTATAACATGATCAAATATCAGATTTAATGTAAAAAAAAAAAAAAACAGCAGAATAACACATGATTGTAAAAGGAGGAAAGACAAATGTCAGCTCTGCACTTGTTAATAAATGTGAAGTGAAAAAAGGGTGGATATGCCTCAAAATGACATTGGGCCAGACCCATTGAAAATGGCTATTTTTTTCCATTGATACATTTGAACTAAAGAAGAATGAGTGCTTGGCCCATGTTTTCACTGCATTTGACACTCACTTAAGCAAGAGGGTAAGGACTTCACTATGCCTTTTTACTACAAGGTGGCCTAAGCTTCCTTGATTTTTTTTTTCAACCTATGTCTATCTTGTGACGGACTTACACTAAACAACATAATTTTTTAATTAATATTACAGTGTGACCAGTGCACCTTCCACTATCAACTTAATGTTTAAATTACAGAAAGCTTTATTGCTTCATATATTTCACACGGATCTGAAGTTAAAACTAGGGAAATAAGGAATTCAATATTTGTCAACTGAGATAAGTATATAGACAAGATTTTCCAGCTCTAATTATTTCAATTCCTGAGACAGAATTCCTAACTATATGTTGAGTGTATAAGCCAACTTCTTTGGACTCTTAATCTGTAGAATGTATGGAGTACATGATAAAATGGTCTTGAGAGGAAGAACTACAGGGTACCCCAACCCTATGGTGGTTTGCATGGTGGGTGGGTGGCAGTTGGCCACTGGAACCAGCACAAGGATTCAGATGGTCAACAAGCAGATACCAAATTCCACGTCTGGTAGCGCTTTTTAGTTCTAAATTGTAATGATTATATTTTAAAGAAAAAACAAGTGAAAACCAAGCCAAAGTGTGCTTAATTATCTTACATAGTTAGACCCTAGCACTTCTGTTTTAGCGCTTCATGATCAGTATAGTGTCCCCCAGTTACCTTATTACCAGTGCTGGGGCATTGATTCAGTAGTGAGTCAGTGAAAAGAGAAGAGCTACTTAATCTCCATTACTACTGCCTGTAAAAACTGTGTTCCTTAGAGGACTACCATCCAGCTACTTGCCACGCATAGCACTGCTTAATTTATGAGGCCTGACAGCAAGGCAGTATGACTGCCAGTACTGTCTATGGTTGTTTGCAAATATTGGCAGTTTTGTCCCATCTTCTTTTATCTGTTATGGGGTGGGTTTTTTTGTAGTCTGTGGCTTACTTTTTTCAAATGACCTTAAACTGAAAACTTTCAGAAACAGACAATTCTGTAATCAAAGAATTAGCGCTGGTCTCCCACTTTAAATTGTTCCTGTACTCATAAGTAATATTATTTAGGTGGTTCAGCTTACTCTTTAGTGGCAGTAGTAAATATTATAAAATTGCTGCAAACAATTTTATATGGCTTTGCCAAACTGTGCAGAAACATCCCAAGAGCATGCTAGAGTAAAGAATGAACTACCTCTAATCCTTCCAAACTTCAAAGTGAAACAATTGGGAGGCTATTATATAGGATATTGTATAAGTTCCTGTTTGGCCTGTGGAAAGAAGGCTTTTTTTTCTTGTTGACAGCAGTAACCTTCAAAAATCCACCCCCTAGTAAAATAAAAATATGTTGTGTAGTTATTCGAAATAGGATAGTAATTTCAAGGTATCAGAACTATACAATAAGGAAGTCTACTCTGTAAATCTTCTACTTAAAAAATAAAATAATCTTTGTAATTCAGAAAGTATGTGACAATAGATTTTCTCTGATCTAAGAGCTGTGAAAGGCCTGCAGTATAAAAGTTTGACATTGATTTGCTGTAATTTGTATGAATTTAAGAACAGCAGTGAGAAACATAATTGGGCAAAAAAGTGGGAGGCATAGATATGTGATCCACTTCAGGCTGTCCTTCGGTTTAATAAGTCTCAATATTAAGTTGGTGGAGTTCAAATATTTGGGAGCCAGGTGATGAGAGATATCAAAATTTCCTAGGGTGGGTGAAGTTTTGAGTAAAATTGTGGCTGTCAGAATTCCCTTTCTCAGTCTTTGTCTCTTTCCAGTGTTGTCAGTACCTTGCTTATCAGATGAAAGGGAAAACCTTCCCACTGGTGTAAAACAATGGTAAATAAACTCAGCTACTAGATCCAGCTGGTGAAATTGAGTTTCTTGAAGCAGAACTGAGAACTCAGCTGCAAAACAATAAACTGAGCCAGATTATGACTGGGTCACACATCCTGCCTGGTGGAGCTTGCCTGGCTGACGAGCTCCGACAGCAGCTCTAAGTCGATCTCTTAGGATGATACCTTCAGCTAGCTCCCATAGGGCAAATGAGCGATGAAGAATGCAGGAAGAATATTGAGCTATAAATGTTCCCCAAAACATTCTGTTTTGGAAATAAAACTGGTGTTGATATAGAAGTGTAATGAGTTTTGTGCTTGAAATGCTTTTTAGGTTTATCTTCTCCACAAAACAACTGGAGGTCTTGTCTAACACAAAATGTAGGGTGTTGCAGATTTGTTATTGGTACAGACCTTTCGAGTTGCTTATGGAACAATGCATATATTTGTGCCAGGATAAGACAAGATTCTTGTGTCTTCAAAATGTTTGTAGCCATTCTGAAGTCTCTTTAAAATGATTAGGACAAAATAGTATGATGAAATATTATATAACTAAATATCTAAGGCTGTGACTCTATTGACGATAAGCTGTTACTCTTAAACATTTAGTGGTGTAGCTTGCCATGGCATCAGTTTTACATCTACTTCACCCTTATTTGTATGAGTTATGTATAAGCTTTTGCATCCTAATAATGGCCTGGTGAAAATTTTACAGGATACTTTGGATTAAATTTAAGTCCTTTAATGTGCACCCAATTGATTGGCTTAACGATGACCACATCACTTGCTCCTGTGAATGGAAGGCTCACTGGATCCAGAGAGCTGGTGTCTTTTTTTTTTTCCCTTCTGTTTTTTTTACGATGAACGATGACCACATCACTTGCTCCTGTGAATGGAAGGCTCACAGAGAGCTGGTGTCTTTTTTTTCCCTTCTGTTTTTTGGGGAAAAAATGCATAAATCTTATAAACTAAAATATTGGATCCAGAGAGCTGGTGTCTTTTTTTTTTCCCTTCTGTTTTTTGGGGAAAAAATGCATAAATCTTATAAAACCTAAAATATTAGAGCTAAGAGTGGGAGAGGACAATATTTGGGCAATGGGATCTAGATCCAGATCTCACCGTATGTCCCTGATCATCCATTATAATGCACACAAAAAAGTTAACAGAATGGATCATTTCAGTGTTCGTCAGCTTTTTGAATGGGGAAACTAACATAGCTGGGTGTAACACAAGAAGAAAGTCTCTTTAAAATGTGTTTCATTCTCTGATTATTTTTTTTCCTCCTCATAGCTATAACTGCAATAGCAGGGTAGTAACTAGGAGTTGAAAGATTGCATCGTGTTAAAACAGCATAGCCATTTTTGCAGCGAATGCATCTATGGTTAACCAGCTCAGTGAAGTAACTTATGATTGTTGTTCCCCTCCCTATCATATAGATGAATCTGTCGTTTAGCAAGAGGTAACTTAGTCCATCTGTGAGCTATGGGAAGTGTGGGGAGAGACTGCCTTCATGGAAGCAATAACTCTTTGTTGGACTCCTCTGCCTTATTTCTTTCCAAACACTCAGCTACTTTGCAGTGGAGAAAGATCGGAGAGCGCTCAGAATTACACAGGAGTGTTAGAGATTACGCCACAAATATTGTCCAGTCGGTTTAAAATCTTATATGTTTTTTCTACCGGTGCCAGAAAACCTGAGAAAGTTCCTTTATAACAAAGTCATGTTCAACCTACCCAAAATTCATTGCAGCTATACTAAAAAGATGATTATATTTTGGATATGATGTTATTTATTGAAAGTATGTGAGAGCTGGTTACTCCTGAGTCAGGGTATATATTCTACTAAGTAGAAATAATCCAGAACGCTTGCATTTTTAATAGCTTTAGTCAGACCTCAGGCACAGCTAAATGCTTTGCTAAACTGGAGATTTTAGGGGGTAGCTGCCCCTTATAATGTTCAAATAGCCACAGTGGTATTTGTATCAGATTTTTTTACTTGTGTAAATAAAATAGAATCAGTTATGGCTAGAAGAGGAGGAAAACTTAAAAAGATGTCGTATTTTGAAAGGAAATTCTGAACTAAAGGGGAAGTTTTCTTGAACGTAATTCTTTGTTTAGGATTGCATCTTCTGCATGTAAACACTTTTTCTGACTTGATTCTCAGTGATTCCCTTTTCTGTGTTTGGAAGAAAAGAAAGCAACTAATTAAGGAACAGGAATGTCTCTAGCTGTGAGTGTACATACAATTACACTAAGAGTAAGCAGTCTCCCCAGAGCAGTGTTAGGTTGTGGCTGAGGTGTGGGGACGACTCCCCTGCCTCTCAAATAAAGCATTTCTTTATTCTGGAACAAAGGCCTTTTTCTCCAGCACTTGTATCTGAAAGAACATGATGATGTCCTTCCATTTCCTGAAAATTGCTGCTTTGAAAGCCCTAGCAATTTACTGCAACAAATGTTTACCTCTATCACAGTAACTTGTATTTCTTACTCTCTTTTGTTCCACTTTTTCTATTGGAACAATACATTGTAGGGTTATTTTTTGTGGTGGTTGTTTAACCTGTTTGTCCTAGTCCCCAACTCCAAGCTGGCTTTATCACAAAGGGAAGGCATTGCTGGGCAATATTCAGTGTCAGGATTTCTATGACAAGATTAAAATCAAAAGCAAAACAAATATATAATTCTTATCTATGTTTAACTTTCTAAGTTATTTTAGTCTGGCCTATTTATAATTCCTAAGACCCATTATAGCTATTAGAACTGGAGATTTAGAGTTCAAAGCAATGCTTTTCTTCTCAGTGTTATCCTAAATTGCAACTTGGTTTTCTGAATCTAGGGCTAATTCATTTGGGGCAGACTGCTCTGTTTTCATTTCCATTTCTTTATACCTATGCTCTGTTTTACTGGATTTTTCTTTTGGATTCTAGGTAGCAAATGCTTTTGATGGCTCCCAGTGGAGCTAAGCACTGAAAGGTCCTAATTAATGCATATTTGATGGAGCCGAGTGACTTGTGCGCAGAAAGAATATCTTCCCTTTTAATCTAGACAGTAGTCAGCTTTTAGCTGTGCTTCATCCCAGAGGAAGCTTTTTATAGTGTTGCTAATACATCTATTGCAAGAAGGTACATTGTACAAATATATTTGGTCAAGTTTAATCTGTGGTACACAACTGATTTTCTGGAAAGGCTAGGATATGCAGGTCCTGGGGCTAGAGTATTTTGCCTTTCTAGCTTTATGGGACCAAACCTTTCTCCCTCGGTTTTTGTTATGTGCCAGTATTACGTGGCATGTAAATAACAGATAGGAAATCACTGTTTTAATAAACAGCTGTTGCAAACAATCTGATAGATATATTATGTTTCATATTGGAACACTTGGGTTTTCATTGTGTCTATTTTCAAGTCGTTATTTCTTCAGGAGTATTTGTTTTAAATATATATTTGCTGTTTAGCCAGTGTCTACATCTTACAGAGCTCTACTGCTGCAGTTGTCACTCAAAAGATGCATGTTAGGGGCATCATGTTTGTGTTTAAAAATAAACAGATGACATGTATTCCAAGCATGCGTTGTGGGTTTCTGAAGAAGTGTGGAACCCCAGTGATTATTCTGAGACCAAATATTTTTCTCTCTATGCCTAAAAAAAGCCCCTTTGAAATCAAAATTATTGATCATAATTTATACAATATGCTGTACAATATGCTGACGATAGTAACATTTCTAGGCTTTTACAGATGTATAGTCACTTGGGAATTGGCTGGGTAAATGTAGGTTTATGTCTTTTATCTGTTAAATCAAAGATCCAAATGCAAAATTTAAAGCTCAAGGACATCCTGTGGATTAGTGACATTTCCTAAAGGAATTGTAGATAATAAACCAACGACTGGATTAGTACAATGAGACCCATTGTAAATGCAGCATTTTCATGTGTGACAGAAAATCTTGCCCTCAGTATTTTTAATGCTATTTAAAAGAACCACACTTTTGTTCAGTCCACTTGTTTGAAAGTTCAGAAGCAATAAAACACATTTCTAGCCATAATACACTGTCAAGTGTGTTCAGAACTTGTCGTGACACTGTTTAAAAAAACCCCACAAATGTCAATGTGTTGATCTTACCACAAGATAGTTTCTGTGGTACACAGGCCCTGTTTTTCAATGTTTTCTGCAGGGGTATTAAACCAAGATTAGTACCCAAAATTTTACAAGGCTCGGAGAAGAAAAGAAGTGCAGTGTCCAGACATTTTAAGTGTTACCAAATTCAGAAAAACAAACTTCTTAAATGAGAATGTTCTGGGCAGTGGAATGGGCCGAGGTGGAGTGCTGCTGAGTTTCAGCTGCAGTAATTAAAAATGTTATAACACTTTAATGTTCTAAACGTTTAAAAAAAAAAAAAACCAAACAAAAACCAAGGCTACCAGCTCTGGTTCAAAGGAACAGAAGGATGGTTTACAGCCTCTACCTTCAGCACAGTTGAAGCACACGTGTACTAGGAGATTATCATTGGGTTCTCCTATGCTAAGAAAGACAACAGGAAAAGTACAGCTTGCTTCAGGGGGAAGAGGATCAGGTCTTTACTAAAGTCACTTGTATGAAAGAGTGTGTCTTTGGTGCCTCCAAACTATAAATAAAACTGGGGGCGGTGCAGGTAGGATTGCTTCCACGTGGAGTTGTCTGACATATGTATGTGTGTATATACATATTGACATATGTAGTGGCAAACATACAATCCTCTCATCTCTCAAGGGATTTTATATAGTAACACTACTTTTATTGCTGATGATATAAGCTATCTGTAAAAAAATTCTTGTTGCAGTTATAATTAACTTGAATGTTCATGAGAACCTACCTTTTTTCTTGTTAGGAAAAACTGTCTTTTGGGGGATAAGCATATACAACACATGGAAGAATATCTATGAAATAGGTAAAAATCCATTAAAAATACAGGTGGATATTGCAATGACTTAATGACTTGAAGGTATGGTAGAACAAATATCTTTGCATATTCTGGAAGTGAATTAGGAGTAAACTTTCAAAATGTCACAAAGCAGACTGTTATCAATATGTATCAACATCCTCAAGCTACTCGTTGGCAATAAATGTCAGTAGAAATTTTTATGGCTTTTACAGCTTATCTGCAATTTGTAATAAGCTTTGTGCATGGCCCATTATTTTATGAGTGAGAACAACTGTCAAATGAATGTATTTGTAATGTCAGGAGTTTCATTACAACATGACCGCAGGCTGAAGGCTAGGTGCTAAACTGCTGCTAGGTTTATATCTTTTGACCATACTTTTACAAAAAGGGCCATGTAACTTGCTACTTTCATTACTTATTCTTTACCTTTTTTAATTAATAATTTAACTTACATTTCTTATAGCCTCATTATCACTCCACTATTTCATTAACTAATCATTATAGCATTGCAGTTTATAGCTTTACAGGCAAGGAGACTAGAAGTATGAACCAGTAGCTTTGACTTACGTAGCAAGAGCTCTGATTTGCAAGCAGAGCCTGCAGCAGTGTGGATTTTATGTCATTAGAAATCTTTTCATCTTTCTTTTTTTTATTTAAAACAGAAGAAAAGATTTTAATTCTTTCTCAGAATGATTCATATCCTGTGGATTTTTTCTATTAGGCAATGAAGCTATGATATTAAGATTGAGTATATAAATAATTCTCATAATTCATAGAGAAGAAAGAGAAATAATTACCTCTGAACACTTCATTATGAATGGAATTCTGTCAAAAACTTTAAGAAGGGGGCATTAATACAAATTAAGGTCTTAGGAACTCATATTTTAAATACTTAATCCTGTATTTTATTTAACTTTTGCCAGACCAATAAGAATTTTTTTAATCGGCAAAATGAATTGCTGTGCTGGAAAAACTTTAAATGTGAAATGTAAAATTCCTATGATGAACAAATATTTTACTATTTCTGTCATTGCAGAGTAGCTGAATTTGTATGAGTTACCAGCTCTGTAGAGTTGACCATAAACTCCGAGTCTTAAAATTTCATAAATATTTGCTTAGCAGAAGAATACAGCTCATTTGAAGTGATTCTGCAAAGTAGTCTCAATCTGCTTGTCTTTTATATTACAGTCTACAGGGTAGATTGAAAGTTGAAATAAAGCTATATGCTTTTGTTCTTGAAAAACTGTAGATCTAATGACACCTGCTGGGAAAAAGGAAATGGTTGTATACACTTTTGGAGGTGCTGATACTTTAGCTTGAATAGAAATCAAGAGAAGTGGAAGGTTCTCTACTACTGCAGATTCCAGTTCATATTGATAAGGAGAAGTTGGTGTGATATTAACGTAGCTGAGGAATCTTGTGCATGCATTTATGCATGTATTATTTCAGCAAAAGTCAAGATGCACCTTGATTTTTAAAATTGCCTGTTTTAATCTTCAGGTTGAGGTCCATAGTTGCTATGCTAATTACTTCTGATTGGTGTAGCCTGAACTTCTTTTCTGCTCTTCAAAAGCATTTCTGCAGTCATATAGAAGCTTGTGCTTGTACATTGTCGTGGTTTAACCTCAGTCGGCAACTAAGCACCACACAGCCGC
>NW_008795322.1:134817-145888 GCF_000699145.1 Aptenodytes forsteri | reverse complement strand
GTGCACCTCCAGCCTTCTCAGTCGGTAGAGCGTGGAAAACTAAAAAGTCCTTGGCTAGTGTAAGCATTACCTAGCAGCAACTAAAACATCGGTGCGTTATCAACTTTGTTCTCATCCTAAATCGAAAACACAGCACTGTACCAGCTACTAGGAAGGAAATTAACTCTATCCCTGCCGAAACCAGGACACAGATTTTTAGCAAGGTTTCTTTTCTGTCTGCTCTCTGAGAAGGCAGTAGTTAGAGGTGACTCTTTTTTTAGTTTTACCTGAGTTCTCTAAAAGGCATTGTTCAGCTTCTGAACATCTTGTAGTAGTTTCTGTCAGAGGCTGTCACTATGTTGGTCCATCCTAAATTCTGACTTTCAGAGCAAATATGATTTTGACTATGGCAAAACAGCTTCTTTATCCTTTCTTCTGTTTTGGAGTATTTATTTTCTAACATTTCATTATTTAGTAACCTCTACTAAAATCTGCATATTTTTTGCACCATACTTGTGATGTGGCAATTAGTTACAAAAGGGCATCAAGTCCATGGTTGTAGTGGGATAATTTTAATGAATAAAACTATTTACTCCTCTTCCTTTCTGTACAGATCCATTGTGTATTCCCCTACAAGATGACATATGACTCTTCAAGCCTAAAACACATTGCTTTACTGCTGTATAAAATCTTGGCACTCCCAAGTTTATAGCACTGTGTGCAGTTCTGTTTGCTACATCTCAAGAATGTATAATGTAATTAGAAAAAGGTACGGATGAAAGCAATCAAAACGATTAAGGAGATGCAGCAGCTGCTTTCCAAGGAGAGACTAAAAAAGTCAGGACTCTGGTTTGTGGAAGGTGGGCATGGAACTTGAACACTAGAATTGGGGTGCATTCACTGAAGCTAGTAGGAGGTTGGTTTTAGAATAAACGAAAGACAATAGTTTTCAGTCAGTGAAAAGCTCAGTTCTAAGCTTGCAAATCTTGCTTTTCCCATAATTACATCAGGAATTTTGAACAAATTGCAAAGAAGTGGTCTCGTTCTCCCAGATACTGTAAAATAGTGAGGTTTTTGTTCTATTATTACACTTGAAGTTGATGGGTTTTTACTTGAAAAGTAAATGGCACTAGTAGGCATTCAGAATTGTTGCCTAAATTCTGCAAAGCTACGACTTTTAGTCTCACCTATGAAAAAATTAAGATTAGTAATTGAATGTATGTAATGATCTGCTAAGAATTTAAAAAAAAAAAAACCCAAAACAAAACAACAAACACTTCTTAACTGCCAACAAAATGACAACGTTGCTTTGATTTTAAAGATGTGAAGGAAAAAAAAAAAGCACAATGGAAATATTTACTAAGATCTTAACATGATTTCAGCTTGCAATGAGTCCCTGAGGTACCTAGGTTTCAAGAAACTTTTCAGATTGGTCATATTTTCCAACAATCAATTGGTCTAGACTTTGAGCACTTTACAAATAAATGCAAACTCAACAAAAAATAATTAATATGTGGAAATGAATGTATAACGTCGATGACCTATTCAGCTTCCAACTGTGACAGTGGATATTTCACGCTGCCAGACTGTTCAAAATTATCCCTGTGAAGGGCAAAGTATTTGAGCAAATATTTTTCACATCTGGGAAGGAACTATATACCTCCTCCTGTGATCATAGAAACAGTCCCCAAATCTTTGCATGAACTTAACAGCATATACGGGAGGCATAGAAGTTATTGACAAGTAAGAGTTGCTTTTGCAAAATAAAAGCAGTGCTGGAGACAATCCTAAAATAAGGGGAACCTCCCCACCTCAAAACACCATTGTCCTCACCCAGATATGATCCTTACCACAGGAGTGGTTCAATATAAGCCCTTTACTCTTTTCAGTATGACTCTCTGAATTCTAATTGAGAGGAATTACAATGATGATATCTCAAAAAAAAAAAGTCATCTAGTGTTTAATTTTAAGAAAAAATGCAATCAATAACAATTTTTTAAATAAACTGCAATAGGTAAAGCTTTTGTAATCACCTGCTGTTGTCATCTGTTGATTTGTTTCATTCTAGCTCTCTTAAATAAATCTTAAGTAAATCAGGGAAGCATTTTAAAGGTGGTAGTACACAAAAAAAGTGCTTTGAGGCACAGTTGATTTCAACATAGTTTAGCTGTTAATATGTTCCTTAATTTTTACACAGAACAATGGAGCTCCAGTGTCTTGCCAGATATATTTTGTTTGTTATAACATTTAAGAGCTCAACAGCTACGTTTATAGCTGTATGCAAAATCATAACTTACTTAAATTTTTTTAAAGCAAAACAACTTTATAAGAAAATAATATTTATTTTTAAATATTTCATGAAAATATACTATATTTATTTAGTTTGCTTTTACATTTTGGAATGTGACAGGAAGAATCTTAAAAGACTTTATGTAGTGGTTTAACCCGGCAGGCAGCTAAACACCACACAGCTGTTTGCTCACTCCCCCCCCAGTGGGATGGGGGAGAGAATCAGGGCGAGGGGCGGGGGGAAGTAAAATTCATGGGTTGAGATAAAGGCAGTTTAATAGGACAGAAAAGGAAGGGAAAATAATAATAATAACGATAAAAGAATATACAAAATAAGTGATAGTGATGCACAATGCAATTGCTCACCACCCGCCAACCGATGCCCAGCCAGTTCCCAAGCAGCTGTCACCCCCCGCTCCCAACTAACTCCCCCCAGTTTCTGTACTGAGCATGATGTCCCATGGTATGGAATGTCCCTTTGGCCAGTTGGGGGCAGCTGTCCTGGCTGTGCCCCCTCCCAGCTTCTTGTGCACCTCCAGCCTGCTCAGTCGGTAGAGCACGGGAAGCTGAGAAGTCCTTGACTAGTGTAAGCACTGCTGAGCAACAACTAAAACATCGGTGTGTTGTCAACATGATTCTTATCCTAAATCCAAACCACAGCACTGTACCAGCTGCTAGGAAGAAAATTAACTCTATCCCTGTTGAAACCAGGACACTTCATTATTGGATCTTATATAAAAGTATAATCTGTCTCAGGCTTTTTTCAGCCTATGGCTAAGCATTTCCCTGGAAGTTTGGATATAATCAAATTCAACATGAGAACTCTACAAGTTCAAAGAGCTTAAGTATATTCAGCATAGCTTTATATTTGTACTACCTTCTGGTTTTCACATTTACAGATGCAGCTTTTTCTGGCTAATCAGATAATGTCATACTACATAGTGCTGTGCAAAACGAAGAAGAAATGGCTTTTAATTCTTTCTGTTTATGCTGTAGAAATACATATTGAGGTATTCTCAGCCTAAATGTATCTTTTGTCCCTCAGCTGCTGCCAGACTCTAGCTGAACTGGAAAATATTCGCCACTGGGATTGAAATTTTGCCACTTTTCTGTGTCTTGGATAGTTAAGTAATTACAGACATTTGTGACTTAAAGATACACTGCCTGTGAAGAACTCCTGTACTTGATTGGTTTTAGTATAGCTTGTATCACAAGTGGCAAGGAAAATATACACAAAATAATGATAAAACAAAGAAAAATAAGAGGAAGGGGACTTACTGATAGCTTATAGCTTGTATCACAAGTGGCAAGGAAAATATACACAAAATAATGATAAAGAAATAAGAGGAAAGAGGAAGGGGACTTACTGTACCCCTTCACTGAGTGCTAGTAAGGCCCTCAGAATCCAGTTCAAGAGAAATGTTGAAAAATTGGAGTAGATCCTGTGGAAGGCTGTATAGATGTTACTTATGGGCACGTGGTCTCTGGGGAGAGGTTGTCTTCTCTCAGTCTGTCAGAGGAAAGGCCAAGGGTGGTAAGAGTGGCAGCCTGCAACTACTTGGAGAATGGTTTTGAAGCCAATGAAGCTGAACTCTACTAATATATATTACTATGGTTACTGATTTATGTTTAGGGATATGATTTTTTAAAATTTCTTTTGGGTATTTCAAAATGCAGTTTTGGATAAAAATGGTTTGTTTGCTTTTTCACGTTCACATCTTTCCATTTTGCTAGAAAAAGCAAAGCTGAAAAAATCCACACTGAAAAGGATGGCAGCATGCCAACATGGCACGCAGGGGAAAAACAAACTTAAAGTCATTGGGAAGCTTTAGGACTAATTCCACCAAAGAACAGAATGTTGAAGATGTTCCAGATAAAATCTTGGAACAGATCATGATATTTTCGGTTTTAATATGCATAATAAAATAAAAATTCAGAGATACTTTTACATGCTACAAAGATTTACTTCAGCTCTAATTTAAACAATAACTGAATAAGGCTAGAGAGCATTATTCCTTTTCCCTAAGAAACAAGAGTATAATTTTGAAGTTATTAAAATGAGTGTCAGTGTATGACAATGAAAAAACACATCTGTAGCATTGCAAATCATTAGATTTGTTCTGAAATGAACACGGTGGCAAATCGATAATCTAGAAACTTGGATCTGCTCTGGGTCACATAAGCGTTTATTCTACCATACGTCCCTTGCATAATATTACCAGAAATCCAGGAGATGGCCAAGAACTATCTGAAACCAAAACCAAAGTCAGCTGTATATATGCAATCCGCCTGGTTCTCTATGTTGTGAAAATATCTTAGTTGTTGTTAGCAGCTGTCACTTTTTGCAAAAAGTGGGAGAATAGTTCAACCTGCCAACACTAAGCAACACTTGCTATTTAAAATTAGGGAGGTTATATGTAGAAATTAATGTTATTTTGAAATCCAAATTTATTTTCAAAATCATCTCCTGTTAATTTTGGAAAAAAAAAATTGTACACAAATATATATATACACACAACCCTTAAAACTTGTTGAAAGCTATTGAAAGTTTAGATCTTGGGAATCCTTTGTTTATGGAGGAAAGAAGGGACTGATGCACAAAAACTCTGCATTTTCACTTCTTCAGAAACCAGACATGAGTATTGTCAAACAGGAACTCTGGAAATGGCACTGGATATCTTTAGGACTTTGCTTTCTCTCCAACCCAGCATCTGACAAGTAATGAAGTATCAAACTGCACTGAATTATCAGTTTTGTTTTAAAGAAATACTAGAATGAAACTGCAAGTGTACTTTTATGTTTCTTGTCTCTAGTTTTAAATGGCAAAGAGCAGACTTTGAGCTACTCTTCAGAAACCTGCACGGACTACATCTTTCATTGATGTTTAAGTTGTATTTTGGTGTGGAAAGCTGAAACGTGAAAGACAGTATCCTTTGTGGCTCTTATGTCTTTCTTATTGACTCCAACTGTTGGTAACAGTGGGCAAGGACTGTTTTGGCTGTGGCATATTGCTGCTCAATCTGTTTCAGCACTGCTGATACCTAATTGTTTAAACCTGCATTAGACCCTGTGGTCTCAGAGCAGAAATAGATATGTAAGAGAAGGGAGAGATGTCAGGGTATATATAAAAGAAGGAACAATTTGCGTTTGTCATTTCAGGCAATGAAGATGAAAATGCAAAATACCCAAACCCACCAAAGGAGAAAAAAAAAAAAAAAACCCAAACCCATAAAAGCCACCACTCTCCACCCCGCCCCAGCATTTCCAGGGAGTGTTTTTACAAAAATTTGTTGCTGGAGTTACCTGTTCAGTGAGCTGTGCTCACTCCTTTAAAATACATTATTTTCTCTTCATCCTTGAAGAAGTGTGGACCATCAAAAATTAAAAATAGTATCTAGCACACTTTAGTTAAATCCATTACTTATTACACATTTTAAGCCCACAAATGTTTCATAAACTTTCAGCATTTTAGTGCCACGACAATAAAGAGCAATGGTTTAAAAAAAAAAAAAAGGTTTCTAGGGAGAACTTCAGAAATTGGAACGAGGTCTTGGTAGATGCACCAGGCTTAACTCACTTGCGTGAACTTTGTTTTGTATTAAAATAAACTCTTTGATAAATATTAGCTAATTGCACGGTTTCTTCTGAAAACCCAAACCAGTTTGCTAGAAACTTTGCCTAATTTCATGATAGTCTGAGCTTTCCATTTACAATGGTACCTCAATTTTTCATCTGCTATGGCTTCCATAATAAAAGTATCTGAAGCCAAAGTTGAAGCAGCAGAGGAAAGCCAAATTGAGTAGCAAATGGTGACCACCATATAATCTATTGAGCATTTTGGTTTTAAAAAAAAAAGAGGAAAAAAAAGAAGGGAAGACATATCGCCCTTCTTCTGAAATCTATCTCAGATGTTGTTATATATGCCATATGGCAAGAAATGATGTTGAACAAGCAAAAAAGTAATTTCATGAAAAATGGTAGTTGTATACTATATGTAACTACTATATCAAGGTTAAATCTCATGAATCTTGGGATTTGGACTCTCATAACTGGGTAGAGAAGTCAACATAAAAAATTCAGCATATGTCTTTTGCATTGCTTATCTGCACAGAGGCATTCAGAAAAAATACAATGAACTGCCTTAGTTTAGCGTGGATCCTCCCACTCAGGACAGCACAGGGAAGAATGTAACTTGGGTAATTTAGAGGCTGAACAAGTTAGCGTATCGAGGCTGTTTAATGTGGACATTCTCCAAAGGCTTTCGTGTACTTGAATATCGTAGCATATTTAACTCCTTAACTTTTCTCATTGTCCTTTGTACACAGAAGTTTCTAAATTTAAATTTCTCTACTTCATGAAATTATACTTGTTGGGGTATTTTACAGCCTCTGTGCAGCAGAAGTTTTGAGAAACCTCAGTCTCATGGGATTATGCAGGGTATGTCAGAGCTTTTTGGTTTCTGCTTCTCTCATGCTGCTGTAAATGCAACACTCCGTAACTATTCCTGTTAAACATAACCTTTGCAAAATCATCAAGTTAAGCCACAAGAAAAAAATATAAGTGACACAAAGGATGAGATTTAAAAACAGGAAACAGTATTTTCTTTCATTTTCCTCTCTGATTCTGAGCCTTTAGAATTAACTCATTTCCCAAATGAAACTTTTCTCAACAACAGTAAGAGCTAGATATCCGAAGAGGGGAGAACAGGGGTTGAGATACATGGAACAGTTTGAAGGAAAGCATAAAATGAGAATTGCAATTAATTCACATAATTAGTATGCTTTTTTTACCGCTTAGTGTAAATATACTACTATCCAAAGCATCTCTTTGTCATACAGATGGAATAGTATCCATAATACAGAATGGTGGTTGTAGGAAAAGACCTCTATAGTTTCAGCCCTGGTTTTCTACTTTTCTCTTGTCTTTAGGGAAGCAGCTATGATAACAGAATAATTAAATTCTTCACTTACAGGAGCTTTTCCCGAGCAGCTTGGAGAAATACTAGACCCACTTACGCTTCCATTGAGAGACCCTTCCAACTGCACTTGCTGTCCAAATGAATGAAATTTGGAACGTGCTGAGTTTTGAAACATAAGCAACAGATGCTAGCTGTGTTTTAAAAATACAACTTGCTTATAAAGTTGTTTCCTTGGAGTGTTAGTAATGTATCATGGTTAGTGGACAGTCAGAAATATATATTTTGTTCTGCAACACGCTGAACCTTGTTTAAAACATCACAGGTCCATTGAATAAGCTTGCTTTTCTCAATTGTAGTCAGAGGAACAAGCTATAACTGACATCTTGTGAACAGTGGTGTGAATTAGTAATAGAGGATATGCTCAGTCAGTCTTTGAGTGGATTATTCTAGAACACTGGGGGCATGAATTATCTTACTATTCGAACTAATCTAGAGAAGTCACTTGTGTATGTTGTATTTGTAATCCATAAAAAATAGTTTAATAAATTAAAGGCTTCATAAGTCGTCTTTAGTCTTTAAAAGAATTTTTAATTTTCTTAGGAAGTAATGGGAATAGACAAAGCAGGCAATGGATGGAATAAATCAACATGATGAATTAATTAATGGTTCACAAGGGATCTTAAATTAGGTCACCTCTTAAAATGTGTCAGCTGGTTATTTGCTTAAAACTCATATTGGGAGAACCTAGGAGAACTTTTCAAACCTCAAAATCTCTCCAGCAAAAGCCACACAGAAGCAGCTCAGGGGCATCATCTAGAAACAAGATTAATAAAAGGACAAAACTTGCTTAGATTTTGTTTAGATAATTCACAATAAAGCTATCCACAATATAGAAGCTGCATATGGTATTATCTTTGACTCTTGATTAGTCCCACTCAGTGAAAAAGTTCTTTCTAATCTTATCCACAGACTTTCCAAGAGCATGTCCGTCATGGTTTTCCTGAACTTTTAAGCCATTTCAGATCAAACAATACAACTGGGAAGTGTTACAACTGGTATTTATGAAGCTTTTACCTCTTGTCAGTATGTGTCTCCCTTTGGAGTTGGTACATGGAACCAATTCTTATTAGCACAATGTAGGCATAGAAGAATCAAAGATTCCTTAATTATTAATTTAATAGGATTCTATTCCATAGGAAAACCTGCCTTAGCCTATCTTTTAGTACTTTGGATCTATCCATAAATGAATTCCAGGAGAATTGTACTTGTTACCTTCTAATTAGACTTCTCCGGGTTTTTTCTGTTTTCTTATTCAGTTTCAAAAATTTATTTTGAATGTCAGTTGTCTCAGACAAGCGGGATGATCAACTACCTGAACATGATCCTAGCAGTGCAATGGAGAAGCGCAAAATTCTCTCTATTATGTTGCTTGGTTATTTGGCTCAGGAGGTAGATGTCTTGGTTTTGCCTGTAATTTCCTCTCATTGAAGTGGAAGGTCTGTCTTCTGTCCTTGTCCTCTTGTATTCTAGTCTTATTCCATATGTTTCGGGAAGTAATCTTACATAGGTGCATGTTTCTTTTGTATTATAAAATGCCAGTGGCAGCGTACAAATAAGGACATATCCCAGATCCTTCAGGATATATGTCAAAATCGTCTTCATTGGCAGTTATATAGGTTTCTTCGAAATGAAAATAACTTTGTTCAGGAGCCCAGGGCTTGTAACATAAGCAAGACTAGGATATAACTTAAGACCTTATGAGATGTGGCTTACATGACTGGCAGCTGCAGCACAAAACTAGTGCATTTCTGTGATTCAGACCTGAAACTGTAGGAATCAGGATTGCAATAGCAAGATCGCTGCCTTGCAAACAGTGGGGAGAAACATAACCCTGTGGCATGCTAAATACTTGTTTTTGGAAAGCAGATAGCAATTTTTAATAATTTATCTCTGTTCGGATTAATGAGTAAAGCATTGGTGACTTTTAAATGATGATTTGGTGCTAATTCCTCTGTGTGTTTTAAAAACTAGAGAATGCAGGTTCTTTGTTAGGATTTTGATCCATATGTGATATCATTCTTTAATCTAATTTGTGAAGGCGGAGACCATATACTCGTCTCTCAAGTGGGGGAATGTGTAGAACAACCTGATGCTAGAAATATTCTCTTGAAAATTGTCGTGGTTTAATTTCAGTGTATTTTATTACTATAGCTTTCCTAAGAAATGTTCCCTTTTCTGAAACGATGTATTTCTTGCTGCGTACTTAAAAGTACCCAGTATTTTTGGTCCCTCACCACATGTTGGTTTTCTTCTGATCTCTTTCAGACTTCTGGACATAATGTCATTATGAGATGTAACTAATTCTCTGTACCCAAAGTCTGGTCTGAAATTCTGCAGAGATACATCTGCACAGTGTTAGAAGTGATTCACTGAATATCTTATAGAAATGGGCTAGATTCTGAGCCAATATGAATTAGTACAGCTTCACTGGAAGTAAAGGTGCAAGTCTACTCTATGCTATCAAATCTGTTATAGTACAATACTGTCAAGATATTTGGGTGGTTTCATTGCTGCAATATGTTACAAAGAGGTCCTTTGTGATTGATGCCTCCTTTGTTCCAGCCAGCAGATTCGAGAAAGATACTCACCTAAATTCATTGATTCCTAGTTCTTTCCTTCTTTTTGCACTTTTTTTTTTTTTTTTTTAAATCAGTGGCTGTTCTATCATGTCTTGAGGCATCAACCCTGCACAGAGGAGCCTTAGGGTCAGGACTGACTTTGTCCCAATACAAAGAGCTCATTTCCTCCCCTCCTTATTTAAAACAATCTTACTCTCTCATAACTTTTGTAGTCATCAAAGTCGCTTCGCTTTTATGTAGATGTAAATAAAAAGAGAACTAGAGTCTTGGGGACAGAACAAAGTTCCTATCACAGCCTGTTTGCAGCCCATCTCTTACAGAGCTTTCCTGCTGCACATCACAGGAAGATGTGTGCTCACATTGTTGTTCTTGGTCCACTGTTCCAAACAATTGTTCTCTCTTTCTTGCCAGTATTGGGGTGGTTCTTTGGGAACTGTTATGAGCTGCTATAGATGGAAGTATAGCACGACCTTGGGGTTGCTACAATTACACAAGAGTATACCGCCTTTCTTTGGTTACCAGTAGGTCCATGGAGCTGGGGGAGTCAAAGTGATCAAATCTGCAACATATAAAGTTTTAATAACTGTGAATTTAAGAATTGCAGTAAATGTTGGGAAGCTATGCCTCTACTCTTATTTCATTCCTAAGAACTTTTCTGAAGATGCGTTCACTCACCTGTATGAAGCTGGTGTCTGTTTTCAATTAATTCTGTGAATTTGAAAAGATTTTTACTTGCAATTTTTTGGTAAATCAATGGTAGTAGAAACTGGTTCATTATTATCTTTTAAAAAAAATAATCACTAAATACACTTAGAATTAATGTAATCCAACTTCTATAGCTAATCTCACTCTTCGTTAAAAGTAGCATTAATGGGAGAGTGCACAAAATAGTCTTAGTTATTTCTCTTACTTGAAATATGTCTTTTTTTGTTAGATTCTTATAAGTGCTTTTCATCATAAAAATACTTCTACTTCAAAAGAATGTAGATTTGATGTTAGTGAAGAGCATATGAATACCTCAGACAGATTTGAGGAAAGATAAAATACACAGGAGCGAAGTGACCATGAAGTGAGAATGAAGGCATATTGTTATAGCCTGTCCTGGTTTCGGCTGGGATAGAGTTAATTTCCTTCCTAGTAGCTGGTACAGTGCTGTGTTTTGGATTTAGTGTGAGAACAATGTAGATAACGCACCGATGTTTTAGCTGTTGCTAAGCAGTGCTTACACTAGTCAAGGACTTTTCAG
>NW_008795322.1:130702-134630 GCF_000699145.1 Aptenodytes forsteri | reverse complement strand
ATCATTATTATTATTATTTTATTTTATTTCAATTATTAAACTGTTCTTATCCCAACCTATGAGTTTTCTCACTTGTGCTCTTCCAATTCTCTCCCCCATCCCACTGGGGTGGAGGGGGAGTGAGTGAGTGGCTGTCTGGTGCCCAGTTGCCGGCTGAGGTTAAACCACAACATGGCCACACATGAACTATTTTTGTTTTGTGTAACTGGGTTCAAGTGAACAAAATTCTCATTACCATGCAAAGCTTAAGTAAATGCAGAGATAAAGCAGTTACAAATTATATCCTGGGAGTTGGAACAAAAGAAATCTGACCTGTAAAGAGGCAGAGCTTATTGGTTTCTGGAAACAGTGGATTTGCAGAACATACGTGAATTGTGTGTATCCCATTTTGGTATGGGACCTTGCCTTCCATAGACAGATCTGTGTATGTGCCTTGCAAGCATGTTATAAGACTGAAAATAGTGTTTTATAGATACAGGGTATTTTTGTTTGCAATATTAATATCTACCCTTGGACATCTTTAATACAAGATAGTGCTGCTGGGATTTTTTTAATGGTATAACTTGGTTATACTTAAGAGCTGCTAGAATTAGTTGGAATATTATAAGGGAGCTGGTATACTTCATGGAAAAGTATAGTTTTCATAAAGTATACTTTCACTTTCTAGAAAATAACTATGTCAGAGACTGCTATTCTAAAAGACTTTTTTATCAGCAGTACTGATGGCAAGTGTTTGAGTCTGCTTCACTGAATATACCATTTAAAGTATATTTAAATTTAAAAGCAGAGATGAATTTATATGCAAAATGATCACATTCAATAACTTATAATCAGAACAAAGCTGCTGCTGATTACCAAGTTTGTGAAAAGTAGTTCAAGAACAGAAAGAGCAGAAAATTCTGCTGTTTGCAGATTTATTTATTTATTTATTTCGTACTTAATCATTTGGGATTGCTTTTTAAACAAACTGTTTACAAATGAGTTGGTGGATTAGCTTGCTTGCTTTGATGCAAAACCACAAACATCACCCTTTTTCTTGCATCCTCCAGAAGGTGGAGGGAGCACCATCTCAGAGAAGTAAAAGGCGGCTGTGTGAGCTTCAAGGGCGTTGTTTGATATCTGACATCAAGCAGAGCTCTGACAAGGAGTTGGCAGGAAATTAGGGTTGACAGCTCATAAGTGTAAACTGAGACAGAATGAGGACTTACCAAGTATGTAACGGAAGTCACTCATTGTTTTTGCTTCTGAGGGTGACATCATTCATGATGGCATCCAAATATGATTTATGAAATGAATTATTAATGATCGTTGATTTTTAAGAAAGACGTAAACAGAAACCTGGGGACTACTTGTTGACTATGTAGCCTACTGCTGAAGCAGGAATCTGAAATGAAACACAGATATTGCTCTTTTGTGTTGCTAGCATTACTTTTGGAGAACGGAGATAGCAGAGGTTGTAGAGGTCTGCAGGGCAGTGCTTCATTTGTATGTGTGGATTACTCTGGCACAGATGTCTTTATCACAGAAAATATTTGGGTTTTTTCTAGGTTTTATGAACTTGCATAAAAACTCTTCCAAATACATGCTTCATTTTGTAGTGTACTATAGCTCCTCACACTATAACCAACACATCTGTAAAACAGTTTTGAAAAAGAGCTGAGGAAACAATAATAATTAATTGAAACTAGAGGAATGAGAGAGTGGAGGGACTGTAATTGAAGGAAGATTTGATATCAGTTTCAGATTTAATAATTCATATTTTAAAAGTCACTGATAACCAAGTGTATGTGACTTCTATGATACGTACAGTTAAAAAAGACATGAATGACAAAACCAGAATAACTCCTGATCATGTAAAACATAGTAGAGTTTGTTCAGTGCTGGAATGCTATTTTCTTTCTTTTCTTGGATCCAGAGCCAGCTAAAAGGCCCTTGGATACCCCTTTCCCTTTTCAAAGTTTTCACAGTTCATTCTCGATGTCGTTTAGAACTTACAGGGCTGGAATCTGGCCACTGAACTAATGAGTTTTAAAATAATCCTGCAAAAAATGTTAACAATAACCCTACAGGTGATGTATAAATATGTAATAAAACTGACTGAAATATATTTAATCTATGCTTCAATTAGCTGCTAGGTTGATGGACTCCTTACTGATGATCAGAGGATGGTCAGTTACAGCGACAACTGAAAATATTAATTCACCTTTGCAACCATTCAGGGAAGAGTTAACAATTAATTCATTTAAGCTTTTTCACTGACATCATTGGACAAATTACTACTATTCTTTTAGCAGCCCTAAATATTTTAATTACTTCATTTAAAACCCTACAAGTTTGGGAGGTTTTGGATAGCTTGAGTAAATATTGGAGAATATGTGAAGCTGAGTAATGGTGAGATTAAGAAATAGATATAATCCTATTTGGAGAGCGGTACATTCACAGCAAAAGCAATTCATATTAGATACTCAGGTGGAAGATGCTTAAAACACAGTAGTTTATGCTTCTAGTTTCACAGCCAGTTTTCAGTGGCTATGCTGACTCTAAATAAGCACAGCCCCTTCCTACCCCCTCCTCCTTTTTCTTGGGCACTTCATGCTTCAGTGGTAGGGTTGGTTCCAGAATGGCACTGCAGCAGCTCCCATCTCATAAGAGGAGAAAGTTTCATACTCCGTTTCTCTCCTCCCCATTAAAAAAAAAAAAGACCTAATTCAGGAAATTGGAATATGCTTTGGCTTGCTAGCATTAGAGACAGAATGAATACAAACTGAAATACTTGTGAGATGTAAGTAGAATTCTTTAATCATGTGAAAGCAGCTATGGCTATGTGATACCAGCTATGGCTGGTACCTTTTCTGTTGTGTGAGTGTATGTGCAGCAGGTATGCATTCTGCAAAACTAATTTTTACCTGTCATCTGTATACTTCTGAACGATTGCTTCTGGTGTTCAGAGTACCATTTCAACTTTCAAAGTTTTTGTTCTTTCTATTTCAGAATTTAGTTTTTATGTAACTTTGGCTTTTTAAGTCCTGGTAAAAGGCATAACATGGTTAGTAACTCTTAGAAGCAATTAATCTCACTTTTTTTTTTCATGAACATCAGTGGTGTTATTGACAGGAATCTGTGTCCTGTAGTGAAAAACTTGCAGCTTCATACACCCAATCTACTTTTTTTTTTTTAACAAACAAACAGAACTAGTAGTGGACTATATGGATGTGTCCTTTTGCATTTCAGCAGTGTTTGTGAGTTGTTGTTTTTTTTCTTAGCTATCAGAACATTATTTTTCTTTCTGGTATTTCCATAAATTTAAAAGGACATACAGGTGGAGAGTTAGAATTAGATTGATTTAGAAGTTGTACTTACATCATGCTTAAGAAAGCATACTTCTCCAACCATACTCTGATCTTCAGTCTTGTCAGTAGTACTTCAGCAGTTGATGACATACCATATTTCATAAATGATTTCATATATGAGTGTGTCAACATTACTTTTAAACTCCCATCTTTCAAACAAAGGTTCTTGTTGCTTTAAGTCTGTTGCATAATCCTAAAATGCACGTGTTGCTGTTTTGATGTTTCATGGGAGCATCTGGATGAAAAATACTTTGATCTCTCAGGTTTTTTTATGCTTGTGAGGTTTTGTGTTTGTCATTCTGGTATTCCAAATGTTATGCACAAAGTGGATTACAGGGCATTACAGAAAAAGGCTGGGGAGCTTCACAGTAGGCAGTTGAATGAACCTTACTCATTTGAAAATCTATTGTTGGAAAAGGCAAATAAAAATATTCCTTGCTTTTGTGATATAAACACCCATATTCTTTTTCTGTCCATCTGAGATCAGTTATAAATTGTATTGATTTTTTTCCAGTTAGAATTCTGAGTCTTACAAAACCTGGTGTTTGACTGGAAAGCTGAAGAAAATAGGGCTGTTG
>NW_008795322.1:108760-130558 GCF_000699145.1 Aptenodytes forsteri | reverse complement strand
GGGGGGGGTGGAATTATGGAAAGGAAAAAAGGTAACGTGAGTACTTAATCTTTTTCCCTAATTATTCTACTGTGGATTGAGATAAACTTGCAGTAGCTAAAGCACCACCGTATTAAGCATATTTTCCTAACATGTGGCACAATGCCCTGAGCCAAATGATTAACGTACAGAAAGCGGTTGCTTCATTTTATATTGCCAACTTTTATAAGACAAATGAACTCTCTGCTTTAAATGTGCTTTGTTTCTGGTTCTATTTGTTAATGAAAAGTAATGAGCAGTTTTATGGAAATAAGCAGGAAATGTATACATAATAATAAGTAGCTGTGAAGGTGGTTCTGTGAATATTTCTGAACAAGAATGGGTCTAGAAAATATAAATGGAGAAATTTCACAAAACTAATTTTATTTTGTCTTAACCTGTTTCTGGAAGGACTGCTTTATACAGGTGTTTTGTTTTGCTGATTTATTCTAAGCATCTGGTTTGTAGTCATTGACCAGATTGCTGGCACCAAGAAGTTTGCTTGGCATCACTGTGATGGCAGGATCTAAATGGATTAAATGACCATTTGAGAATTTCCTGATTATGTCAGGAACTGGTATACAACTCTTTTCACCTTTGTTTAGAACACTCCCTTATTGTCTTACCTTGAACAGATCTTTACCCTGAACTTACCTTAGTATCTGTTGGATTTTGTCTGTGTGCCACTGATGTCTTAATGCCACATAATACTGTAGCATAACTGCTCATTGCAAATTTTTTGTGCTACATAATGAAAAATGAAACAAAACTCTGCCAGGCAGAATCCTTTTTGCATGTATTTGATTTCATCCGATTGAGATATCATGCCTTTCTGTAAAAATGAACTGCTTAGAAGAATAAAATGTAATTAGATTTCTTAGTCCAGTGATCTGATGAATCCTAATCAGAAAGCTGATAGGTCGAATAGTAATAAACCTCTAATCACTACAGTCACCTGTAATTCCATTTACTCAAAACTATAACTTATTTGTCTTAAATCTGTGAATGAGGGAACTAGAATAATAGATATGACGTTTTATGTAGTCTGCTCACAAGAGATGATCTTATTCCTCCTTCATTATGAAAAGCTCACTTACAGCCCAGGACTATGAATAGATTTGTGTTTTAACATATCGCTGTGAATAGTCCCACAATCACTGTAACTTTGGCATGGGTGAGAGGAAGTAAAAGTGAGGGAAATGAAAGGAGAGGAGGGGATCTATCCACAAGCAGGTATACCATTTTTGAACCTTCTCTTTAATGTGCTATATCTAAAAAAAAGAAAAATGTATACTTCTGTGATTTGTGGATTGACTGCAGTATTTTTTTTTTTAATAAGTGAGGAGTAGGTGATGGTTTCATGTTGTTTTGCCTTTCTTGCCACTTATTTATAGTGCATAGTGTATATGTTATATATGAGTGCTCTGGGGTAGATATAGTCCTGATTTCAGAAGACATTCTACATTTAATTTCATCCTAAAGTCATGTTTAATATCATAGTTCCCAGGAGAATGCTTCAAATGGCGAGGGGCTTAGATCAACACTAGAGTTTCTCTAATTTTGTCCTTTGAATTTATATCTGAGTATTCCCAGGAAGTAGTTAAAACCAGCAGGAATCGTTCTCTGTGCTAGCCAACGTTAACAGAGACCAAGTGCCTATGTTTTTCCTTCATCCAGTAATCTACGTCTGAGTTACATGGCCAACAATAAGTCTAAATTCAGAATCAGCAACTTCTTGTATGTGGCTGAACCTTGAACCTCCCTTTAGAAACCATTACAATCTATTTGTTACAGCTCTGTTTAGCAGTTCAGACTAAAGCATTTAAGAAAAAGTATTTTGACTCTCCAGGAAAGACTATGCATTTAATCTCATGATTTCAAATTCATGCCTCCACTGAAATTAACTGTCAGCTTTACCTCCTTATGAAAACAGACTCACGTTTTTATGCTTTAGTTCTGACAGTTTTGGATAGGGTCATCTATGGAAAATCCTTGAATAAAACTATGCTACTAGGTAAAGCTGAGTGAGCGATAGGCTTTTAGTATGTTAAAACTGAGGTATGGAAAAAAAAGCCCAACCCACTGCTAAAAGAATAGTGCATTCAGGAAAGGTTTAATGATGATTGCCTTTGTTATCAAGAATATTGAGACTCACTTGTAGTACTGAGGAAAATGCAGTACTGAGAGGCAAGCTAGCATCTCTTCTGCAGGTTAGGTATCAACATCCAATTTTCAACTAATTGAGATGTTCATGAGTGACATCCCTGCAGAGTTTTTGTTTTATACTAGCTTTATATCCAGAGCTAGTAAATGAAGGGCTCTAGTCATTTTTTTCCAAGGGTTTTAAGTTGGTAGGGATTTTTGGTGAGACAGGAATAATAATTCAATTATCGGAAATAAATCTTTGTCAACCATAAATTCAAATGATCTTTCTTTCAAGGAATTTCTTCCTGATTTTAAAAAAAAGCCCATTAGGTTATCTCTTCTCACTATTTTCAGGACTGAGTTTTATACAGAAGTTATTTGAAAGGCACGACAACGTGAAGTAATTTCTATGCTTACTGGCAAAAACCTAACTAGATATCTCTCTAGTTAATCTGTTAGGTCTTCATATATGCTGCCGACTTCTTACTCTTTGCAACCTCTCACATGTAAGCAAATGAGACTTCAGCAGAATGAGAGAAGAGACAGGAGATAATTACAGGAACTGAATCCCATTATCCTTAACCTAGCAGATCTTGAATTGGTCCAAGAGAAGTGTTTAAGCTCATTTGATCAAAAACTTGACAACACCACAAATCATAAGAGCTATTCATTTGAACAGAACTTTTCAGGTAAAAAAAAAAAAAAGGAAGCTTTTAAAGCCTGTGTACATTTGAGGCGTTTCACAAGTTTTTCCTGGTGCTTGCGCGTGCTTCCCGATTTGTGAATGTAGCCATTGGTAGGAAGATTGCACCAGTGAGAGGAGAGAGTTAGTGCAGCCCGTGAAGCCCTCTTCTACCCAAAACACTGTATCTCAGCAGGCTGACATAGTTGCACAAATAAACACCCGCTCTACAGGCAATGTTGTTAGCCATGCTGGTATTTGTTCTGGTACTTCGCGTTTCCTGACTAAGAAAACTTCTTATAAATGCAATAACTGCACAGACTGTCATTTTGAAAATTGTTTTATGATAGTGATGCATTTGTGGTTGAGCTACCTCAAATTGCTATGGAGGTCTTTGCACTAGGTCAGTCTCATAATCCGCTTCTACAAGACGTAGTCTTCAAAAAGATGTTATCAGTTCTTTATTTTAGCTGTTGCTTAGGATTTTCCTGAGATATTGGATAACCCACAAATGCACTTCTATTTGCTTCAGATTTTCTTTTTGAGGTGTGGAGAACAGGAAAGCCGATGCTGATGTTTAACAATGCTTACCCAGGTTTTTTTTGTGTAATACACATTTTAGTTGTAGATTTTAATTTGGGCATTGTATCAAAATATGTTTCCATGACATAACACTTCTGACCATCTTTTGGTTCACTTTCTCATACGGACCACACATGGCATTTTGCACATAACGGTGGGAAAATTTCCCAAACATGAATATATTGTAAGTTTTTTGTAGTTGTAACATGGCAGAGTAAGTAGTAACAGCATTAAAACATTTAGCACTAGACTAGTTCTGTATCTGATCTGCCCTATACGAATATCATCTGTCACTTATTTTCTGCAACATGTGCAACAGTCAAAAATGTGTATCACTGTACTATATTTCTCTTCCCTTGCAAGTCTCTGTAAATCAAAAATAGTAATGACTTCAAACCAGGAATTTTTCGCAGAAGTAAAAAAAAAGAACAGGATGCATGTATTTCTTGAAAGACTGAATGCATGCACCGTAAACTAAATTCAGTTTGAGGTTGTCAACCTTCTCAAGTAGTAAAACAGTACCTCCTTTCCATTCACAAAGCTGACACTTCCAACACTTACGTATTGGAGAGTGAGCTTGATCAGGCTTTCAGCCTTTATAGCCCTGCATATTTTTATCTGTCATTAGACCTTTGTACTTCACAATAATTCACTGTTCTGTGTCCATTTTTTGGTGGATTTGGAATATTTTTAAGAAATAAAACTTGTCTTTGCTATTTCTTTTTTATCTGCTAAGAACATAAACACATGTCACAAGATGCCTAGCAGTGCATTAGGTTGTGAATGTACAAGCATTTTAATTGTCTGTGATGTTACTGTCTTGAATTCTGTAACAATCAAGGCTAAATCAGAACATCTTCCGATTGACTTATTAAAATGCTGTTTTTCTGAATAAATGACAGTGTACTTAACCTGGCACTAGCTTTGTTTTGGCAGTAATGTATAGCTTATTGCTTCAAAAAAAATAATTATTTCCCTGGATTTCAAAGTGAGTACCATAAGATTTTTCAAAGCTGTTGTGCTTGCTGCCATTCAGCCAGGGAGTTTGCTTTTCACTTCAAGCATGAAATTAGTCATTAGGGTTTCAGTGAAGAGGAAGCCTAGTGAGAGCAAACAGTGGGTATAGGAGATGTCTTCCTAACCCCGTGCCCACAAGTGTCATACTTCAGAAATTTCATTGTCTCCCAGTATAGAAGGTTAAAACAGAAGCTGCTTAAAATATTTCTTTAAATACTTTTTAAACTCCGAGTATGAATTTTGCAAATGGTAATTACTGATTGATTAGGAAGCAGGAGAGAGAGGAATGGATCTGTTTGAATTAAAAGTAGTCCATTGGTCTGGGATTTATTTGAGGGCTCATGTGCTATGCAAAAAGAACTGTAGAAGTCTACACTCTCTAAACTCTTAGCAGTGAAGCATTTTATTATATATGGGGCATACATATTTACATAAAAATAAAATTACAGACATCCTGTTAAATTTATCTGAGAGCATAAAAGCGGTCTTCAATTGCAATAAAATGTTTTGAGAATGAGTAATGGTGCTGTTCAGATGAGATTCTAAAACCCTTTAGGATTATCCAACTTCCATTTAAATTATGTAGTAACTGATGAGTCTGCTATCAGAATCAGATTTTTCTCTGCTTACTGATGCTAGACAATTCTCCTCAGCATGGCATCTTCAAGCTCTCACTTATTTAATGATTCATTGTTCCAGTCAAGAAGAAAAAAAACAAAACACAAAATAATTACCCCACAGCTTTTCAAAATTAACTCACCTGGGATCTAAAAATTGCAGCAATAAATTACGTATTGTAGATTCATTCCTCTCCATTTCTACTTGTGCCTTTTGCTGTTGCAATGTTGATGTCATGAGTGATGTAATCTAAGGACTGAGGGTTGCCAGCAGACTTTCTTTGAATGAAATCTTAATGAGACCCAGCCCCAGTTGTTACAGAGCACTTCATGTTTTGTCAGGAACCTGAACTGCTTTTCGAACAGGCTAGGTAGTTCTCAATCAGCAATGAACTGAGCTTTATCTTGAGAGGAAAACCCTGCCTTATTCTAATTTAGTGAGAAGGAAAGTTCCTCTTAGTCCCAAAAGAAAAGACATAATTGACTGACCACATCAAAAATGGGAGCTGCTAGGCCAGGCCTCAGAGAAGGTGGATAGTTTCTATAAACCCTATCCCATGAGTACATACTAATTGTGGAATTACAGGAGCTTTGCCAGGGCCCTGCGTGCACCAGCTGAGGGCACAGCTCTGCCAGCCTTGCTGATGCCCTCTGACCTGGCTCCCTTCCCTTGTGGAGCAAAGGAAAAAATGGGTTGTGAAAAAATAAAAAATAAATTTAAAAAAATGTAAAATAATAGTAATAAAAATCTGTGGAGGCTTCCTCAGGATGCTCTAGCCTCAACTTATAATTGTCCAGAGGTCATTCTTTTCAAGTATCCATCTTGGGAAAGTATCAGAAAAAGAAAGTCCACAAGAAATTTCTTTCCATTTAGAGCTCTCCAATACAGAGGAAAGCATATGCTCATAGAAATGCGTCAGTGCCACTACTGAATATCAATAATGCATTGCAGCAGGTGCTGCAGGCTATGATAGTTTCAATATATTTGAACAGTCAGCTTCTGCCTTTTCTGAAGGGAACTCTGAATTATGGATGGGAACAAACTATGCTTTCTGATGGCAACATTTCAATAAAAGAACAAATACTGTTCTTCAGAAACACCGAGTCCATTGTACAAAGTTTTCTGATGAAATATCAGAAGATGCAAATTTGGATAATCTAGAGATAATTTATAACAAACTAAGTGTGTTCCCCTGTTTTTCTTATTATGGCAGAAATACACGTCAGCATTAATCTTCAGTTAAGAATACTTTTCCTCACAACTTGATCTGCAGAATTTAAGCTGACCGATTTATAAAATGGTCAGCAGCCAGTGAATCAATCCTGTGAAGCAATTCATAGCAGTCAGGATGAATTTGTATTACTGTTTATCTGGGAGATGGGATCCTTTAAAGGAAAAAGCTACTCTTATTCTTGAAAGCGGGCTTCAGTCTTCACTAAAATAAACCTTTTCTCAAAGGAGAGGGTAGAGAAAATCCTTTAGAGAATCGGTAATTCTGATCTACCTCAAGTCACTTCCATTTTCTTCCTGAAACACACACACTGAATCATGTTATGTGTGAATCTTGTAACTACAGCATTCCAGGGCAAGGTGCCTGGGAATTGAGAGTAGCACCTGCCTTTTATTCTGTACTTGTAGTTCTGAGGCTCTATAATATTTTAGAAAAAGAAATTTGTTTCACAGCTGGAGAACTACAAGAATTAAAGATGAAAAGCAACACTTCAGAGTGTTATTAGGAATAACATCTATATACAGTTTTTCCTCCCAGACATTGTTAAATCATGTGTTATGATATTTCAAACTAGTTAGAAAAAACCCATACTTAAATTAAGGAAATTTCTTTCAAAGGCTTTTGATCAGGACTGAGTATGAAACATCTCTTATAATCAGGCATAAATAGGAATCGGGGGGGGGAAGATTGGACAAGGGCAACTAAAAACTCCACTGTGCTGTAGCTCTTGAAATATGGAAGATATCACAAAGATTTAAACAGCTACTTAATTTCTGTCAGCAACTGTTGCCTTCAGCAAGTTGAAAGGAGCCCTATTTTTGTTAATAGTCAGCAATGCATTTGATGTATGCTAATTATCAGGCTCTCTTAGAGATATTTGGAGAAAACAGTACTACATGTAAAAAGATTAAATAGGAAAAATTTCAATTTTCAGTAAGGATGGTGATTTTGAATACTAAGACAAAATGGCTAGTTGGTACTTCATAGAAACAGGTACTAATACCTGTAATGCAAAAGCATTGCTCAGGGACTTCAGACACTGGAGTCAGAGGACTCGGAAAATTTATCTCCCAAAATTCTAAATACCTCCCAAATCCAAAGAGATTTGATCTATTAAATTACTAATCCCATATCAAATTTGAGTACATCAACTGAAAGATGGAATTACATAATGCAAATGCATAAATGAGAAACAGGATGAAATTGATGGCTTTACAAAAAGTTAATGTGTCCAGCTGATGTTATTTTTCTTTTCTCAAAGAATAGTATATTTTTAAGCAAATACAGTGGAACAGATCTATCTGATCTTCAGAAATGCATCTCTCGGGGGTTTGGGTGGAAAATGATTTGTTAAACTGAAGAAGGTGAAGCTTATATAAATTAGGATTGAGTATATGGTAGACAACAACGGCTTGCATTAAAGGGCAGTGTCTTGGGCTGAAA
Source organism: Aptenodytes forsteri (assembly GCF_000699145.1). Lineage (NCBI taxonomy): Eukaryota > Metazoa > Chordata > Aves > Sphenisciformes > Spheniscidae > Aptenodytes > Aptenodytes forsteri. The sequence goes on along the minus strand of NW_008795322.1, from coordinate 122,822 downwards.
GAAAGTTACTTTTTTAAGATCTGTTTTCTGTAATGTTTTCTTTATTACCTTGGATTCGGTCAAATGAAAATGTACAAAATAAAGTTTCTAAAAACATGATGTTGTGAAGCATAAGTACAAAGACAGTCCAGAATATATGTAAATATTGGCATAAAATTTAACAGCATTAAATGTGAAGTCCCCAGTTCCATAATTATATCATAAGATCACTGCCGAATATTTTGGGACACCATGAATTTTAAGCTATAGGCTTTTTGTTTTTGCTAAAATGCATAATAATCTGCAAATGAATTAAATCAAAACTATTTTTTACAGCTTGAATATTGAAATTTCTACTACTATCTTGGTTCCCCGTTGTAACTTAACATAGGTCTCTTGATTATCATTTTCATTAGCAGCAACTGCTGAGAAGAATGAGGGTGAAAAATTACAGAATTCTTTGTTTCACAAGTGCCAATACTGCTACTGAGTGAGCAGGCAGGTGCTGGCTCTGTTGGTACAGGAAAGACCTTCGAGTCATTATTATTCAAAGGCAAAGTCTTATAATAATCAATTGTCAGTATAAGTACCAGCTGGAGTTCAAACCGCTGGTGCCAGAATATTTTTTGAAAATTATTGATGATTTAATGTTTAATAGAGAATAAATGGCATGGGCTGAAGTTTCTTTCCAAGTGGTATTCTTTACACTTATAATCACTCACTTGCATGCGCTTTGCATTCAGAATATTGGTTCTGAGCTCCTCAGTGTGAGAGCAGGACAAACTGAAAGGTGGTATCCGATGCATTAATTAACAGAAACTCATTGAGTTTGCCTTCATGATATGGTACTTTGGGCTTTGATGCTGTGGACTTTGATTTTTTTTTTTTCCCCTCTGTTTATGCAAGTGAACAATTTTGGTAAGAATGTTTAACAAATTTTGATTCACAAAATTGTACTCTTGTGCATGCATCTTAAAGTACAGGAAATTTGTGATCCCTACAGGTAAGGTGTACAGCCATGACACACAGCTGAAAGTCAATCAGATGACACAAAAAGCTGGACACAACCAGTGTATTTGCTAAACCAAACATATTTACCCTTGGGACTTCCTACACTTGGCCATTGCATAATAATGGCCACAGGAGAAACACAAAGGACCTGAAGAAAAGGAATATAATGTGTAAAGAGAGTGTTTTCTTATATAAGATGAGGCTCAGACTGTGCTATCTTTTTTTGTACTGGCCAATCAGAGTTTAATAATTAAAGGAAAATATTAGAATCATAGAATCATTAAGGTTGGAAAAGACCTCTAAGATCATCGAGTCCAACCGTCAACCCAACACCACCGTCTCCAGGGATGGGGACTCAACCCCTTCCCTGGGCAGCCTGTTCCAAGGCTTGACACTTTCGGCGAAGAAATTTTTCCTAATATCCAATCTAAACCTCCCCTGGCACAACTTGAGGCCATTTCCTCTTGTCCTATCGCTTGTTACTTGGGAGAAGAGACCGACCCCACCTCGCTACAACCTCCTTTCAGGTGGTTGTAGAGAGCGATGAGGTCTCCCCTCAGCCTCCTTTTCTCCAGGCTAAACAACCCCAGTTCCCTCAGCCGCTCCTCATCAGACTTGTTCTCCAGACCCCTCACCAGCCTCGTTGCCCTTCTCTGCACACGCTCCAGCACCTCGACGTCCTTCTTGTAGTTTCCTTTCTATCTTGCAATGCTAGCTGGTTTATGAGAGGGTATATCCCATTCTTTCCCCATCCCCACACAAAAAGAGGAGGAATGACGGGTAGGCTTTTAGATGTCTTGGAAAAATTAGTCTCATAACAGCATAATAATAGAAGGAATGTAACAAATAGTGAACTTATTTGATAAATACAGCCAGAATTCAACATCTTGATAGTATATAAAAAAAGAGAAAAAACATTATCTTCACACTACTGTCATTTGTTTGAGCAGTCCTGATATGCTTTATTTTGACCTGTTTTCTGATATGCTTTATATATCAGAGTGCTGATACTGAATATTTGTATTCATGGTTTTAGCTGTATGACTAATTGAAGAAATTTGTAATCTTCTCGTCTCGTGTTGGCATTACATTACATTGTTTCATATTAAATATGCTGCCTCTTTTAATCTCTGGGTTACAGATGCTTATTTCTTTTCACATTCATGGTAGTATTATCCTATTAAGGGTATTTGTGATTTATTATTGTCTTTGTAAAGGCCATCTCGCAACAATATGCAATACCACGTCTGGCTGCAAAAACGAATTTGTTGTACTAATATGAAACATGTTTATGGACTGCTGTGCTGGCTTTTCAAAATGCCTGTTGTAGAAGCAGTTATTTCAGATTTTTCTTCTAGCCTGACAGAAGTTTAATGGTATCAAATGTAATGACTGTGTCTATACTGCCTATAGGGCTTGAACTCATGGAACTTCAGTATGTTGGTGGCAATCATTGGTGGGGCAGTGCTGGTAGGTGAGCAAGCTCTGAGACTATGTCCTACAATGCAAATGTGGCTCAAGTCTTGGCCTGACCCAAGACTGAGTTGAATTTCACTTAAGTCCACAGACCTGGCTCTTCAGTCTGGGACACAGCTAGTCACGTTAAGGAGCAGGCACCAAATGCACTTCCTAACTCGGCTGCCACCTGAGAGAGACTTACCATCTGCTCTTTCCTAGCGAGAAACTAACTAACTTGGACACAAATTAAGGTATTAAACTTTGCATTTAAACATCTCTTCTCTTCCACCCATCCAGCAGAAAGTGGAAGCAGTTAGCAGAATCCTGTAGTGAAACGGGATGGAGGAGCAATGCCCATACAGCGATGGTCCTGCCACCAGCTGGTAGGCAGCTGTGATGGTAGTTGCCTTTTCCCAGTGCAGTCTGATGCCTGGCAATGTGAGCACTCCAATCCAAAGCTGGCTAAAAAGTAACAGAAAATAGGGGACTAAGACTAAAGCATTCCTGTTTGGGAATTTCCCCTGCTTCTTCCAGGGATACTGAGCCATCTTGTAGGTAGTGTGACTGCCGGGGAGGTTAGGATCAAACACCAAGCTGAGAACCAGGCTAACATGGCAGTGAAATTGAGTCAAAGGCTCAGTGGTGACCTCGGTTCTCCACTTAACTGTTTCTGTCAGCAGTTCTCAGTGTCTCTCAAACTTAACTGAAAAAAAGAACAGAAAACCAGAAGCCAAGCCAACAAATAAAAAGAATTTTTATAAGCGTTGGTCCAGAGGAGATGTATAATTGTTTATAAGTTTAGTAAGATCAGAACTAAACTTTTTTTATTACTTCTAAGTTAGTTCATCACAGACAGCAGTACACTGGGATATAATCAATATAACCAGGAACGGAAAAATAATTAAGAAATTAGTTAATTTTTTTTTTAATCTCTTTAAAAGATGTATATTCTTGTTAGGTGAAACTTTGGCATCTAAAAAGATAATTTTACAAAGATGTTATTAATATGTAAGGAAAATACTTTTTTTAAACTTTATTTAACCATCTTTTCTCTTTTTTTTTAAACTACCTTTTGAGCATTGACAAAGATAATAGGTATAAAGCAAAGAAATTGAAATGATCTAAGTCCAATCAAGCAACGTGCCACAAGGGTCTAGCCATTCTAGTTCCTTCTGAGAACAGAAAAGCAAGCAGTGTACCTCGGAATAAATCATTTACAGCTAAGGCTGTCCCCTAAGATACAGTCAGTTTTCAGGAGGCGTCAGATAGCAGAATACTAATACTGATTTATAATACAGCACACTGTAGGATCTAGGCAAGTATATGCTGCTGAATAATAATCACACATGAGACTACATAGTCTCAGGAGACTTTCTTCTGTTATCTTCAACAAAGCACGTTTAAAGTGATATGAAAGGCATGGATTGGTGCTATCCTTAGAACTTCAAAAGTTGCTATAGCTTCACTTATAAGTAAAAGCCTAGCCTTCTGTTAAGAATTCTTCTGTGCAGCGATGAAATTTTGCTACCGTGTCTGTGCAAACTCGTACTGAAATAGCAGACGTAAACTGCAAGAGTTATGTCCACTTCCACTAGCCTTTGTGCTTGCCATTTGCGATCTATGAGCTCTTTCATCTTTACGTAGGCCTGCAAGTAAAAACACCTCTGTTACTTTCCTGTGCAAATACCATAATACAGGCTTCTTAAGAATTCTGCTTGGGAGTTGATGGCGGAGATCTGAAACAGTGAAATGAGCATGCCATTAGCTTCGTAACTTACTATTAGTATATAAATAATTATAACTAATGGAATATCCAATAATGTCCAATTTCTTACCACAGATAAGTAAAACTGTATTAAAAGATAACTAAGCATTTTCATTTTCAAGAGAAGCTTAGCTTTAAAGATAATTGAGCAGAATAAATTTTGCATCTGTCTTCCATATTTCTCAGGATGTCATGCAAGATTTTGAATATTATAAATTGAACTTTCTCAACAGAAGAAGAACATGCATTGAAATATTTAGCATTTGAAAAGTCAGTGTGTAACAGATGCTTTACAAAATTAAGTGTTTGGGCATATTTCAGAATTGATCAAAATACTGTTAGGTTTTTACTAAATCTGAAGTTTCAGCAGACTGTGATGCCAAGCATTTGTCAGTAAAATTAGTTCAGTGCAACCATTGGCTCTGTTTTTTTTGTCATAAAGCAGTCAAGACCAACAGATTTTTAATTAGCATTCATACTTAAATTTGGTCTGAATTAATGATCAGTGAGAGAAACAACTGTGCTTGTGGTCTATTTTGGTACATTACACAGAGGAAATTTATTCATAATTTGTCATCAAAAGTATACCTTATTTGTTGCTTGGACTACTTGAGGACTTAGCTATCTCACTAATCTCTTCCATGAACATGATTAATTATGTCTGAAAATATGTTTTGGAAATATTTTGTGTTTTAAATAACATGACACTACTGTGTTTTTAAATAAATAAATAAAGCATGGCATGTCAAGTGAATTTTAGTTTGTTGTTTCTAGGTCAATAAGCATACAGAAAGCATCATAGTTAGGCATTTAGTAGTTATATGGCCTTTTCATTCCTCCAAAAAGCAATTTTAATTACTTCTTACACAGAAGTTAAATATATCTAATAGTTTTCATAAGGTTCTGTGCAACAACAATATGAAGATTGACCATTAGAATGCTAAAGATAGTTTCAAACCATTCAGAGATGAATCTTATACCATCCCTCTTTGCAAAACTTGTGGGTAAGTTTACAAGCTGTAGTTTGTGAAATCCTGGCATGTGCACAGTTTAGCAAAGTTTTTCAGTAGAGGAGGTCTGTGACTTTTGTTGACATGGACATTGCATCTGGAAGCACAGTATCAGTAAGATGGAAGACTATGGAGATAATTAACGGCATTATTGTCAGAATAAGACACGGGAATAGGTTTTTTTTCAGGATAGTGTCCTGAAAAGAGAAACACAAGAATGGGCAGTGCTAGCAGTGTTGGCTTTCCTTTTGCCTGTGTTTATGGGGCTGTGCTCAGAAAGAAAACTCTATACTACAAATCTGGATTGAGAAGGTTTGGAGATCCCCTGTTTTCTTACATTTCTTGGGATTCTTGAAAAAGTTATTGTGACCTTCATTTACCAATAATTCGAGTGTATCAAAACAAATGAGAAAGGTATTAAATGACATGGGTTTTTTGCCTCTGCAGTAGTATTCATACTGTAGGAGTCTTGAGTCTGAATTATCTGGAATTTGAACCGCAATTCACTTCATGGGCAGCTTTGTCACATAGTGACTTAGTTCCTTGGGGTTGTGTTGTTTTGTTCATCATATGCTGAAATAATTCTCTCCTGGCACTTAATATGCTGTGACATTTGAGGAGAAAAAAATCTTATTTATGCTGAGGAACAACTGGGAATATCACTCAGAATAACTTGCTTTGCAGCCTCTCCTTTTGCTTATCCTTATCCTTTAATTAGGAGGCTAATTGCCACTGTCTCCCTGTTCTTTAAGTGTTCTTTAGCTCTTCTTGTTTTTTCTTTAGCAGAAATTTGGGGGGTGGGGAAACCTGTATCTTTCATATTTAGAAAAAGTTTAGGCCTCCAAATATGTTAATTATTGCCTTTACCCTTATAGGTCTTCATTTAAATAATGAGCTTTTATGGACTCTGTTTTTATCAAATGTCAAATCGTCCTGATGTCCCACATCCTGAATAGATGTTTTTAGGTCTCTGAGATCTCATATTTTTCAGCTAAAGCACATGTTAGGCAGACAGCTCCCTGTTGACTAAACATCTAGGAGGCTCATGTTCAATTGTTTACTCCAGCTGTGATGAACAGCTCTGAGCAGAATTTCTGTTTCATCAAATTCCACTTAAAGGAAAATCAGAGCACTTGGGGCCGGGGGCTCTCAGTTGCTGCTCCTCTGCTGTGAAACTCCCTCTTTTTCCATCTCAGTTTGATGCATTGTGGTCTTACCCAGTGCAAAGCACCAGATATTTTTCTTTGTACAAGCCTTTCCTCTGTTGCAGCCACGAAATGGCCAACAGGAGAGAAAGGAATAACCTGCAAGAGAAAGCAATAGTGTGAGATACAGGTGAAGCTTTTTTATGCCAATAAGATTTTGAATTCATATGCACGTTGTCTAGGCAATACTAGGATAGATATGTCAAAAATGAACAAATTATTCTAAATTACCTGTTTGTTCTAGTACAGTAGTAGACAGGTTCTGAGTTCCGTTAGAGAATTTGTTCCACCAGAAATCTGATAATTTCAAATGTATGTGCAATTGTATATATACTTCTATTTACGTTTGCTTTAATGACTTGAATTTTCTTACTGTAAAATTACTTCATTGTTTGTCCTTTCATTATAACCAAACCCCATTATTTTCTCTGTTATTCTTATTATCTATTGGTAATATGTGTTTATAGTAGTTGGATGCAAAGGTGTACATATCTTAAGAATAAGCAGATTTTTTTCATATAATTTTGAACTAGCTTGCTTCAGGTAGATAAGGAGTTGTGTTGTCATCCTGCTACCTTCATCTTAATTCAAGCTGATTTGTCTTCCTTCCTTTCCATTTGGGTGGGAATACTTTAAATAGAGTATTTATACAACCTGTCTATCTAGATAGGATAAGCCTTGAATATCTGTCTGTGTCTCCTCTTTCACTTGTGATCATAGGTGCATTTAATAGCTCTGAAAATCAGGCCTAAGGAATTCATTATAATACCAGTTCCCTTGAAGTATTCTCTAGGAAAGATAGTTTAGAGAAGGGCTTGAAAATATGACATTTAAAACTAGTCTCCCACTGAGCCATATTAGCATTAACTTTGAACACAATTGTGGTTTATTATACGTATATCTGACAGTTCTACTCTGAAAGACAGTAGTTTGCCTGTGAAGCTGCACTTTGGCACGCTACTAGATACTCCTCCACATTTTTATTTTCTTTCCTTACTCTTCATGTGCACAGATTCAAAATACGAATTCAGCATTTATCATTTGCAGTAAAACTAATGCCTTGCATCACCTCAGAGCTCTTGACCAGAATAATCTTTTCTAGCACCGTGGTGTATAGGAAAACTGAGATGCAAAGAGGGAATTCGTGAGAAGTCTGTAGCACAGTTAGGATTAAAATAACGCTTGCAATGTGCAAATTTGTGCTTAAATAAAAAGCGCATTCATTCAGGAAATCAATAGTTCCCTTTCACTGTGTACTACCAGAGCTGTTAGTACTTTGATTGAGATGCTAACTGATGCTGGTTTTCTGCACTTTCTGCAAAGAGTAGAGTAAGTTCACTTATTAGAGAACATTTGTGCCCAGCAGTCTGTGCACCTTAGGATGCTGTGTTGGAGGATTGGATCCCAGGAGTGACAGTGTTAAGGAAACGACAGCTGAGCTTTTCCTGTATTTTCTGTCAAATCTAGTCTGGTCTCATGGACTAAGTAGCTGCATCTAAGTTAGCTTGTCAATGGGATTGAGAGTGTCCTTTTGAAGTGATTCTCCTCATTCTCCCCACTTAACTGGGCTTTTACTCAAGTTGCGAAGCGGTCTGAGTGCATGAACTGTGGGGTTTTGGGATGCAACTAAAATAAGAGATGTGATCCAGGAATGGACTTAGTGTGTTCCAGCTACAAAAGGACATTCAATCCATGGGATAATTTTATTAGTCATAATTCAAATTTCAAAACTTCATTATGAATGTACCTATATCATTTTGATTTCTTTGTCTATTGAATAATGTCCTCAGCACTGTTTTGTTCTACAAACCTCCTGTTGGACTGCACTACTTACTGATGTACATGTGGCTGCAGAATCTTTTTTTTTCTTCTCCTTTTTTCCCCCTCTTAATTTGCCTTATGAGGTGATACTACTAGTGTCTTTTGTGGTCATATTGAATTAAAACCTATAATGATGATAGCATTTCTTTCAAGATGATGTATTACTTTAGTCATCTTTAGAATATGATGATTTCTAATATATTTCTATATTTCTAATATAAAGGTATAATGTCTTAATGTGATTTACCACACATATCACTAGTAACAACAACAAAAGTAATTTATTGTAATCAGTTTAAAATTAGAAAAAAAAAAATTTCACGGGAAAAAATCTTCTATTTATTAAATTTTTCATTTTCCACACACTGAAAACAGGATAAACACTCTGTATGTTTAAATAGACTAGTCGGATAGATAAATTGCATAGATGTGTTAATTTGGATCCCAGGTCATTTGCTTTATTTGATCTGTTAGAAGTGATATCATGGATATAATTTTGTACTGCATTTGTGTTTACCTCTCTTAAGATACCTCCATTTGGCCAGGATCAACAAGAAATTATATCTGTTTTCATTTCCCTAAGTTGTGTTCTTCTTTCCTTTCTTAATATAATTACATGTTTCTCTCTTCTCCCACTGCCATACCTTGTGTTGTCAATTAAGATCAGACAGGGAATTTAAAGCAGTGGAAAGAAACAGGAGAAACAAACAACTATAAAGAGCTTAGGGAAAACACTTGGGGAAAGTGGAGTCTTCCATGTTACCAAAGGGAGAGGTAAAGCTTATAGCACAGACAGTAAAGAAGCTTTGCATTGTCAGACATGTCTTTTTCTTTGCCCATAACCAGAGAAGAAGAGCTGCAGAATGCTATAATGACTCAATAGAAGAACATAAATTACTTGTTGGTGAGAAAAATGGGATTTTATTTTAATGAATGATTTTATTCTCTATGTACAAATTTGCTTTTATTTGAACATAGAAAAAAAAAAGGTGATTTCATCAGTAGGAGATCTAACCTTTGGTAGCACAGATGAAAATATTAATAAATAAAAAGTATTTATAGATGTAAATTAATCTCAGAACGCTGATGTTTAGCCCTGTCATTTAGGGAGGATCATGATATTGAAGATGCAAAAGTAGAAGATGCTTTTGAAAGGCTTTTTCTAGTTAATGAGTTGACAAAGTTGTACTAGTTCTTGAATTGTTCTGTACCAAGTAATTTGTCAATTTAAGGCAATTTTTGTAATAGCAAAATGTTTAGCTATAGTGACTGTTCTTGTGCAATGTTTAGTGTTTCATTATGGGATGGGGCATAAGTAGTTGTACCAATTTATTGGAAGACGCAAGAGATGCTCTACTCGATGAGATTAATGGTTTGGGTACACCAGTATGCTGCTCGTAACAGTGGCAGAATGAGATGCTATTTAGGGGAGAACACGTGAGCCTGGCCACTCCCTGTCGTTCATCTCTCTCCTGCCCTCCAGCATTCATGGTCATTGGCTTAGGATGTGGAAGGGTATATTCATCCTTGTCTGCTCTCCTTAGTATTCAGACTGGTTATCTGCACCATGGAATTTCTTTCAAGTGTAAACAAGAGGGCAGACTTCTAGTTTTCCTTTTCTACCTTCACTTGTGTGAAGACCTGATGTTCAGAGTTAAATTTGATCTACCAGGCTTGTATTCTAGTAGCATCTAACTTGTTACGAGACGTACAGGCTACTTTGTTAGTCTCTTGCAAGTTAAATACTCGGTGCCTGTGAACAACAAAACTAAATAGCCCACAAAACAGAAGCAGCTGTTACTCAAAGCTGATTGAGTGGTGGAAGTGTGACATAGAAGTGTTATGTTTTGTTAAAATACAAATATGTAAAAATTTGGTTCCGGATTGGGACCAGTGGTTACATGGCAAACTTGTAATTTCTAGCCATAGAACCTGATGTGTCTATACTGTATAGTTGTTAACAGGTATCTTAGTTTGTACTCTAAGAGTTGGTTTGTTTTTGTTTTTTTTTTTTCCTATCTTTTTCCTTGCATTGAAAGAGAAGCATTTCCCCATGCTGGTTGAAGCCTTTTAACATGCAAGGAATGAGGCAACCTCTTACAGAACCTGATGGTTTATGACTTATCTGTAAGCTTTTAAATTCAGAGGGGTTTGGACAGTACAGGAACTGAAGTATGAGATAGGATTAGCAACCATTGAGAAGCGAAGGAATCTGATTGATTGATGAATTCAAAAGGTGGAATAGCTGTAGGGTCAATTACTGTCAAATAGAATAAGAATTATGCCAAAGAATGAGTTTCTTAAGATCTATGGGAATTAGTGAAAAGCAATAGACCTTCAGGTACCTTTCTCGTCCTATCACTTTTAAAACCTAGTTAATTTAGCATTCTTTTCTGATCCTGACAGCTCCACCAGAGGCATGTTCCACCACTGGCAAACTTCATAGGTGTTCAAATAATATTGCGGTGAAGGCTACAGAAACGCATAATTAAATGGATAGGGCTTGTAGCTAACCTACATGCTTCTTGGAGAAAAGATTCTGTCTCAGCAAGTCTGCCCTGTGGCTAGGTTGTTGCTAGGCCAAGTGAACCAGCACAAGCAATGTTACATTTAATTTATCATGGCTTCCTGAAAAGTCTATTGTCTGGTGTTCTTAGCACCAGCTGATGTTTGCCTACTTACTTTTGCTACCGTAAGAAATAACCTCACCGAAGTTGCCATGACATCTTGGGGGACCTTATAGCTGCTGCTGCACGGGAATGCAGGGTTAACTCGTCTTCCTGCCAGGCTTGTATTACTGACAGACCTGCACTGGTAGCAAAATATGGTTTTGTCAGGGAATCACCTGTAGAACCAAAATAACCTCGATCTGTAGGGCTCTCTGGACTGTCCTACAGTGTAGGGGAGCATGCAGTGTCTGACTGTATTTCCTTTCCTTACTTAACTCTGGAAAAAAAAAAATGATAATTGATTGAAGGCTTGCAGAATTTTTTTGGCTAAATAAGGGTCTTTTTCTGGCAACATCTGGGTAAAGAATGTTTGGGGTTTTTTTTTGTCAGCATGACCCCAGGATTGTGTCAAAACTCCAACCTCAAAAGGAGCATGTTTGGCTTCCTTTAATTTTATTTTATTTTTTTTTTAAATTATGACAGACAAGTCAATTATTGTTGATTATTGTTGATTAATGATATTAAAGTTTTGAACTTGGAGAATTAATAAGACTTACTAACACTGTGAATGTGGACACATCTCTTCCAGGCTCCATTGCTGACTGGTTATTTGTTCCTTTACTTGAATTTCCTGTATAACAAGTAGTGTGAATAAATATACTTTTATCATACAAAAAAATTGTTTATTCTCTAAGTCCCTGTGACTTAGCTAGGTGGACCACTGTTGCCATGAAAGTGTAACTATTCTATTCTAACAAATATTAAAGTTCTTGTGTATGTGTTCATATGATTCAAACCTGCAGTATATACAAATCTAATGATAATCTGGTCAGAGAAAATGTAGATTAGTTGTTTCAATAGATTTGCAAGAGAAATGCATAATATCTGTGACTCCCTCTGTAAACCATTGATGGAAATAATTATTTTACTTATAATTAACACTCCTCAAAAGAAAGAGGATTTTCCCAATTTTCAAACACCTGTTACCCTATTTTCCCTTTATTATTATATTGTTCTGTAAACATTATTTTCTCTTTATCTAGAAATCCATTTGTAAATTTACTCTGTGAATTGCAATGATAGTATTAGGAAAACATCAATTTCTGTTGTATTTACAAAATGAAACACAAAATAGGTTGGAATTTGGACCTTTTGAAATTAGCTTTGCAATGTTACTGCTTCATTTTGTTATCTTCATTTTGACAGGAGAAATATCCAGCATCTCTTGGGTTTTCTGGAAAATTATTTTCCATGGAAAAACTGTCTGTAAATGATGGTAACTTTCCATAGTTGTTACCTAGGATTGATCAGTCACAATGCTCTCTATAGCTGTGGCTTGGGGCCCGGATGAAAATGTTCCCCATTGCTGAAAGATTTCCAGATATTTCCAGTGTGGATAATTTGCCATCAAGAGGAGATAGCAGCAGAGGAATCCACACTGGTAAGTAATTTCAAATGTGGTTTACATGGGGATTTCTACAGGTCTTCAGTACTATGTAATAATCCAACTACTGCTAGTAAATTGAAATGAATGACTTGTGGTCGTAGCTGTAAACTAAATGCCTAATTTACTATTGCAGTGGCTTCATGACAAGATAATATCTATTGCTTTTAGTAATATGTATTTTTCTTACATCTAGAATGATCCTGCTACTACCAGCAACCTCACCGCTGGGATTTTTGTTTTGAGTGGCACTGTCTACCCTGAGTAGTTCAGGGATCTCCCATAAGCCAGTTTTGTACAGCAGCATATGTCACAAATGGCAGGAATGCTTTGAGAAGTTGGCATATCATTTTCTCTTCTGATGCTAACTATCTCAGGGATCTTTGCCACAGTGACTTCAATTTCCTCTGCTTGACAGACCTTATCTTATTAACAGCTTAAAACATGTTTACAAACACAATACAATCAGAGTTCTGTGCTTTAGATGCCAAATTATTCTGTAAGCCATTGATCTTTATTACAGATTTGCAGGGTGTTGCTAAATACATTAGTAATTATACATCTGGGCTGTCATAGCATCTACTCTTGGGCAATGTCCTTTTATGTTGTATTTGATTGATAGTTGGTTATAGACTTGATTCAAAATAAATTTAAGATCGCGGTGCTGGCATACAAACCAGCTCAAGTTACTTTAACATTTCAGCCTAAACCTAAGGTGGGAGGACTGCTCTGTAACAAGGATTATTTTATCACGTACAAAATGTACCACTAGCATTCATTTATCTGTCCAAGGCAAGCATAAAGGTCTGGATTTCTAGTAAATGGCCATCTCTCTGCTTCCAGGAGCACAGTGTCAAGGAATAGTTGCCTAACAATCTGAAAGTAGTAATAAGTATGTTGTTTGTTGTCTTTCCTTCCTTGGGAGAAGAGGAAAGAATTCATATGTACTACTGCCAAATTTTGATAAGTAATAAGTTATTTCTATTAAATGTGATTAATCGTATCAAATACCAAGGTTAGCTATCAAAAAAATACATGTTCAGTTTAAGAATTCCTTTACATGTGAATCTATTTTTTGGTATATTGACAGTGGTGAGGAAGAAGAGTTTCCATTAAGGTGCACAAAAAATGGAGCTTCAGAAGGTTTGTTTTATATGGGTATAAGGAGGGAGCAAGGACAAGACACACAGGAATTATTGCTTGCATAAGAGAGGCAAAGATCTGTAGATCTGAACACCTCTATATAGCCCAGATTGGAAATTTTACAGGTGTGATCACCAGCAAGGTCATGAATTTACAGCTCTAGTGTACTATACCATCTGCACAAGGGTGCTTCTGTTTGCAGGCATATTCCATATCAATATATAGAAATAAGTGAGGCTTACCCACTCCCAATGTGTAGGTGAATTCTGTTTCTAATACTTTGCATTAAGTTCCTGTATGAGCAGATTTGTTTGCTTAAAGCAGAACTCCTTTTGAAATCAAAATCTGTAATCGAAAGATAACTGGGATGAAAACCTTGCTTTTTCTTTATATGCTCCATATTATGATACATCTTGTACAATTAAGTACAGCTTATATTGAAATGGAATTGTAAATTCTGTTTTTAAACGATTTTTAATAGTAAAGCTGCACATCTACCTGCCCTATATTAAAATCGTACATTAGCTGCTGTACTCCTATGTATGTTTAAATGCAAC
>NW_008795322.1:102391-108568 GCF_000699145.1 Aptenodytes forsteri | reverse complement strand
AAATTTAAAACTTTAATGCATAGGTTCACTTTTATTAAAGTAGCAAAACTGTCTATTTCATGTCTGGAAAAAAATTTAATGCTTTTTCCTTGTAAGAAGTTTGCCAAAATTTTCCAACACCCAGGTGCTTTAAAAGTTAGGGCTTTATAGCAGAAGAATATTAAGTTTTACAGGAATATAATGTTTATTTAGCAGTGTGAGTCTGCTAAGGAAATCTTTTATTTTCTTTTTGCATCAATAAGGTAATTTTTGTTGGTAAACTGATTAAATTGTTGATAATTAGGGTCAGGCATTAGTAATTTACTTCTATTTGTTTTACTTCTTTATGTCTATTTTATGCTTATTTTATGTCTATTTTAGCAACATTGGCGATGAAATAATGAAATTGAAAGGAAAATAACAAAATAAACATCTTCAGCTTTTTGAGGTAATTTCCAGTAAGTACAGTAACTCACTGCTCATTCACGTTCTATAGGATATATTCATGCAGGTGAATTAAATAGATCATGAGGGAATTAGAGAATTCTCTCACTTCATGAAATCATAAATAATGGGCCTTTTGCTAAATAGATTGTAGGAGCAGGATTTAAAAAAAACAGGCACAGAGGACATATTTTTGTAGGTCACGTGTCCAAGCAGCATATATTTACAATTCCATTTCGGTATAAGTTGTAGCTCAACTGCTGGTGAGCTGCCCCTGAGTGAAGGAATTCACAGAAGGGGGACGGGGCTGGTGCCCACTCTGCGGGTGCCAGGTGTTTCCCCAAGCCACGTGGCAGGGGAGCGCTCTGGTCCGAGGCTGTGCTGATTGTGCAGGGTCCTTGCGTGAGGGAGGGGAATTGACGCTATGAAACAGCAAAACCATGGAGGTGAGAACTGCTGCCTCCTACCATTGTGAAATGAAACCTTTTATTTAAAAAACAAATACCTTCTTTGCGGTGCTACAAGTGGACTACACAAAGCGCAGTGTGGAAAGGAGTCTGCTACAATGAATCTGCTTGTTAGTATCAAGATAAAATATCCCTGAAGCTCCTTGGGGTATAAAAGTTTACATATGAATATACTTCAGTTATTCACTGCTTTTCACTGAGGCTTTGAAGTCTGGTCACAAATGCTGTTTTAATTTTTCTTTCTACTGCTGTGTTTTCAGCAGTTAACCTTTAATACAAAGTGCTGTTTTGCTTTCTAAATGAGGAGATTCTTAAGTGGAAGGAAGGCCATGGTTTTGCATATTGTAATACCCTTGTCACAATCTTCTCCTAAACTGTTGGTGAGTGAAGGATGCACCTCCTAGATAGTTCTTGCTGGTGGATTGTTACTCTGACACAGTAGATGCGAGGCCATTTCCCTGCTTACAGTGAAAAGCTGCTATGGAGCAACTTAAAGAGGAGCTGCTTTGAGACTGGCTGTGCGTGTAACATGCCACAGGCAGCGCAAAGAGGAGCAGCCTCCTGTCTTGGACAATAAACTGTCCAATATTTGTAGAAAGACGTATGTGATAGCCTGAAAGTAAAGAAGATCTTGAAGGTGAATGAGACCTCCAAATACTGTAAATACCAGTTTTGAAAGAAAATGTGAAAAAGGGTAATAGATTAACTTACAGTACAGTTGAATGCTTATAAATTTAAACTGCCTTTTAACTCCCTTTGATATAAAATCTATGTATAACTGTGAAATACTATTAAATACTAAGAAAAATATAATTAACTTTTGTTCTTTACAACTTCAACTGTAGATTCACCAGCGAGACCTGGTAGGAAAAAAGCAATGCTTTTGGTGATATCCACGTGACCTTGGGAATAGACAGTTGTCCTTGTACAAACCAAAAAGAAAACATTTAGGTAAGGTATGCACTCTCAAGTCGGCTGAAATTTACTAGTAATCTATAAGAACGTGGCTATTTTCTGCCTCACTGCATGCCATTGAGTTAGAAGGAGGAAGCTAGCTGTTTTATAATATTGGGAAACTTGTATTCTTTTAAGGATGTTACAGAAACATCCTTGTTGCCTATTAGAGAAACATGGTAGAAATCCTTCACCATCATAGGCGAGGATAAGTGCAGGTTTAGAGGCCCATACTTAGAGAAATTAATGTAAACATACTGGGATGATGTACGTGTTGTCCATCAGGAATGTTGATTGTGAGGAAAAAGAATTTTGGAGATTAAAAGGGTTTTCCGGAAAAAGCTTATTTGCACACTGATTATTTGCACAGATTGTGGTTTACTGGGGAAAAGAAAGGTCTGTGGGGAAAAAAAGGAGAAAAAAAAAACAACCAAAAAACAAACAGCCCCCAACCAACCAAACAATACAGGCTGGTGTCCATATTCTGTTTATATAGATGCAATATACATAAACACCTTTGGTCAAAAGGTCATAAGACCTTTGTGGGATACAACAGTCAGATTGAGTGTTCAGCTCATACTTAGCCTCATATAGCACAGGTACCTTCTTTTGGAAGCTGTAAGGGTGGCTTAAAAGTGTGTGCTTCCATCGCTCATCTTGTAGAGCAGAGCATGTCTGAGATGTACCTTACTGGAAACTACTCCTTGCTTCTGCAGTTTAAACCTAGTGCATGAGACTGGACTTAGATTCAGCCTGACTCAGAATACATTCTCAAACATACCTTAATGAATTCTTCTTTTGCTTTTGCTCCAGAGCAATGCCAACCTATTCTCTTCTTTTTAAAGGATACCACACAGATGGGCTTGGTTGCAAAGGTCAGGTCTGTATTTCTCTGCAAGCTGACAATTTCACCCCAAGCTTTCAGACAGACCTAAATTTCAGAGTCCCCTTTCATGCATTCTGAAGTTAAGCTGCTGGGAATCTATCAGACTGTATTTCTGGGCAAGATGGAGGATATTTAGTTGACCCGGATAACTTTCAGATAATTTTCATAAATCTTATTACCTACTCCTCTTGGTCCATATGTCAGCACTTTCTTGTGAGCTCAAATTTGTATGACGAAAACATAATTCTCAGATTCAAGGAATTGCCTTGGACAATAGATATTAATAGTAAACATCTAACAAAGTTAAAGATACAGTTTTAGTCTTAATATTGTGTACGGTTATACTTTCCTACTTTTCTACCAAGCCTTAAATGAATCATAGAAATTTTAATGTGCTTATTAACAAGCTTGTGGGGGTTTTTTGTTGTTCTATAGCTAACAGTAATCTTTCATATAAATCACTTTGATTAAAAATTTAGAAATCAAACTCTTTAATATAAAATCACACTGAGTATCTGTCTGTTTATCCAGTAATCAAATTAAATACAATCTAAAACACCTGAGTAGTGGATTAAAAATCTAACCATGGGCTCAAAGAATACAGCAATTCTATTTTTATAGAACTTTGTAGAAGCTCTTTATAGCAATTTTTATTTCCCCACCAGCAGTTTAAACTTCATCTGCAATGAGACTATTATCTGCCATCAAACAAACAGCTTCAATTATTTATTTTTTCATTTATAATCTTCCTTTAATTTTGATGGGGAAACTCCTGTGTCTAAGGAAAGTTGGACTTAGCTTTCAAACAGTAACATTTTTAACCTGTGTTGTTTTTCAGAAACAGAAACCTAAAATTTATGAGCCAGAATGTGCTGGTTTTGGCTGGGATAATTTTCTTTACACCTGACAGTAGTCGCCTCCAGAGGCTGAGGGCTTGTGTCCCTTTTCCATGACACAGTTTTAAAGCCTCAATGTCTGTCATTATTTGGAAAGATATAGCTCAGTGCCTATCCGCTGTCTTGACTAAGAATTCTGTGTGTTGGTTTTATTCAGTTGCTTTGGCTCAAATGATGGAATCTGTGCCCTAATTTTCTGTTTGATATGATCAGTTCATGTTCCTCTCAACATAGCTCAAGTGTATTGATGATAAAGTGTGTATCACTGACTGCTCATGCAGTAAACATAACTGTAGAAGTTTGTGAAGTTATCAAATCTATTTTACTGCTATCTGGTCTACTATAATCACAAAATAACCAGAAATAAATTGAATTCTAAAAGGCTCTCTGAATATTAGTTTTCCAGATTATTAAGACCACTAATTATTTAAGGTGACTGTCCCATAAAGCACAGCCATAGAAAAACAGCATCATGTTTTGCAATAGCAGTTTCTACTTCTGAGTCCAAGTAAGCTTTCACGAAGTGTAATGGATTAATAGGGTAGGCTTGTTAAGATTTCTGTGCAAAGAACTCATGGAGGACAGGACATGTCTATGTACTACTGCTTCTTAAGGAAAATGTCATTTTGTTGACTGACTGCTTAAGGTCTAGTATAGACATAAGTTTTAATCCAAAAAACCTAAAACTACTAGTTTGCTATCAAAAACCCTATCTATTGAGTTAACTTGCACTACTACTCTGATTTATTTATTATACCAGCTTTGCCTTTAACTATCAAATCCCAATGTAGTCTGTGACATGTGGAGGTTTTTTATGTTTATTGCCAGCAAAAGATACAGTGCCAAGAAATTGGAGTTCTCATGCAAATGGATTAACTCCGATGTAGTTCATAACCCTAAAATTACCATATGATGTTGACAGAAATCCATTTTTATTCTCATTTTTTCTTCCAGAAAATGTGCTAGAAATAGTAGGTTTTCTAGAGGAGCATCACACCCTTTTGCATGCTTCATTATCTAGCTGAACATTTTATTCTGTTTTCATTCTACCACAGAGTTTTAATTGCTTCTTTAATCTGATTATGTGAAACAGTTTCTCTTCCTTTAGTATGATACAAATTTAGCTGAAGCTTATAGTAAGTATTTTTTTCCTCTCCTGAATTAATATTCTTCTTCATACTGTATAATATCACTCATTTTGCTAGTGTCGTGGTTTAACTTCAGTCGGCAACTAAGCACCACGCAGATCAACTTTGTTCTCATCCTAAATCCAAAACACTGTACCAGCTACTAGAAAAGAAATTAACTCTATCCCTGCTGAAACCAGGACAGCTAGGTATGGTTTGATAAACAGACCTGATATTTTGTTAGCTATTTACAGCTCTTTTTGCAGAACTTCATTAATGAAGTATATGACCCTATATCCAATAATGTGAATAAATAGATTTTGATACTTTTCTGTGGTTCACAGAAAAAATCCTTGCAGAATCTGAAGTTAAGGCTTGCCTTACAGAGTCAGTTTTATCAGCAGTAGGTTGTATTTCATTAGTTTGCAGCAGTATTACTGTAAATTCTCTTGATTTCAACATTATCCAAGTTTAAAAGTCATAACGCTGTCAATATTTGTACCTAAGGTAAAACATTCCCATTTTGGAAGAAATCCTGGGGAAATGTGAAGAGGAATGGCTTTGTTTGTAATTTGTTTCTGTGTGTGTCTGAAGTCCATTGGAATGGAAATGAAAAGCACTGTCTACATTACCCTTCGTATTACTTCAGTGCCACTATGTCCTTGCAGCAAAGAAGTTACTGGTTCCATTTACTAATATAAACAATATTCATGTATCTGGGTCTGCTTTACTTTCACAGACAAAATCTCCTGGAACATCTTTCTGTACTGAAACTGAATGGTGGTAAACAGGATATTACTTAGATCTAGTCTCCTATTTCCCCCTGTACTGAGGCAGATGATGCAGGGCAATGTTAGTTGCTGTTTAGATGTTGTTCAAATGTTTCTTCTGAAGTTGTTGCTGCTTAAAACCCTTTCAGTGGTTTTAAGACATAATGCGTAGACACAGCATTGGTGTTCTGCTTCATCAAAAATATAGATGAAGTACGCCTTGGGACCATAAATTCTGTTCCCTGCAGGCTTCATTTGGGTGTACAGAAAAAGAGGTGATGAAAATTGCGACAAAGCATGGTGTTTGAAAGTAGTGGGAGTAGGAATTTTTGGACATCACAGATCTAAAAGTAGTGTTTTTTTCCTGAAATTTGCATTACCCAGCTGGCTTTAGATATTGCTGAACAAGACAAGTGGCCAGTGCTCTGCCTCTATACCGACTCATGGATGGTGGCAAATGCCCTGTGGGGGTGGTTCCAGCAATGGAAGCGGAGCAACCAGCAGCGCAGAGGCAAACCCATCTGGGCTGCCACATTGTAGCAAGATATTGCTGCCCGAGTGGAGAACCTGGTTGTAAAAGCCTGTCACGTAGATGCTCACATAGCCAAGAGTCTGGCCACTGAAGGACATCAAAACAACCAGCAGGGGGATCAG
>NW_008795322.1:48792-100745 GCF_000699145.1 Aptenodytes forsteri | reverse complement strand
GGGGGGGCCGCTGCTCTGGGACTGGCTGGGCATCGGTCGGCAGGCAGTGAGCAATTGCACTGTGCATCACTTATTTTGTATATTTTTTTAATCTTTATTTTTATTATTATTTTCCCTTCCTTTTCTGTCCTATTAAACTGTCTTTATCTCAACCCATGAATTTTACTCCTTTTTTCCCCGATTCTCTCCCCCATCCCTCTGTGGGGGCGGGAGTGAGCAAACAGCTGTGTGGTGTTTAGCTGCCTGCCAGGTTAAACCACAACTGTATTGATAACTAAAGTTGTCATTAAAAGACCATCATTGATAAACCTCCTCTTCTATTTTTTTCTCCTCTTTAGTCCATCTTTTCTTGGTGATAAATAATGTTCCTGACACTTTTCAGTGGCCTTATGTCTGATTCACTGTTCATTAGCTATGTGTTCCTATGCTGGTATTCTTTCTGTTTTGCTTAAAAGACCCTGAATTTTACGAAGATTTCCAGAGGTTTTATGACGCTTCAACGTGTCATTCTCCATTGTTAGTGATGAAAAAAACCGGTACAAAAAATCACGAACACCAAAGTTTTCTAAAGACCAGTTTCTGTCTCAACTATATGTCACTCCAAAGGAAGATGTTGTTCTGAGGGTTTGAGATCCAGGAAAAAATTTCAAAGTCAGATAGTTTGGAATCTTGCACGTTTTCTCATCTCCACTCAAAAGTGGAGAAATTCCCTATATACTACTTCCCTATGGTGTTGTCTCTTGCTTTCTTTTTACATTATTGATAGTCATTTTTCAGGATCTGACATTTATGTTCACATCAGGGCTTACATATACACTTAAAATGAAAGAATCTCTCCTGTGCTTTGAGACCTTAAAGGGTTTGAACTCTTGGTTTTTAACTTTGCTTATTCATTCTGGCAAATTGAGCTTCAAAGAGTACACGTTATTGGTGTGGAAATCTTCTATCTTAATGGGTTTTTGAGCCCCCTTCTTCAGTGGAATCATTCAATAAGAACAAAAAAATTGAAAGTGAATTTAATTCCTGTCTGTTATACAACGATATGTACATTCTAAAATGCAAAATACAGAAATGCAGCTGTGTTCCCCCAAGAAAGGTTTATGTAAGCAACATAAAACTCATTGACTTTAAGTATGTTTCACCTTAAAAAAAAAATAAATTATTTTAAGCTTGCCTTTCCTCTCTTGAAAGCACAAATGCAGTTCACAGATGCATTCTGTATGAATCTTAATAGGCCTAGGGCAGTGTAGTGAAATCTTTGACAGCGAGTAGTATAATGAAGGAACAAATAACACAGATGAATAAATTCTTCTTCAGTTGTGGCTTGGAGTTTGTGGATTACAGAAAAATGGGAGACAAGTACGCTGACCTTCCTACTTAGAGAGTTTTAGTTTTGTAATTCTGTTTAGTTCTATAATTCTGCTTTTCCTTTTTTGTACACACACAAATCAATGCTCACCAAAGGCAATCTTGCATAAAGTGACAGCTGTTTATTTAAATTATCCCAGCTCATTGTATTTCCATCTTTCTCTGGCAGACATATGTTCACTTGGTGCATTAAAAATAGGTGCACATATTGTTTGTCATCCCTTAGTAACTGGGGACTGGACAATACCAGTTGCTCAGACAGTTGTATTATATTTGAGATCTATTTAACAAATATTGTTCTTATTTTTTATTTTAATCAACTCAGTGGCACATATGTTTGAGTAAACATTTTGACTATTTTGTATTAGGAGTTATGATTAATTGATCATAATAACACAAGGGAAACGTCAACAGAATGCATAGCCTCAAGTCTGTAACAGGTTAGAACTGGCCTGAGTTTGCTACAAGTATAGCTCGCAGGATATATGAAGGCAGAATGATTTTTCTCCATTTGGAATTTTAAGGTTAATTTAATGTGAAAAGAGGTAATAAAAGTCTATCATCTTTTCACTGTGTTGAAAAACACTTACAGAACCGCACTGTCTTAAAGGGTTCATTTCTCAAACCAGGTTTGAAAATGTGTATCTTTATTTTTCCTGAGGGATAGGAAAGTGAACGTACTTGAAGGACACAAAGGGAATATACAAACTATTTTTACCCATGGAAAAGAGACATAGGTAGCCTTCCCACCACCAGTCAGAGCAGGCACAGGGCAAAAGGACTGACCCTGAGAGGAGAAAGTTCTCAAGTTTTCAAAGTAGGTAGCATAGTTAATCCTTGATGCCTAGTCACTGCTGTGGGTAATCCTTCCTGCTCTGCTCCCAAGTGGTGGTGTTTGTCCAACATATGCTCCCAGTTGCCACTCTCTAATTCTTACGAGTGGGGGGTTGGTTCATACTTATAAACATAAATTCCAAGTTGTATTAACTCAGACATATAAAGTTCAAAGGAACTGTGTTCCGAAAGCCTAGTGGAATAAAACATTTTTGCTTAAATCCTCGTCCAACTCACTATTTTACCCTCTTTCCAATATACCTGTTTAATATTCTAATGTTTCAGTAATTGTCATTCTGACTATAAG
The DNA here is from genome assembly GCF_000699145.1 of Aptenodytes forsteri. Taxonomy (NCBI): domain Eukaryota; kingdom Metazoa; phylum Chordata; class Aves; order Sphenisciformes; family Spheniscidae; genus Aptenodytes; species Aptenodytes forsteri. Next base: position 98,236 of record NW_008795322.1, on the reverse strand, counting down.
AATAAACAATAAAAACTGAAAAGCTGACTGAAGCAACAAAATTGAACATATGAAGGGAAGCTGCTTTGATTTTTCTCATTGTCCACTTTTTATCTGGAATATTTCCTTGTCGTTCAGGTTTTTGGAGCCCGTGGCATCGTTGTGTGTTTTTGTGTGTGTGTGTGTGTTTGGGGTGGGGAGTCAAGGTTCTCTTCATTTAGTAAGATAATTAGTTCTCCAAAGATTCCGCTGAACTAGATAATGTAAATGGTAAATGGTCCTTCCAGTGGAGGTGAATGATGAGTTTACCCATGCATTTTAGGAGGTCAAGAGGGACTGTTGTTCTCATAAAGTCATTTGTAGAGCATAGTCTATAGAAGTTGATCTAGTAACTCCTCAGCAGGCCCTATGTCATGCAGAGAATATATCCCATCCATTGGTCAGTGACAGGTAGTATAAAAATGCTTGAAGCAATCAATCTTCATATTCATCTTTTCTCCTAGAGATTTTCCATCAGGAAAAAAAAAATGGTATTTCTGACTATTCAGAGACATACTATTCACTTTCTTAAAGGGGCCAAAAAAAAGAAGAGAACACGGTACTATGTTTTCTCCTCATCCCTTCACTGGGTTGATCACTGCTTCTTAGCAGCTTAGCCGTGAGTGTGAAGGAAATCTCAACGGAAACAAATTGAGATACTCCATGTACTTTATCTAGAAATGGCATAACTGACTTCATTCCTGCTGTTAGCACCCAGGAGAGGCTGCAGCAGTAGTGGGCTTGAAATGAAGTGAGCAGTGAGTGGCATGGCTGGTCGTTCAGCCATATTCCTTCCTCCTCTGTGTACGTTATTATGGAAGCAGCAGAGGATTTCTTGCTGCATTTCATGATTTGATCAGAACAGGATAGTGAACGCATAGCATTTCTCTGCCCCCCCCCCCCCCCCATGTTGCTAGTTTGCCATTAGTTCATTATGAAATGAAAGCAAGTGCTCCATAAAAATTTGTTACAAGATGGCTTTTTGCCTTCTTTTAAGCAGTTGCCCATGTTCACACTAAGGATGTGGGCCCATGCACCCCAACAGGAGATTTTTAGCTCAGATACAAGGGACATATCTACAACTATATCCTGCCTCCTGCGTACATCATGCATGGGATGCAAAAATGCAGGGGGCTGACCTTTGCTTTGTCTTAAGTTATGCACAGCAGACTGTTTTTCCTGGATTTCTTTTGCAAGGAAAAGCAAAGGAAGCATTCACTTTGACCTCCGTTTCCTCTTTTTTCCTTTGTATCTTTTCTTCATCATAAGCTTCTCTCTGGTCAACTGAGTTTCAAACTATGTACTTCTCAAGAGAGACATTCCTTTATCTATGCCACAGGACATGTTTTTGTTGTCTAGGGGAGAAACATCTCCCAAGAAATGTACAATCTGATGCCCAAAACCCAACCAGAGAGGCAGGAAATGGTAGTACATTCTGTCAGGCAGATCCATCCTCTCAACATTGCATTGTGAAGCTTCAGATGTTCTTGGTTTACTTATTTTTTTAACTCAGATTATTTTCCCCATAAGAATTGTGTTTCTGAACCATGAATCAGGCATTATGGTGGGGATCAACCCCTCCTTCAGCATTCAAGGAAAGTGATTTGTTCATTGCCATCCGCCATTTCTGTCTTTTGCCTCCTGCTACATTGGGTGGAGGAGCTCTGTGACTTGTCCTTCATCAAGTCAAAGAAGCACACACCAGGGAATGCACACATTTCACCTCCACAGGTGTGTGTCAAAGGTTGGTCAGCCAAAAGGAGTGGTCTCCTTTACAGTTCCTTGTCTCCATACTGTTGGCCTACATATGTCAAATGTGCTCCAGTGTTGGTAAGAATTGCTTTCTGTTGAGCCTTCACAGATTTTGTTAAATGGGTGGCTAATGCACTGCAGGTAAGTGCAGAGCCCCCTCCTGCCCTACCCAACTTTCAGCACTTACACTGCCTTACTTATGGACTGAGCTAGCTGGGAACTGTCGCACTCCCTCCAGATGACCCTGCTTCTGGTGGGACTTCTGCTCAGAGGCTGGGCTGATGCTCCTCAGCTCTCCATTGGGACCTGGGACTTCCTTATTTCTCAGTAACTCGTGAACTTGTTCACAACAGCTGCACTGGAGAGAACGTGATATATTGTTGTAAAGGAGCAAGAGACGGATTGTGATAGGAAAAGAGGTTTTTTCATACTGAAGATCCTTCCGTTCATCTCCCTTCTGGAGGGCACCTGGCAAGCTCTGGCACAGAAAATTGAAACCACCAACATCAATCAGACATAATCTACTGGAGCATAAGCTTTCTGTAGCATCTTTGGAGCTGCCATTTGGAGTCACATTTTTGCTAGACAACATGTTGCTATTGAAGCATTTGGCAGGCATGAGCAGAGCAAGTATAGCCATTTTGCTTGATTTCAGAGCTCCTTCTTTAGATAAGGGAGACATCCACAGCCCTACAGCCAGTTAAAAGGAGCTATTTGCCAGTAATCCAAAAGACGTTGTCCATTTACACATTACCAGTACATGCACATTCCCCTCAGTCCCTGGGCTCATGATACTGCAAAATTCAATTCAAGAAGTACAGGCAAGGTCTGAACCCACCTATTCTACTGTGTGCTAGATGGAGAGCACCCCTGTACAGTCTGCTGGAAATTAGAGGTCTGCAGGACATGTGCTTGGTCACATGGATATCTCATTATGAATGTGCCTAGGGATGATGCACCTCAAAGAAAAAAGCAGCTGCTGCTGAGTAGCCCTACTTTTCCCTCCCACGTCTTGGTCACCCCAATGCCAGTGAGAGCCTGGCTACATTTGACACAGAGGACCCAGGCTGAAGCAGCAGAAACTCTAGACACCGGAGGAAAGAAAAGTCTATAATATGGTGGTTGATATGCATAGACCTGATATTCCTTGTGACAAACCTGCAAGGATCTCAAAACAAACACAGTGAAATCAAACTGCAGTAGTTTTAGTTACTGACTTCTATAGACCTTCCACTTTTATATAAGCTGCTTTTTTAATGCAGCCAATCCACAGAAAGAAATCCACTCTAGGAATGTGTGACATTATTCATGTAGATGTTTTTGCTATGTTTCAGCATAAAGATTAGGCAAGCTTTATATGAGTATTATATATCATCTTCATTTTGATTTCAATATTGCATCTATGTTGCTTCCACTTGGCTTAGTACAGAAACAGACACAAAACATGGCAGTACAAATGTATTTATGTGCAATAAAGTATTGTTAGAAAACAACCAGCTACAACATAAATATGGTATAAGAACATTATGTGACCATATAAGTCAGGCTTGTATTGCTTGTAAGTTATTTACATGTTTTAAACCAACCAGGATGTGGTGTCTATTGGTTCATTTTTTGCAAGCAAACAAACAAAGAGAAAGCACTTAATTAACAATATAAAACTCATAAGCAAAAGAGCATGAGTAGGAGAAAAAATAAAGTCAAGATAATCATCACAATATTGGGCAGAAATTAACTTCAGTTTTTCCCAATCTATTGCTGGCTGTAGAGCTCATGCTAGAAAAGAAAAATAAATTTAAAAAACCCCCTAAAACCTACATCTATGCATGGTGTAGTTAAGATGAGCTTACATTATAATTTAAAACTTCCAGAAGCCTTATACCGAAATATGAATTTACTTTTTGTGCAAGACTTTGAGTCATGCTGGTTTTATCTGTTGGGATTCTTTTTACTTATTTTTCCTCTCCACTGCTCAGTGAAGCAAGTCACTAGCATTAAATTACTGTAATGAAGAGACACCAGATTTGCTGCACGTAGTTTGTAGAGGGATCACTCTTAAAGCCAGAAGGAAAATGGTGACTCAGCGTAGTCACCAACAAGGAAAACTTCCATGAATCCTGAAAATTCCAAACTTTCATGAACTTTTCATGAAGTTTGGAGGAACTGCAGCTGTCAATACAGCACACTAGGGCTGGGAGCAGATGACTTAAGTATGTACGTCCTCCCTCCCTTCTTGGCCCAAAAAGGACAAAATAAGAAGGGCAAGCTGATGGAGGTGCTTTTGTACTTAGTTGTCTTCAGCTGTGAAGACCCCTGAGACCCAAGTCACACAAGGAGAATTTGAAGCAGCCATGTAGATTTCCAGTAGAAGTATGTCTGAGTTAAAGAAAGTATTACAAAAATAAATAATAAACCCCCCAATACATATAGTTTTAAAAACATAACCTCTTCAAAGATGCACTTTTTACACCTAGAATACCATACTCTATTCATTTCTAATGGGGAAAAATCCAGAGACCAAAACAAGCTGTTCTCTGTCCTTTAAAGAGAAATTAAATAGTTGTTATAAAACAACTCTTTACAGAATAGTTTTGCTACAGTGCTTGACTTTTCCCAGGCACAAATCTTTCTCATAGTACTGACAGCAGGAATGCAAACAAGAGCAACCCACCCCCTGCAAAAAAAAAAAGAAGAAAAGCAAAGATTACTTGTCAGTGAACAGACTATGCCTTCAAACCATCACATCTGTAACTGCTCTTTTCTAAATTTAAAGAACTAGCTATCAAGGGTAAAAAGTGTTGAGAAAAATTCCCAGAAGAAAGTAACTGAACAATCAGAGAGGAAATAGCTGCTTTGGAAAAGGCCAAATGCTATTCTTCAAGGACTAGCAAGATGAGGGAAGATGCTGTGGGTTTTCAAAGGTACAGCTATTTTTGTGTTAGATAATGGTATTGGTGACTTTTCTTTGGACATCATGATTCTGTAATAGGTTTCTAAACTGCCTGGTTATCATCTCTGTCCTGCTGGTAGCATTTCCTACCACCAATAGGAGCCAGTCAAAGTTTGCTTTTTCTAGGGAAAAAAAAGTGCTAAGATGAAAAGTTGTATTGCATCTGTCTTTTTGGAGAGCTACCAGGCATTTATTATCTATCATGTCTTTAGTTTCCATATATTTGAGCTTGTAGATCAGGACATTTGCAGTGTGTTGAAATATGTGTTGCCAATAGCAAATCTGCTTTTGATTTAAAATGCAAAATGCGATTTTTATTGATTGATTTTCTTGAATGCATACATTTGTCTGCCTAATTGGGAATACGTTCATCCAAAATAGAACGGGAGCTTTGAAAAACATAAAATAAAATAAATTTTTCCTTGATAAAAGGAAATACTACTTCTCCCGGAGTTCCACATAATCTTTTTTCTTGACACATCTTGCAATCTTTTACCTGATACAAGCATCACCTGAAACGTAAACTAAAAGTGGATAGTAGGAAAACAGAATACCAGTAAGCCAGACTAATGTTGAAGAATACAATATTGTTTAATTGGACCTGCAAGAAATTTCATAGATTTTTATAGTGCAACTTAGCAAGCTCTGTAGTTTGTTTTCACTATCAGAGAATTACTAATCCTGTTTTCAGACATTAAAGTTGTATAATCCAGAAACTGAACACCACATCTAATGCAGCCACTGCATTATTGCTACTTGGTGGAGCATTGTATATCAAACTCCTGTTCTTCAGCTGGCAAACTACCCAAGGTCTAGACTGCAAATTCAGTTATGGTGTGATAGCAACAGCCTGCAGTACTCTCCTTACGCTTAGCTACTACCTAGGGTTGGTTCCTATCTGCACTGTAGTTTATTCTTTTTACAAAACAAAAAAAATTAAAGGTGTATCATACACCACCCTTACAATGAATAGCGTATTCTTTCCACTTACAAAAACATGCAAATGAAATTCATTTGCTATTTCAAAAAGTAGCTTTGGCTCATTCAGACATCCACAATTAAAATATTCCCTGGAACTTGAGTTAAAATAAGGATTAAACTTAAATAAGAGCAGACTCAGTTACAAAGAGGCCGCAACATTAGCATAATAAAGTTACAGAGGTCAAATCATTTGGTTTCTAGCTGTCAAATAGACAGGCCTGTCTCTGGGACCAAAGGAACATCTCTGTGAGCTGTCACCATGGCCTTTCTAAAAGTACCCACTGAAGACAGTAATACTGTGCCAGTAACTGAATGTTTGATCTAAGCAGGAAACCCAAAAACTGAAATATAAATATTTTTTCAACTGAAAAGTAATTGTCAAATGTTTGTTTTCCTTGGCAAAACTTTAACCTAGAAAAGTTTTGAGTCACCCAAAATGTTTCATTGCACTGAAAACAAACATACATACCATTCTGGTCTGGGAGACTATTTTGAGTTACATGTAGTTAAGCTTAGTTTCAAAACATTTCACTGAAAAAGGTTAAAACAAATTTTTCAAGTAAGAAAGTATTTGAGTAAAATTCAGATGTGATTTTTTTTTTTGGCCAATAAATGGTCTTCCTGGTCTTTAAAAATGTCCTTCATTCAAGAGAAACACTCTAAAAAAATAGGCAATATCAGTCTTTCGTTGCTTAAAGCCCAAGGCAAAATGCTCCCATTGGTCACTGCTGGCATGAAACCAGAAATGACAATAATTGCTAGCAGTTTGGCTTGTGTACAGACGGCTTTCATCAAGATGCACTGCAGAGCTATGGGCGTCAAAAGAACAAAATGAACTGATATGTTTGATGTGTAATAAGTTATTTTTATTTCAAAGGGAAGCACATTTAGGGAAGACAATTCCTTCCTGTTCTTCTCCCCCCAGCTTCATATGGATAACTATTTAAATACCTTTAACTAAAAAGCAGTGTGATGGATTTTTTTTCATCTCTGTGGAATCTTCCTTGCTGCTGGTATAACTCCAGCAACATTTACGTAAAATCAATTTTCCAAGGAAAATGTAGTGAACTAAAAAGGGCTTCCCAGTAGAAACAGGTTGTAGCCTTAGGTTCTGATCTGGAAAACACTATGCGCATACTTTACTTTGCCTTTGTGACTCATCTAATTGAAGTTAGACCTATGGAGGTGAGTGCTTCCAGGATTTGGCCTTTCACAATGGTGAAGCAGCTCAAACTTGTGGAGGTGTTTTACAGCAGTTTTCTGTGGGCAGCTCATTTTGTTTACGTTAGATAAATTCACAGTCTGAGCCTCTCCAGGGTATTCTGGTCCTCGGTTGCTGCTTGTTCTGATTATTTCCTTCTCCAAATGTAAGGCTTCACCTTGCTGGCACGTCGCGCGGATGCCTCAGCCTGTGTCCCCTTTCAGGGGGGCAGTTCTTCAGCCTCCAGTTGCGTTTGCTTAGGCAAGATGAAGTAAACCAGTTAGAAGGAAACTGAGCCCATTCGCTCATCTCAGGAGTCTGAAGTTTCAGATCATTTGACAATGTCAAATAAACATCTCTGTACATTTGCACTGAAAGGGGATTTTGGACAGTTTCATAGGTCTGGTTTCGTGTGCAGTTTTAAGTATCAGGTAAAATTTTGGAAGCCAGTAGTGGGCTCATAGACCAAAAGTCTCCCAGGGACTGTTGCAAATCCACATTAAGTTGCTGAGCACTAGAGTTTGCATTCAGTTGAAGGAAGCGTGGAGACCCTCTGATGAAGGTCAAGAGTTCAGTTTAATCTTTCTAGGGCAGGTAATAATTTAAATTCAACTCTGCTTTGTGAAGTAACTGCAACAAATCCTTATATGTGTATTACACATGTCAGTGTGAGGTGAAGGAGCCTTGGGTGTGTTAACAGTGTTTTCTCACGTCAAATGCAGTATATCAAAAATCCCTTTCAGAATGTAAGCAAGCTCCTTCATAAAACTATGTCAGCTTTGAGAGTTTTAGCCTACACCGCTCTTCTCAGGAGGCTGTTCCAGAGCTGGATCCTCTGAAGGCTGGGAATTTTTTTCTGATTCTTACCCTAAATTTATTTATGGCCAACTATTACCCATTTGTTCTTAAGCCAACACTGTCCATTAGCTTAAGTAGCACTTCTCCTTCACCCATGTCCCCCTTCAGTTCTCCCTTCTTTTGGCCATCCCCAAGATGCATTTAGAATGTGACTTTGCTGGGATAAGTGAGTCAAACTTTTAAAGTCTCCTTTTGTGGCGTGGGCTTTCCATTTTCTTGATGCCCTTTCTGTTTTCCAGTTGAAGTGATCCTGTCTGAGCACAGGAGGAGATCACCAGTGTGTCTCAGCGGAGCTTTTGCCACTGCCTGCAGGCTTGGGCACACATTTGCTGGGCAAAGAGACCCGTGGCCGAAGATGTTGCCCTGCCCAGACCGATTGCTGTGGCTGCCCTTTGGGGAGTGCCCGTTCCCCGGCAGACAGACAGTCTGGGTCATTTCAGCAACACCTGCCCTGTTTAGCTGAGCTTGGCTGAGCGAAGAGCCCCCGTGCTGGAGCAGTGCGTGCAGTCCACGCGACCGCGGCAGCAGCACCCGCTGCCGAAGAGATGGCATGGACAGCTGGGGGAGCAGAGAGATATCATGCAGGCACAGCCTTTAGCTCAGGGTTTGGGGATGTTTTGCTTCTGAGCAGACCCCATTTGGTATTTGTCACTGTGAGGGACGAGGTGGGACCCCAAGTTTCTTCGAGGGGCTGGATTCTCATCAGGTGTATATTAGTCTCCAGGCACAGGATTTCTTGCTTGTGTCAGTCATGAGCCAATATTGGGTTGTGCATCAGGCACTGTGCTTACCTGTTCTTGAATTTGTGCTTGCTGCCATTGCTAAAGTCAGTTTGTGTCTTGTTACTCTGTCTCTCTACCTGTGTATCAGGAACAGGAATCACTGTTTGCTTTAAGATAGCACTTGATAAAATAGTGCTTTGCCAGGCAGGCCAGCATTTTGCTTCAAACATGACCCTTTTTATGACCTCTTTTTTTTTTTCCCCCAAAATGGAAATTATTACTGTGAGAGTCTCAATTTATTGCAGAAATAATTGAGCACATTGACACATTTTAATAGGACAGCTTTCAGAGTATCATAGTGCAGATCTGACAGTTGCATCTGCCCTTACATCTCATTCTTTGCCAGCAGGGTACTCCCTACTGTACTGCCACACTAACTAATCAGCTCAGCACTTTGTTGGGATCCTTGTGTGGATTTCAGTTTCACAGTTTCAGCTGGCTTGGCTTTTTAGCTGTAAAGTAACTTGACAATGCACATTTCCAAAACAAAAGACTGAAACCTAGAATCTGAACAGAATCAGATTTAGAAACACGTGTGCACTACTTCAGGAGAAAAATACGTGCTGTGACTGAGATCCATACAGCCATTGAAATTAGTTATTTGTTGCTTTTGACTTCCACTTCAGAACTAGTGCTGGGAATTTCTCCAGCTTTTAAGGTTAGAATGTAGAATGGTGGGGTGTTAATTTAGTATTTAGTTTTATGTAGTATTTAATGCTACTCTTGTATGTCCTAGCCTCATCTAATATCTGAATTGCTTGGGTTTGATTCTTTGTTCATATGGGTCAGACAAGACATAAGGAGTGTGGGGAGCCATCAGCCTGTGAAGCAGTCTCACACCATTTTTGTCTGCTCAAACTTTCCATCAAGTTAGATGGCACACCGTAAAATGCTGTCTTAATTCAAGTGCATTGTACTGTGTCTCGTGAAAGTTGTAGGGCAGAGATGACAACACATGCCTTAATCTGTGTGCTTCCTCGCATGTATGTGTTCTTGCTGTTCTTCCTTCTTGCTCAGATCAATAGACAGTATTTCTTGCCCTAGCTGAGCTGCATGAATGCCGAAGGGATCACAACAGATTGCACAGATTTGAGGATGCAGCCTCCACTAAATGGGCTCTGAAATGTTGCAATGCGTTCTTCACTGCCCAGTTACAGGGGGGACAGTCACCACATAGCACGGAGAAAAGGAGATACTGGCTTTTTAAGGTCTGTCCTGGGAAAGTGGTGAACACCTCCAATTCCCATTGAGATCAAGGAGACGTGCAGGTGCTCAGCAATTCTCTTGTGGGTCACCTTTTAAACAAATACTTTTCACAAAAAACTGAAACCTAGTCAGGTTTCTTTACAAGCAGTCACCTTTAAAAGCAGAATCTCCACTACCAGGCACTTTCAGTTCCTCTCATTTTCCTGGCGGTTTCACATTATAGGGATTCGTGGAAATTGAACAAGGTGAAGGTTGCAGTCAGTCCTGTCTAGAAGCAACCAGATATAACCTGGAACTGTTATGCATGCACCCCTGGGAGTGTTTTTAAGTAAATGGAATGAAAGCTCCAGGGAGAGTGCTGTGAGCCTTTCACACATGACTTTTTAGCGTTCTCTATAAAGTTACTATAAAATAAAAAGCTGTTCAAATGTAAGCTTATGTCTCCTTATTTTGTACAAGCTCTACTGAAGCAAGCTCTGCTTGCAGCCTCTTCCTGTTCTGTCCCCCATACTGATGGGGTGGGGGGCGGGCAAGCGGCTGTATAGGTGCTTAGCTGCTGATTGGGGTGAACTCATCACACCTGGTATTCTGGTATTTTAAATAATCTTGAGCTTAAGACACTGCTTGAAAAGGGAAAAAACAATATTGAGCCTCCCTCTTTAACTAGCGTCTTCCCTTACAACATCTTGCTTATAGTAGTACATAGCAGTTATGAAACACTTCCCACCTCCTTAGGATTTTAAAAGGATTCAAGCAAGTTAAAAGCCTACATCCTGAAAAAAAAAAAGTTTATGAACATATTTTTGTGTTCTCCTAAATTTCTGATTCGTACATAAAAATGGATCTTAGGCTGCTGAGTTAAACCTCACAAAAATCCTGTGAAGTAGATAATTTATTATTTCCATCTGAGAGATGGTGAGGCTGAGGCAAACTTGTCTACTGATTTGTGCCTTTCTGCTAGTGCCAGATTAGCAGCTGTCTGTTCCTGGTTGCACTCAATTTCTTGACTGTTGTTTTACCCCATATGAAGATGGAGAGGTAAATGCTGTATTTGTTTTTGTGGTGGGAAAAGACGAAGCAGGGTCTGAAAATAACAGAGGGGTAGGATACCTAGATGAGAAATATTCATTAATTTGCACAACGCTCTTAGCCTTGCCCTCTCTTGTCAAAACTCAAGTCCTGCTGTTCCTCTGGGTCATTGCTGTAGCACTGTAATAGGGAAGAAGAAAAAAAGCTGAGGTGCCTGGGAATAAAAGGCATTAACTGGTGAAGGGATGAAATTGCCTCCCCAACCTTAGTTTCTGGAGCTAATAGAGACAGGACTTCTACTGCCATGTATAATACGCTGGGAGGAATGAGAGGGCCAGACGGTTTAAGGATGCATGAGCCTTTTCCACGTCTGCTGGCACAGAGCTGCAGTGGCTTTGGTTTCTTGTTGTGCTGATGACAGATAATGCAATAGCTGCCTGGAGGAGCAGGACTTCCCTTGCCTTCAGTACGGCCTCTGCACTTGGAGCCAGGGGCCTCGGAGGGACGTGCCAGATGGGGAATGGATAGCCTTCCCTGCACCCAGCTGCAGCTGCACAGGCAGCTGGGGTTATGACAGCTCACTCCACTTCTACTGCCCGTTCCCAGCTTTGACTCCTCTGCTTAGATCGTGGACTCTCCAGGGCAGACACAGTCCTGTGCAGTACATGGTGTGTTTACTCTTGGTGGCTAGGGTAATATGTACAGCTCCCAGGCTGGTTGGGGTTCCCAGGTGCCACAGTAAGAAATATTTGCTATCCTTGGTTGTACCATGCATATGGTTATATGCTTCAAAAAAAAAAAAAAAAAAAAAAAGAATGCTGCAGAGCATAGGATTTTGACCAAATCCTATGGCTTACGTTGGCAAAAATTGCAGGGCTTTGTATTCTTCCTATTCAAATACTGACTTGAGTGATGCTTTTTTTTTAATAAAAGGTCTCAGTGTACTGTTGTAGGCTGAACTTCTTTCACGTCTGCTATCTAAAATCCTGTCTATAGAAACATGGGCGTGTGGGCTTGATATAGCTGTTCAATCAACCTTCGCTTCAGCGGTTGACTTTCAGGCACTCTGTTTTGCAAGATTAATAACCTCTTAATAAAAGTAACCTTGTGTGCATTCAACTCTGCTTGCATGCAGATATCTGAAAGCAAGTTCAAAATGGCTTTGCCAATATTACAAGCAGAATGGAAAAAAAAAATTCTTGAAAGAGCATACAAAATATGAGCAAATATTTTCTGCACTCTTGATTTGTCAGGAGAGTGTGTGATTCTTTCCACATTAAGAAGGGAGTTTCTCAAACAGTTCAGCAACCAAATGCCAGGGGCTGCGCTATACAAAACACTTCCCCTTCTCAAGGCAGCTTTCACTACAGCTGAATAAACGATGCAGTAGGTCTGCATGGCTAGAGCTGCGCATCAGCAGACAGCGAGGGGGAGAAGTTCAGGTGGGAGCTCTCTAGGGACAGCCAAAGCCATGTCCTGCATGTGGTCCATGTTCCCTCCTCGAAGGGGCAGGTCTGCATTTTGCAAGCGTGCGGGTAAAACGTCCTCCCTGTGCTGACACTTGCTTTGTCTGCATTTTGCCTTCAGTGGCTGAGGAACCCAGGCCCCCAGCACGAGAAACGGACTCTCTTTGGAGACATGGTGTGCTTCTTGTTTATTACTCCACTGGCGACCATCTCTGGCTGGTTGTGTCTACGAGGAGCAGTGGACCATCTGCACTTTAGTAGTAGGCTAGAAGCTGTTGGCCTCATTGCACTCACTGTCGCACTCTTCACTATTTACCTCTTTTGGACCCTAGTAAGTATTGGTTTTCTGTTCAACTCACAGGAATAAGGGAATGAACAAATCAGAAAATTAATTACACAGAGTGCTGTAGAGCGGGTGGACCATTGTACAAAGCATTGCTTATGTTTACCTTCTGTACTGATAAATTTAAGGTAGATATGCAAAAAACCTCTTGGTTCTACACTATTCAAGTTCTCTGGAAAACCAGAAAGACAGTTTGCTTTTGGTGTCAGTAATTCCCAAATCCCAAGCACCAGAGGGGACAGCAAGAGGGAGACAAGGAAGTAACATGGAGGAGTTCAAGACAGATGCTACAAGAGGCAGTTTCATCAAAGGTAACGTGCAAAAGGTGAAGGCACAGTGCACAACAAACCTTTAGGTGAACAACCTGGCTGCCATAGAGGATTCAGATTTTACTCTAATCCAACATCTGGCCAATTTTACAATTCAAAACCCTCGGATGTGGGTGCATCCCATGCTTACCCCATTCCTCGTGCTCGTGGTGCTGTGGGAAGTCCACAGCAGAATACACCTTACACCCAGGTCTGTAGATGTAGAAATGTAGCTGCCTTTGCAGTGCAAATTAAATTGCTGCCTTATTCCTATCCTGCACCCAGGTGGGCTGTCACTTGCATGCTGATCTGTCCTAAAAGCCACTTGTCTTGTACCAAGTTGTTAAACTGAGATCCGTTCCTGGCCCCAGCGCACCAACAAACAGTTGGCCCAGCAGAAATGAAGGGAACCCAGAGGACAGCTGCCAAAATAAGTGTTTATCAAGCCGTGGTCTAGCAGTTCACTGAAAACCCCAGGTTACTGTTGAGTTGGACATTTCACACCTCTAGCTCTGGTGGGGGAAGGAGAACAGAAGAGCAGATGCAGACAGGGAGCATTCACACTAACAGGGTAATGCTTGTGCGATGGTGTAAGGCTGTGCTGCTGTGAGAGGAAAAGCTCATCTGAGCCTGTGCTACCCTGAGTGGGGGCAAGACCACCCTGCCTGTGGTGCTGGCACAGCCACTAATCCTGCAGGGCCAGCACCCAGCTCTCCCCCTCAGTGAGTATGGCCACACGCTGTATGGCTGACCCCTTCCAGCAGTTTTTGATCAGTGTAAGCTGCTGAGGAGGTGGCACTTTAAGAACTGCATTAGTAGAGCTAGCCCACAGCAGGAAACCCCTATGCTGAACCCAGACTAAGCTTGGAAAAGGGGTGATATGGGGTGAAACACAAAAACCCCACACTACCTAACAACTAGCTCCAAGAAAGCTATGAAAGGTAACATCTCATTTACTTCATTCATAACGGTGAAACCCTGTCTCATCCATAGAGGATTGCAGGCTAATTTTAGCAGCGCACAACAGTAGGGAAAGCTCAGAGTTTTGCCTCAGCCTCCTGCAGTTTCTCTTTTTGCCGTTTCTGCTTCCATCTTCTGTGAAGCAGCAGCACTGCCCTTTGACAGGATGGCCATTTACTCCAGCAGTGAGGTGGCACTTGTATTTCCTGCAGTACTGTGTGTAGACATGTCTGTCAGGTATTCCAGCAAAGGTTGTTCAAATTTCCTTTGTGAATGACTATCTTAGAAACCCAAATGCTGTCCTATTTACCTAATATACATAATTCACAAGCACCAAAATGGCTGGAAGTTGGAAAGGGTAGTCTGGCTACGTAGTTGGATTTAGTTACCCATGACACATGGACATATCTGACCTTGCTCATTAAGACTTCTGCAACATGTCAATTGTAGTCCCTATCACTGTCTATTGCATCTGCATTGTAAGTGGCAAAAATCCCTTCTATTGACTTTATAACTTTTACCCCTTCAAAAGCATACAGAGAAATGTGTTATTGGCACTTGGAGAATATGGTGATAGCAAGCCTGATGTAAATGCATACCTTGGTTGATTTAATTGAAATACAGTATCTTAAATGTCCACTGAGTTGTGGGAGATGTAATTCCACTCTAATCTATTATTCAGACCAGCAGGAGATGGATGGGCTAATGAAGCACTGTGTTCATCGGTGAAGGGCAAGGCAGGGAACCTTTCAGGGCACAGTAGCCTTCCTGTTCAGCAGGGGGTTAATTCAGTGGGCAGAGCAGAGAGACATGGTGGGAAGGACTCTCAGGCTCTCTTCACAGTACAGAAGGTGCCCTCATTGCCCTCACAGCATTAGTACTGGATGGAAGAGTTTTGAGGAGGTTTAAGTATATCTGCGGATTAAGTCAACAGGCTTGAGTGACAGTGTTTTCACACACTTTCTCAGAGGGCAGATTTGCAAAGTCAAAGTAGAGATTTAAAGCAACTACTTTACAAATGGCACTGAGCACCCTACACATGGAAGACATGCCCACTCTCTGCTCAGTGGCCTGAGACCCATCAGTCATGGAGGAAAGCCCCAGCCTGCATTTGCCTTGGGGAGGCTCCACGCTCCCCTTGTCATGCAGCAAGGAATGGACCCACATGCAGAAGTGCTAACCGCATCAAGTGCTTCAGCAGCACCTGCCCTTCAATTTTCAGAGGTGGGAGAATCCTGTACTGCTTGCGTAGTTATGGCCATGCAGGGAATGTATTGAGTGCTGTGGCATAAATTACACACAACGTGATATAATGCTCCCTTAGGCCCTGGGAAAATTAAGAAAACTAAAACTTCATTTTACTTCCAATAAATCAGCTTATTTTCTCTGGAGGCAAAAGCTGGCATATAGATTTACACACCACAGTTATCCCAGTGAGCAGAGAACAGGAGAAATGCTATTTTTAGCATCCAAGAAGCTATTTTATCCCTTCCCCTAAAACAGCCAAGTTCTTCATAAAATGCTGTTGCTTTTCCTCTGCATTTAATCACTGTAACTGATGTACACACACACAAAAAAGCCTGCTACTCCCAAGAAGAAAGCTTCAGACACAAAACAGAGACTGCTATTTAAACTAATAATTCAGGGCCACACTCTGCTCTCTCTTGCACGCAGGTAGTCTTGACTCCTGTAAGATCAAGTAGCAGGTTGGAGTACAACAGGACTTGGCCCTATAGCTTCCAGTATAACATAACTGCTGGTTTAAAACAAAGGCTAGCCCAAATTAATTCAGAGTAAGTGAGAAAGATAGACAACCCCCTTGCTATCCTATTGAAGAGGCGAACAAAGGAGTTTAGTGTGCCAAGGACCAATATAAATCTGGCCTTTGTTCAGCATCTCAAGAGTTTTGCATCCAGCGTAATAGCTTAGGGTGAGTAACCGTGGCTCTGCTGGAATTCAGTAGCTGACATCACTTGGAAACTGCCTCCAGGCAAGAACCCCTTGTAAACAAGCTGTCAAACTTAACTAGGATATCCTGTGAAAATACCTTAAGCAAACAAGCAGTTAGAGCCTGGCTTAACAGTGCAGCCTTTCCTTAAAGAATCTCATGTGATGCTACTTGAAAACTCAACCTAAACTCTAGCTCACTCCTCTGAAGCAGTCACTGCATTTTGCATGGCACTCATCTTTGCAGGTGGTTGGGTTTTTTTTCCCCCTCCTCCCTCTACCACGTGATTTCTGCTGATACTGCAGTGCCTTTTACAAAGAGATTTCTCATGTTCTTTTATATACGATGTTCCACAGAAATGAAGATGCAGACTGCTTTACCTTCAGGGGGAGCAGAGGAGATTGAAAGGTGGGGAATCAATTCATCTGTTGGAAGAGCTGTCTTTGGGCAACTGCTTAGTGAACAAAAACTCTATAGGTTTCCCTCATTAACAGCAGACAGCTGTATAAAGATCTAATAAAAAAAACCCAAACCCAGTCTTTTTGTCCCTAGTAGGATTTTACAGAAAGGTAAATAATCTATTTAGTTAAAAGCACCCTTTTTGCAATAAGGAAAGGGTTTTGAAGGATACGTTCATAGGCATGTATATTACTTAATATCCCTCCATACCTCACTGGCAGCCAGCCTGTCATTGCTGTGGGGGTAGGAAAGCAAGCAGCACGGCCCCTTTTGACAGCAGAATGCACAGCCACTTCTCTGCAGAGTCAGCAGCATCTTCCGCCCACCTGCGCAAGCCAAGCGTGTTAGCTCCAGCCTTTTTGGCACCCTCTGCATAGCATTGACCTACGGAAGTGGCACAGGTGCATAAAAATCCGTGACAAATGACTGGCTGCACATGAAGACAGAACAGCTAACAAGACAAGGTTCCTCCTGTGCTCACTGCGTGGGTCCCTCCTGCCCACAGCTCAAGAACACAATAATTGTCATGTGGCACATTTCACCCAAAAGGTCCCAAGCCAGTTTACAGTTTGTTTGTTTGTTTTAAAAAAAACCTGCACACGTACATCTTCTTACACAGACATAACTCTCACTACACTTGGCTGTCACTAAAATAAGCAGTAAACTATTCTAAAAAACCACAGGGCTAAGCTATCTTGTATATCCATAGCAGTCATTTCTCTTCCACTATTAGCAGAACCACACTAAGGTTGAAATTGGTTAGCTGATAACAATTAAAAAAAAAAAAATCAAAGACAATCTAAATTGAGATACACATGTTGGCAGATGGCTCACACTCACCTTGTTGCATCTGTGGTCTTGAGTTTGATGCATTCAGCAATAAAGCATTACAAGGTAGAACACCCAACCCTGTCAGCGTTTGCACACAGCTTCGCTACCTGCAAGCCTTCACCACCCAGCCAACTACATTACTTGTCAGTTTAACAACTTGTAGCATGATAGGACCCCAAACTCGTTTTCATTATAAGTGGCTGCCAATAATTCCAGTTCTTGGGAAAGACAGAGGCAGGATGTCTGCTTTTTCATGTTATAAAAGAAGGAATGAGAGGTAGGCAGCAGCAGAAAGTAGGGCACAGGCTGCTTTTCTTCTCTGCTGTGGCAGCTTGGGGAACAAGGCATCTACGTGGTAGGCCTCATCTTTGTCCACCGCTTTTCGCTCATTTTTATCCTGCCCAGTTAGGCTGTTTCTCAGCTTTTTGTTCCACTTGAAGGCGTTTCCCCCCAAACCCCAATTGATTCCTTGGAGGACCGCAGTGACTCTAAACATGGCGCATCTCTCTTCTCTCCCCAGGTATCCTTTAGGTATCACTGTAGATTATACAACGAATGGCGTCGGACCAATCAGCGGGTGATACTCCTAATCCCAAAGTCTGCCAACGTCCTCTCCAACCAGCAGTCCCTGCTGGGCCTGCAGTCCCTCAAAAGGAACTCAAAGGAGACAGTCGTTTGATTTGGGTAGTTCTGCACAGGGGCCATGCACTAAAAATACCTTCCTCAAACTCACTGGGGTCAGACACCGTCCAGAACCCAGGAGTGTGCTATTCTGATTTACAAACTCTTTGCAGAGAAATAAATCACTGTTTGAATTCGAGTCATGGATGCTGCAATCATATGATATTTGCTAAGCTGCCAAACTTGTTTATTTAGCAGATGCTGTATGGAATTCTACAAACTCATTTTAATACTTGCATCATCAAATGATGCAAACTTTTTTATTGTTTAAGATGTTAAACTACAATAATTAACAATGCAAAAGAGGTTTAAAAAGTGCTTTGTTTTTATATAGTTTCCTGTTCCTACAGTATTATTTCTTTAGGTAGCTGCACAGTAACCAGTCCTGTTTTTTCTTTCCTAAAGCACAGCAATGGCATTCCCCCAGTTGATTTAATTTGAAGGCCCTTCATACCAATATTTTGGATTATTAAAATGTGTGTAATGAGTTCTACAAATTGGCATATTATTTAAATGCTATAACGTGATTAAAAAATTATCTTCTCTGTTTCCTATTTGGCAGGGAAGTTCCAATAGGAAAATTACTCAGTAATAGATTTAGCATGTGCAAAAGAAAGAAATGACACAAATTGCAATAATCTTCCTACTCAAAAAGTATTCTAGTATGTAGCACTTAGAAAAAAAGATAAATTGTACTTTTTCCACTCAGAAGCAACAAATTGGGCACCACAATCTGCACTCAAGCGCACATTCTGCTGGTTTGAATTCAACTTACCCAATTTACTCTGCATTTACACCAAGCTGAATTTAACCCTAATTGTAAGACTTATTTTTGTGAAGAAAACTCTGCGTACGTAATGAATGAGATCACTGGACATGTTTTAGGAAGCAGGAACTTGTCTTGCATAACAATTAGCACTATTTTAAAGCTGCAGAATTTTCAGCTTGACAGGTGGATTTAGCAGAGTGTATATAAACCCTGACCTCTCATTGTAGCACTGAGACTAAGGCTTTTTTTTTTTTTTAAAAAAAAAGTAATACGCAGCCTACTATGGTGACTAAACTGCATTTGGACTGTAAAGACTAGACTTTATTCCTGGGTGGCATTATCTATTTCCCCTTGGTTTTATGCCAAATTCATTCAGCAATTCTTCACTCTCAGAAGAGACACACACTTATGTAGAGAGACTTATTTTACAGAACTACACAAAATTTCATTAACAAATGCTGCTAGAATTAGAAATTGATACATAGCCCCTTTGAATAGATTAATTTTTTAGAAATGTGTGTAGATGGCAATGCCACCCTGTGCTTTCTTTTCCAGACTCTGCAGGAACTGAAAATAAAAAGGAATACTTAGCAAGAAGACTAATAATTTATAATTCAGATAGTTCAAGGTATTATGGGTGTTTACCATCAGACAAGAGTTTATTTGATGTTGTGCACTCTATGGGAGAAAAAGCTTAGTACACAAAACCAAATCTGTTAGCTTCTTTATTCTGTCTTTGGACCAGTCTAGCTGCAGTCACGTTATTTAACAATACTCTTTGTAACTGTCAATTTCATGGGGATATAAGAATCAGCTACCTATATAAAGCAATAACAGCCTTGTTCAGACATAAAACTAGTTTCACAGCAAGCCGAGATGTGTAAGAAAATCATGAACCTGCAGATCTGTACTCATTAATCTGACAGTAAGGTCAGGGGTCGGTCATATGTTTGGCAGTGAATACCTGCTGCTCTTCCAGAGAAAACTGTACAAGATTCTGAAGACATGGATATCACAAACTCTGTGGTGGTCTAAAAGCTGTAATGCTTTTTTTTAAACCCTCTTCCCAAAGGCAACTAGCTATCTGGATAGAAGACTGAACACGCATGTAAGCAGAGAGTTCCAGGTTAAAAGAAAACCTGCTAGCTGGGGGCACAGAAATAAAGCAGGTCTAGCTGGGTCAGGACACTCTCAGGCAGTGTTTTAATGCCTACACATTTGCTTTAGGTAAGCTTTCTTCAGAATTGTTACTACTTTTGCTTCTTTGGGTGATACCCCAGAAAGTTGGCCCACGAAGGAAGTGTTACTCTTAAGTACTGTTCTTGGTTTTGTTTCATGAAAGAAACAAATAGGACGATACGGAACTAAGTAGCAACTAGGAAAATTGTTCAAATCAAGCTGCAAGGTATGTGCACACAGATCAGCATAGTGACTTGGCCCAGCTCATCTGCATTATTTCAAATTCCAGTTTTTGTTTAAAGACAGCTTATTTAACCTGAAGAAGGCATATTGAAGCAGCCAGAGAGAAAGTATGGTCCAGTTTAGCAAATACATTACTACTCCAGTTTCTCTGCTTGATGCACAAGAACAGCAAATCTGACTGGTGAAGTCACTAGCCATGGTCTCCCATGCATTTTCTTGAGACAAAAATGCCAGAAAAGATCCAGTCACCCACTTATCCTTTTGCATTAAACCCATGGAAAAAAGCATACTTCATATTCTTCCTTGTTTTTCCTAAAACATAAGAACAGGAAGGTGGGCAATATTAATTCTTATTCCCACCTCTGTTCTGAACTAAAGACTTGCAGACAGAAGGCTCCTCCTGACAAGTATTTCTTTTTCTTCCACTAGTTGAGGCTGTTGTTGCCACACCAAGTCCAAATTTCTATTAATAATTTTAAAACTGGATCATTACAGCAAATATTCTACAACAGCAGCAATACTCATTTTCATCTGAATAGATGTGAAAGACAAAATTGACTGCAGCAGTAGCTACAGCTAGCAAAGGTCCTGGCAGTACAATGGCACCTTTGTTATGCTATCCTTAAAGAGTTCCCAGTTAAGCAAAAATAAAAGTTAACTCATGAAAGCATGGGGGAGGTCTTTTTTTTTTTTAATAATGTCACTCAATTTCCTTCTCAGAAAAATTATGCTTTCTTCTCATGCAGCCTTGCCATTTACATTCCTTTTCCATGTAATAAGTTATACAGAAGGAACAGTATTCAAATCAGTATTTTGAGCTGCAAGTGATAAAAGCAGCAACTTAAGCCACCCAAAAAAACCTTTTAAGAAGCTGCAGACATAATACAGCTTTGTTCCTTCCTTTCACATCCTGCTTGATGACAGAGATTGCCATCCTAAGAGTATAGAGTTAAACCCACACAGAGTCCCCTACAATTCAGTATTAACGATGAGTACAATACAAAGTGAAGAAGTTTTACTTCTTCTATACAGCCTTTTCCCTGCAAGACTAGTCTATCACATTACGTAAAACAACAAACAAGACAAAATTGAAGTGAGGTTGAGCAGTGGTATTTGACAAAATGATGATACTGAAAAGGTATCAACATCAGGAAGCTATGCAACTCCTCACTTCCTATTGTAGTGAGGAGAATAAAACAGAGGAAGCAGCAGTATAAACCACTTAGGAGTAAGGGGGGAAAGCACATTCAATGGGTAGAAGAAACTGATGAAGAAGGATGTAACTGAAGATTTAGAAATACCATAGCCTTTTGTTCAACTGGAAGGAAGTCACAGCATAAGTAGGATTAAAGATACATCAGGTCAGTTTTGTTTTGTTTTTTTTTTTCTTTACTGGTCTATATAGACTGCCAGACTGAGACTTCAAACTGTCATTTACATTTCATTTACTAAAAACAGCTTTGCATCAGTTTTACATTAGGAAGTCACACAGGGCAATGTGACAACTTAGTACCTAAAGGGAATCAGGGCCAATATATGCAGCTGGCCTTTGATGCAATGGATACCATCGGAGATACAAAAAGCTACTGAGAGACACACTTACGCACTAAGAGAGAGCTAAAAAAGCTCTCCCTTTCAAATGAAGGTAAGTTTAAAAAAAATAACTGTTAATAATTAAGCTCTTCATCTGTTACTGTTCATGAGACCAAGCTCCATGTAACACACAGCTGGTTAATTAAACTAGCATTTTCCTTGCAAGCAGAATTAAGTATTGCCTATTTACTGCCAAATACTGATTTGGGGTATTCAAAAGTATTTTTAAAAACTATTAGACAATGCAAAATGTACAACAGAGGCCCCTAGCTATATAAATACCTAGCAGGCTCATAAAACAAGCAAGCCTAGAGTATGGGTATATAGTATGTAACGTAACTGATGCTGACACCACACTGCATACTAATTCATTGCTGTTATCCCACATTTCGATTTAATTTTCACATGCATTTCCACATAAAAAAAGCTTTTTTGAAAATCAAGAGTTATATCTCTCAACAGCTGCCAAGTTTGTTAGTACTTGTGATTGCTTTCAGTTCTTAAATCTTTTACTGACAGACTCTTACACCTCATTGCGGCAATGCTACAAAACATTTTTTCCTCCCTTTGATGTTGAAAGAGTATAGAACTTACTGTGATTTTTCTTGAACTTTATCATAAGTGTACAAAATACTTTCCCAATAAAACTTGGTAAAATACAGAATCAATGTTGACATGCTATCTACAACATCCCTATACAAACAACAAAACACACCACCTTCAGAAACAAAATGCTACAGTTGCAGAGAAAACCAACATTGCAGTTTCACTACATGACTTTATGGAGGTCAGACTTGCTTGCCAATAACCTTTTCTGTTCATAAAATGCAACAGTCAAACCAGCTATAAAAATTCACATCCAAGAGTTAATTGATAACTGTAGGAAAATCCTATAAAACAAACAGCTTAAGCTGAAATGTGCCTTTATTGATGCCACCAAATGTAACTTCTTTCTTCGGGGTTAATCTCACAGGGAACAAGTCCTGTATTTACGCAAACCCATAAAAGGAAACCAGAGGAGAGCAGCAAAGGACTCAGAACAGTAAATGCACACTAAGCAAAACTTGAGATAAAATAGCTAACTTTTGCCTTAATCCTATGTGGGATCTAGTTGAATATTATAAATAATTAAGTGTCCCAGTGTTTCCTTGAAGTTAACCACCATATACCAGGAAAGGCTAAATAAGCATTCACATCCATCATACATAGCCTCCACTCCCTTTATAAAAATCACCAGTTAGTACTGGTTGTCCTATTTGGGACAAGAGCTTTAAAAGCTTTTATTCCCCATCAACTACTTACTTTCTTTGCCTGGAGAAAAATACTTCATAGTTAATTACCATGTAGCCATTTCTGCAAAAGCAGCAGTCTTTTTTTTTTCCTACTAGAAGTACCTATACTGCTTACAGTGCAGAATGAATGTAAAAGGCACGGTTTCACAGATTTGGAGTTTCCCCATAAGACACCCTTTTCACCCCAGAAACCCTCATATTGGTATCAAAATGATACACTGATACGACAGTTATATTTCTCCATGAAAATTTAAGACCAGCATTTAAAATTGCTTCTTTTACAGAAGCAGACAAATGAATAATTAGCATCTATTGAACAGAAAAGGTATTTACATTATTTACATATTCATTTCTCCTTCTATATTTTGCTGTCTGCTTGGGCAAATACGACGTAGGTTTATGCAGCAGGGATAAAGAAGTCAGAGGCATAAGACAATTTTTAGCATAGAGCTACAACTGACTATGCTGTGTAAAATAATTTGTACCACAGGGCTACAGTTGATTACACTGGGGTTTATTAATGAACTTGTCCACTATAAACAAAGAATGCAGTTTACAGGTTTGCTGCTTTTGCTGTGAACAGACCCAAAAATCAAACTTCTATAGAAACGGGACCAGCTGACAGGAATGCATACCTTGCCTCGAGAGTGTTCATCATACAATACCAGTGCTGTGCAAGTCAAACCACTGGCTTCCTAAACAGATTCTTATTCCGGTTTTCACAGGAATGAATGTATTTGAGCAGATACATTTCCAGTGAAGTGTTTTTCTAGTTGACAGCAGTAAGTTACTAAACAGTTTTCACCTGCCACGATGATACAAATTGTATCTCTTGTCAACTGTGTAACAGATCAGTATCAGATAATGATAATCCAGATCTATTGCCAACTCTAGAAAGGATTGAATGTACCTAAAAATAATCTTTACATATTACTGTAATAGCAGTAATAAAAAACCTACCAAACTTTTAATCACAAGTTGAACACATCTACAGAGCTAGCTAGAATATTGTTTGCTTCTTCTCTGGCTTATTACCTAACCACCTCTGGAAAACATGAGCACATTTCACGTAACATTGCACGGAGCCAGTTAGCTCATTTTCCAGTGGTCAGACACCTTTACCAAATCCATCGGCGTGCCTTCCCTCACCCAGACTTAGATTATGGCAGTAACCACAACAGCCGAGATGGTGTATTTTGAATGCAGTTCCAAACTAACAGGAACAAGAGCTCTCAGACATTGTGTGACAGAGGAGAAAAATTAGTATTGCCATAAAAATTTGCATTTGCTGCATACAGTGGCACAATGCATACCCCCCTCCACAAGCTTGAGGCTGCTGTTTTTCAGCATGGCAATGAAAGGTCCACCCTACCTTGCAGTAATCAAAATGCACTTCTGGACTTCAGTGTGGGAAGATGGGGAAGAGGTAGGAGAACAGAAGCTGTTCTGTTCAATAAAGCAGAAACTTTCAAAAGTTATTATGGAACTCGCAGGGAAGTGTAGGAAGTTTTGTTTGGTGGGGCTTTTTAACATTTTAATAGTAAGATCTCCACCTGGTGGTAGGATGTTTCATTCTAAAGGTTAGAGTGAACACACACTCCCCAGAAGGGTCATTTCTGTTTCCCAACACTCTTTATGCTAGTTTATAGAAATACTAATAACAGCAAAATAATTTTTCGAAAATCTAAAAAATTTCTCCCATTGTCACCAATCACAAGAGTGCTGATTTACCAAATAGTCACAAGACTCATGTAAAAGATCTCTTTATAATGAAAATTAATTTCAAGTAGCAGCTCCTAGCTACACATTCAGGTAAGAGTTACAGCACTGTTCATCATCCTGGTGACAAAAAACAGGCTCTACAAAAGCTATAACCAAGAACACTTGATTGTACTGGCAGGTTCCTACTATGAATTAAGAATTAGGTACCTAACGCTTACACGCAAAGTATTTTTTTTTTTTTTTTACTACTAATTAGATCAAATTGAGGAGTATTGAGAATGTTAAGGGATACAGTGATGCTTAAAAGACATGATAATGTTTATACTATGTAAACATTCAAATATAAGCAGGAAATTAAATCAAGTATTACATTGTGGTTTAACGCAGTTGTTTAAGCCGTCATTACTGTCAAAAGCAGCAGTCCCCCTAATCCTCATCCATCTGCGTAACCCTTGGCCATCCCCCCCCTCACCTTCTGCTGGCACAAGGTTGAAATGCCACCATGTAGTTCACCAGACAAGGGAACTTACCCAAAATGAAAGACACATTAAAAAGTCTTAAATTTGTCATGAGACTGATGCTAGAAAAAAGCTCAGATCAACTTCAAAAATTCTGGCCATGCATTTAAAAATACTTCCAGACTACAATAAAGGTAACTATTTACAGTATTTCTAAATTTCTATTTATGTTATTGTGCCATGCTTAAACTGCTCAGCCTGGTACTTGTATGATGTAGTAAAAGCCAGTCCAGTAAGAATTAACATATGAGCAAAGACGATGCAGAAACAGTTATGCAACAGAGTTTTAATAAAGCTCTAAAGAATTAATTTTCTAGACATGAAGTTATGTTACCCATTATTTAGAAGAAAACTTTACAAGTCAATTGCCACTGTTCCATTTACGTGGATGTTTTGCCAGCTTCAAAGCCTATCAGTTCCAAGTATTCAACACTCATTCAACTTTTAGCTCAGTTCTAGGAAAAAAAAAATTCCAAAAGCTTTACTTGATAACATCTTAAACAGAGATATTTTATTCAAAGCTTTTTCAGACATTAGATTAATGCAGAAAGGACAGAAAAACTTTCAACATTGACAAAGTTACAATTGTTTTCCATACAAATGTAGACTAGACCCCTAAAAGACTTGGTTTTGTTCCTACAAATTGTAAACAAGCAAGACAATCCATATTAAAACAGCCTCCTATTAGTTAAAAAATCATGTAAGAAAATTTAAGCTGGTTACACTATCTTAACAACACAACTAACACGTTTAAACATGAATCCTCTTCCAGAATAAGAAATCTAAATAAAGGAAAAGAGTACCAATAAGGATTTTTACTGCATCCTTCATCCTCTGAGTGCTCACATGATCAGCTGCATTATGTTTGTTTTTTTTTTCCTCCTGTTTTCATTTGGTTTCCTTGGATTTTTTTGTGTTTTTGTTTTTTTTTTTAACAAAGCTGTTTTCTATTAAAAAAAGTTTTATAGCCTTGATTGCGCTGTAGGAAAAAAAAGTCTCAGTATAAAAGAGTTCATAGTATCGAAAATGTCTTCCCCTTCCCCAACAGCACCTAAATATAAAGAGGTCAACAGCAACTAACTAGTCTAGAGTGGTATAATCTAAGAAAATTGATCCCCAAAACAGTGGAATATTTCTATTCCAGCAAAGTTTCAATTAAAAAAAAAAAAAAAGACTGGCATATAAATCTGGGAGACAGGGACATCATTTTTCAAACAGTACATTTTTCAGAGTCAACAATTCACATCCTGCGAGAAAATTACAGATACTTCTTTTACAAAACTTCCTTTTCATTGGCAAAGGAAATTAAGGCCATCAGACTCGCAGCATAAAAATTCACATACAGAAAGTACAAAAATACGTTGTGCTTCTGAGAAGGCTCTCTTCTGTAGGCAAGGATTACCATGACTTGAAGAACCCGGCTGACTGGAAGTTTACATGATCACACAGCTTCTGTTAGATGTCCTTGGGCCTGCCTGTTATGAATAGAAAGAGTCATCTTTGAAAAAAAATCCAGCAGTAGAAGATTTAGCAACTCAATATATTGTACATTTTTAACATACGAAATTATTAGCCTAGCATGGTCTAAGCAAGAGTCAGCATGCAAAGCTGTACAACCTGTTATCCCCTGTAAGTAAAAGAATGCTAGATAGCCTTTCTTATGAGAAGTAATGGAGGACAGGTACCAGAAAAACACAACTGAAGTAATTATCGTATTTGAATCTCAAGTCAAAAAGCATTGAGTTTAGACAGGTGGCGAATACTGCAGGGAGCATATGCAAGTACCTTGAGAGTTTTTATCTAAAGAAATCTATACTTTCTAGAACACTTTTGTAAGTAAAGCTACTAAGACACACACTTTAGCTGAACTACACAATCCCAGAAACCACAAGAGCAGCTGGATGCACTTCAGTACTTTTGCGTAACTGCAATAACAACCTGACTCTATAGTAAATGCCACAAAGTTATGATTCAGTTATAGGCCAAAACCATGGTTGCTAAAAAAAGCCAATTTTTTGGCCATTTTTTGTCTGTTTATGTATGCACACTTAATTACTGTACTATATTATCTTTTCTAACTGACTTTCAGATATATACTAACTGAAACATAGCAAAGTTTTAGGCAAAGTAGCAAACTTGAACGTTGCATTACAGGAACTTATGTTTGTTATATTTCCCCCCCCCTTTTTTTTTTTTTAAGAAGAACTGGTCAAAACAGTAAGGTAATGGATAAAACTCAGAATATGAACAATCAAGTATGTTATATGTCAGTGTTTTCCCTTATATTTCAAAACATTTTATATTGTCACTGCAAGTTCACACCTTTCCACTGCCTTCAGAGTTGCATTTCTTCAGCATGCAAGAGAGATTTTCTCTGATAGCGTCTTCAAATGTCTCATTTCCTCTATCAGAGAGTTCTCAAAACTTTAGGTAAATTTACGTGTACCTGCTTAAGCCAAACTTTATCATAACAATTGGCCTGGGGAAAATCTTACCAGGAACAGAGTCTAAGAAAAAAAAAATCCCCAAATCTTTAAGCTTTAAAACCTTGTTTTAAGAAAAATCTACTTTTCTCCATCAAGAAAATACATGAAGAAATATTTTTTCATACTAGTTTCAATAACACAGCTTCATGTTTTCATTAAATTACTGATTAAACAAAGCAAAAGTAAAATAACACCTAAACAGGTATGATATTTTTCCAAAAATTCATGACACATATCTGGCTTTTCAACCTAAGTAACCCTGTTAACGTAAAACAAGATACCTGCTGATGGTAAAGGTCTTCTTCATCCACAGCTTCAGCTGCTTCTTCCTCAACTTCCTCCTCTTCCCCTTCACATATAGTTGTTTTAAAGACAGTGCTTCTCTGAGCAACCTCCTGCAACAGAATTTTATTTAAGACTTGACTCCTCTAAAGATCTGGTGCTAATCTACTCGGATTTTGAGAAATGGGAGTTCCAGCTGTTGGGAAAGCTACTTGTACTGATTTTGTCTATATACTTTTCATGTACTGCTGTGTATGAACAGCATTCATAACACCTTAGTTTTAAATGTCTTAATGATTAAAAAGAGTCTTTCTAACAAGACATTCATCAAGTTCTTCCAAAATTTGTTTTTACACATTTAAATATTTTCTTTCAATTGCAAGATATCATAGCAAGTGTCCTACCCAAAGTTTTAACTCCCATCTTACCAGAATTAATGCCTCATTGCTTAAAGTGAGTTTCACTGTAACATTCCCCACCCCCAAAACCACACAGTTTTAAGGAAAACTAACTTAAAACACAAATCACTGAAGAGTTTACTAAAACTTTTTCTTTTCAAAGCATATTCTAAGGTACTGCCCAATTCCTGGCACGAGGGCAGTGTCTGAACAAGTCATTCTTCTACTACTTATACTCAATATAGGGAAAAAATTTCACACGCTTCAATAGATTGCATTCCTAAATTGCAGTTAAGACAGACAGGGGGTACAGTATGCTTGGTTGGAAAGCAAAAGGAGAAAACTTTACTACACACTCAACATGCATTCATGTGTAAAGTCCTAACAGTTGTTCTACCTGCTTCTTAATAGGGGATGGCACCACAGAAAGACAAGTTTAAACATATCTGAGGTACATTACCTCTCCCTGAGAATTTTTCAGTACAACTTTCACATCTTCACCAGTGCCCCAAGAATTCTGGTTCTTCCAGATGAGGTCAGTGGGAGGGCTAGCAGTTACTCCAGCATTTGCAGCCCAGATCTGTTAAAAGAAGTCACATGTGAGCATTATTTGCTAGTCTTATACATTTCCATGTTATTTATTGAGTTAATGTATTCCATTTAAGTGACACTGGTGAATCTTCTCCAGTTAAGAAAATACAAGTGTCTGCCTACCTAGTTCCAAAGTTTCTTACAATAAAAACAGCCCTACATTTTTTAATGCAGACTTTTGAATATGTAAATGCACCCGTTTATGATCAAAATAATTGCCCCATATAGAAATTAAGTTTCTGAAAAATGTGGTTCTGTCCAACTTTTTCCCAGCAATTGATACAACTAATGCCCAATACAAATATAGGTGATTATTTTCTGAATATGTACATAGAAAGGACAAAACTAAAAACCTTGCATCTTAACTGACACAAACAAATTGGCCTAAAGCCCATTTCAACTGAACAGCTGAAGCTTGACAACTTACTGTAACAGTTTGGCCTGCCTTTAGTATGTATCTTGAGGTATATCTGTAACTAGCAGAAGTGTCTCCTATTTTTCGGATCATCTCCCAACCTCCCATAGGTTGATCCTAATAAAAAGGAGAAAAAAAAAATTTCCATCAGCAGTCATTTTCTGTTACATGTGTAAGGTATTTTACATATAAGGCCATGAGGCACATAAAATTTTCAGTAAAAATGTTTATTATCACTTGATCTTCAGCATGCAATTAGAATAATTTTAGTTAAATTTCTTACCTCTTATTTCAAGTCAAAGCTTAATACAGCCTGCTTTTCAGTTCTGATGTTATATTAACTAATGTTTATAATTTGCGTCAGTTTTTTTTATAGCTTGGTCCAGAAAAATACATAAATAAATATTAAAATTCCCTTACAAATATATAATACATTTTTTTAAGCACAGAATGACAAGCAGGCTTCTTAGAAAACAAAATATTCCTGTCAGTCTTCTTAAAATGTGTTTCTCCATATGCACACCTCCCACTACATATTCCTTTGCAAGACCTACATTATTTTTTCCTTTCAATTATTTTTTGCTTATCAACCCCTTGAAACTACCAAATCTAATAGAAAAATATATTCAAGGCATCATTACAGAATGACTATTTCAAAACAAGAGTAGATCTTTTTTTAAATTCTCCCACCAACAGGGAGTTTCCAAACATTAAACAGTTGCCCCTGGAATCTGAAAACAGACAGTTAAGATCATCTAAAATGAACAATCTTATTTATCTTAATAGATGCTGACATTCAGTTGGTCACTGCAACAAAACATACCATACTTAAAGAGAATTTTATATATTTTCTATCTGTTTTTTTTTTTTTTAAATATATATATGTATGTATATAAAAAAACCTGTCAAACAGTTGTGAAAATTCCCCAAGTACAGCTTATTACACTGCACTAGACAGTTGCTCAAACCTAGACCCCTGGCAAAGTGCTATAACCATGAACCATCCATGGCTACTGGTAACAGAACTTATGGCCCTTCCATGGAACAATGAATGTGTAGTTAAATAAAAGGGGGGGAAACCCATGTGGTACACAAAGTGTGTGTGTGTGTGTGGGAATCCCATAAGCTTGAAAAACTCAAAAAGGAAAAAAAAGGCAGGTCCTGACTCACTAGAAGTAGTCCTTGATTTGTCTGAATTCAGTCATCTAAATGCTTAGCTGTCTAGACCAAGACAGTTGTCAAGGTTTCTTCCATTCAGCAAATGAAGTTGACACTCTCAGCCAACACCCCAGGCAGGTAATTACATATTACCTGTATTATACAGGTAATTAAGTACGTAATTAATTATGTAACATAATTACAAAACACATAGGTATCACCATCTGGAGGAGTCTGTCCGTCTCTTCATTGATTAGAGGGGACTGAGACACTTGGAACCAGACCAATCTTTGTCATCTAAAACATCAAGTTGAGCTGCCCTTTAGTGATGGTAAAGGATCTGATTACATCAGACAAAGCCTCTGTGTCACTGAAAACAAAGAATGCAGCTAACACTTCTACACACAGCTGAGGCACAGACAGCACAGGAGAAGGCAAGAATTACTTAGGCCTTCTCTGAAATCAAGGCTGCAGGAATTTAGGTCTCGTAATTTGGTGTCTTAATGAGACAACGCTCAATTCTCTCTTCTTCGAGAGAAGGATTTAAGAAGTTATAGTCCCCAGTCTCCAACCCCTCCTGTGATGACTTGCAGAACTGCATATAGCATAGGACATTTTTTTCTTAAGCAGAAGTTACAAGTGATGTCGGGGCAGGAGAGAGGGAAAATGTACTGAATATAACGGTTAGCATCATTCTGAGGGCAACATAAGGAAAAGTTTTGATTATTAGTCAAATGAAGTACCCTTTCATAAATGGTTATGTGTGTTCCCCCAATACAAACTCCAACCTATTCACAGAATGAAATAATCTGAGTAGCCATTGTAAAGGTGGCTTTGGCATGGGAACTGAGGGCTCCTAAACTGTGGAGGCAGCCAAGGAAGAAGGAAAACTACGATTTACAGAAGCTATATGCAAGTACAAGGGACACAGGCAATTAATTACATTTAGACATTTATTTTGCCTAAGTATGTATTTCTTTTGGGGCTTTTTAAGGCAGAGAAAGTTCTTAAAAGGCTTCTAAAGTAGCCTGATGTCTGTTTGCACTACTTCCTATCGGTGACAATGTTTTCTGTAAAGCTTTACAGGCAGATCACTTGGAAGGCAGAACTCTGAAGAATGATCTAACACTTTGGTCGGTGGGCAACGTAGCAGTAAAACAATTGCTATGAAAAGCATTTAAAAATCATTAGGAAGAAGTCATCATCAATCCAGAATACTGTATGAAAGCTTATTTTGTGACACATTAGTTTTAGCGCCATCTCCTACACAGTGTGCTTTAGCTCCAGGGTCAACATGAAGCCTGAGGGGGTGCCTTCTACCTCTAAATCAGCCCATTGTAGAGTCGTGATATGTGTGCATTTTCAAACCTGTTCAGAGGTGTTCTTCAAGCGGATGAATTTTCCATCAACATCTATCTCCTCAATAGACACATTTCCAGTGGCAGAAGCTGAGTGGGAAATGCTAACACTACTGCTGGCTTCAGATTCCTCCACATCAATCCTCTTCCTCTTCCCTCTGGTTGTACGCACACTACGGCTTGATGAAGCCCGTGAAACTGTGACTCGGGAAGATGGGCTTGGAGAAAGTTTCAACCTATATTGAAGAAAGGTAGAAATATGCATACATCACACTTTGGTTTTACTTTTGCCACTTTTTTTTTTTAAAATAAAGTTTCTTCCTCTCTCCACTTCTTCCCATAGAATTATACAGCAAAAAGGTACAGGAATATAGTAAACAAAGCATGTAACATGAAAAAGTGAAGCCTTAGGTACTTTTTGAAGAATTGAATAAAATGTTGCCAAACAGCTGATTAATGCTTTTGGAGCATAGGATACTGATGGACTACTACATTAAGATCATAAAGGCATTTCTATGCATTTGCCAAAGACTGCATTCCTGGGTAGATGAAATGAGTAAAGAAAAAACTCTTAGGGGGACTTAAGTCATTGTAGGAAATTTATGCAAAAACCCAACAGTGCAAGAGCTTTTGCTGTTTCATCCCCACACTTGAGAGGAATCAGCCTGGACTGGTAGGATGTCATTCAGAAAACAGTGAAGTATCAAACTATTTTAAATGACAGCTGTGACTTAATCAGGAGAAAGTTCTCAGTATTGCTGAACTCTGGGGTCAGATGTGGAAAATGCAGCTAGCTGATAAGCTGGGCAATCATAACAGCTATTACTTTAAATTATTCTATACTTAAAGAAAATTGGCTAACAACTAAATAGCCCTGTAATTAACTCTGAAAAAGAATATTAGCCATGGCACCAAACAGGCCTACAAATGACAATTCACTACATTCTCAGTGCTGAATCTTAATAGAAGAATGGTATTTGTTCCCTTGAGAGCTATTGGTCTGATACTCAAGCAGCTTGGCCTCATGGAGACTTAGAAGTGTGTCAGACAGGAAGGGGCAAAAACAAACAGTGCCTTGGAAACTGTAGTAAAGCACCTAATGAATGCATTCCCAGTAAGAACTGCTTTTTTAACAGAGAATGAGGCAAGTAAGGGAAGCACACAGATACCAGCATTTGTTGCTACATTCTTTCATACCTCTCCTCTTCACCCTCCAGCAATTTCCGGTATGCATTGATTTCCATATCAAGTGCCAGTTTAACATCCAGAAGTTGTTCGTAGTCATTCAGCTGCTCCTGCATCTGATTTCTTATCTCTGCCATTTCCTTCTCTTTCTCGAACAGTATTTTGCAACAGTTTTCCCGTTCCTTGGTCAAGTTGTCCTCAAGCTCTTGCACTCTGTCTTGCCATGCTCTAGACTAGAAAGCATTGAAAACATCAGTGGTGCAAAGGAAAGCTCACCCAAACCTCCATGCACTCTGCTATTCAGGCGACATGGAATTCAAAACATTAGGTTAAGCATCGTCCCCGCTTTCTGAATTCAAACTCACCCATATTCAACTTCCTGTTCTCCACCTCATCTATTACAAACACAACACCTTAAGTTCCAATGAAACTTACAACATACTTTGAAAGACAACTACCTGCTCCCTTTTTCTGAGATCTGAAGATATGTTACTATACCTGAATTTACTCAGTTGAGAAAAATTGAGCTTAAGAGTCAAACCATTTAAGATGTGCTGGATAGAACACAGAATCAAAGTGCAGCTCAGCGTACTTCAGATCCTGCAGTAAGTAGCTGCTCTTCAGCTTTCAGTTGTCTACTTTGTGCTTCAGTTTACTGCTGCCAATTCTGAGTTCTGGGAGGAAGTTCCTCTGAAGGAATAGGGGTTGTTGTCAGTGAAACCCTGTCTGCCTCTTATCAAAGCCTTCAAGGCTTGCTGAAAGTACAGTGGTAAGTGCTCCACGAAGAAAGCTAAATTTGTCACATACTTTAAAAATCACATCAAGCCAGTAGAACTTAATATTGCACATAAAGAACGAAATGCTTATCAGAGAAAAGCCAAATGATGACAGCTTTAAGGTTTACTTTCCCTGAGCATGCTTTCTTCTGTTTGATAGTCTCTTGAGATTTTTTTAATTAAAGGACAGACACAGGAACCAATGCACCACAATCACCTTGTCTGGTTAAGTCACCAAGTTTGCTATGCAGGCACTCTACTTAGGAAGTCATCATAGTCCAGAGACAATGAAAACAGGCAGTCTATAAGGCTGACGCAGAGGACCAGTGTAACTGGTTGTCAGTGTTAACAGTCAGATAAGGATTTTAATAAAAGGAGTTGAGTGTCACATGGAAGATCCTAGTGGAAACTACTAGAGAGCTCAGTGTTGGTTTGGTAACTCAAACCAGACAAGCATCAGTGATAAGACAGTTGCCTTCTTCAAAGAGAAGAAAGCTAAAGTTAGTGCTAGCAAATGGAGAACAAAACTCTAGTGGTTGACATCACCAGCACTACCAAAAAAAAAAAAACCTACAGCAGCAAAACTTTTTTTTTTTGGTGGACAATTACAGTCAAACTGGCAGAAGTTGATTTTGGTAACCCTGAAGTTAACAACCAATACCTCTGCAAATTCAGAAGCAAATTCTCTGAACCTAGCTGTCACTCCCAAGCAAGCAACAGAACACAGGTAATTAACTAAAGTAAGAAGGAAAAAACCCCTCAGAAACACCTGTTGACTGAAACACCAAAAGAAAGATGATCGTAAGCTAAAGGCAGAAATAAGATCTAAGTAGACAAAACTCTTAATCCGATTCTTGTGTAACCTCATGCACGTTCATTACATCACCTGATCTTTTTCAGAGACTAACTTATATATATAACAGGAAAACTGGGAAGACTCATACTAGTATATCTGCCAAGTTATTTTGAAAATTATGAAATAATGTCCCCTGCATTTATATTCTTCACGTGAAATACATAGAATTTTGAAGTCCTGCAAGGGTCTACTGTACAGGAGGAACACAATTCAAAATGTATTGCAGAAAGGATCAAAGCCAAATATTACTAATATTTTATATTTAAATCTTTTGTTGCATTTTCAACTGATTAGTAAGTTACAAAAGCCCACTTCAGAACCAACTCCTAACATTTCTCATTTTCACTCTAGATTTTCCACTGCAGTGCACATGACATTACTCCCATCGAATAAGCTAGTACTGAACACATGGCTTGTCATAGGTTGTGTCATACTTCTTCGGGTGTGATCTGTGTGCTCTGTGATCTAAGTATAATTAGTTTCTGCTCAAGACCCTGCTGCAAAAATGCTCAAATACAGTTATTTGATGTATTTTCTCAGTCTCATATTTCATCTTAATCCTAGTAAGAAAAAAGTTATTTTTTTAATTTTTTTTTTAAATTTTTTTTTAAGAGTTCTAGATAAAAACTGGATCTAGGATGAAAAGAGACAACAAACAGAGACCGCATGTTCCAGCTCTGGCTTTGAATGTTGCTTTGTGGAATCCTATGCTAGGCTGTCCAATTACTACAGAACAGAATTAAATTGCTTAGAATGTCAAGGACTTTTAATACAGAACTCTTGTCTAAAACTGTCCCATCTATCCACAAAAGTTTCCACAAAAGCCAGTTAACAGTATCACCTTTCAAATACTCACTCTGTAGCAGGATACCGCACAAAAAATTCAACTTTGTCAAAATGAGACATTAAGAAATTTGAAAAGATACAGAACAGGAGAACAGAGGACAAATTCATGATGCTGAACATACTTACAAGTTAAGGGAAAGAAAGTCCTTTAATATAACAATCAACAACTGTAATTAGCAAGACTGAAGAGTCACAAACAGCTTGTTACCTCTTTCTGAAGGCTGGCGAGATGAGAAGACAGATTATCAATTCGTATACGACTTTCATTCAGTTCTTCTCTTACTGAGTTGGCTGCAGAATTGCTCATCTCAGAGGACAGTCTAGCATTCTCAAGCTGCAGTAGATCAAGTTAAGACATCAGTTTCAAAGTAACTTCTAATAAAAGAAAAATGTGTCACTAAAAACCACACACAACACTAAGACGCAAAGTTCCTCTCTGCAGCTCTAACACAATTAAACTTTCTTTAGGGGTTAAATACAGTGGTTCAATTACCACGCTGGAACAATCCTCTAAATATTTATTCTAGGATTAAAAACTTAAAAGTTTCTCTTGTAGACATTACTGAAGTTCAAGTGCTAAGTTCAGTTTTCATGCTGGACAATATTTAGCTTTATATATTTAGTTACTGTAGCACTGGTTTTGAGTATGCTTAAATAGAAGAAGCTAAACTGAAATTACCAATTCTCTAAAAATAAGCAAACTTACATTAATTTTCAGCCAACATATGCAAATTGGTAATGTGCCTTCAGATTACAGTACCAGTGCCACGAGTCACTACTGCTTCATTCTATCATAAATTCAAGCTCAAATAATTTTATTTTTTTAAACTGGCTACATCATTCCTGCTGAACACTACCACATCCACTTGAGCAGCACCACAGACTTATTATTGAACTTGTAGTTGCAGATGAAATGGAATTTAAAAAAACTTCTTTAAAATAAGAGTCAAAAAATACAGAAACAGTGTACCTGAAGAGAGTGAACAAGAAAGCCTCAATTATGAAAGGATTTTTAGACAAAAAATATAAAAATATGTATTTTTGGCTAGATCTTATTTAAAATAAGTTTTTTGAAGTCAGATTGAAGCCCTGAAGATAAGCAACTGCACATGGTTAAGACAGTAAAGACTGAAAACTATGCTAATAAATTAAGTTTGTATCAACTTTTCTGCTGTAACACTCCACCTTGTTTTTAAAAATACTAACTGCAACAAGTATACCCACAGAAACCAGGTTCAGTTGAGACATCAGGATCCCTCCCGGACAGAAATGCTGAATCATAGTAGAGGAAGGAAATTATGAAGTATAACTTATTTCAGCTTGAGTATGCTTCCTCTCTAGAAGAGTGAAAAGCAGAAATCGTTGGGTGTGGTAACACTTCCACATGTTTTGTACAGGGTCAGAGGACTCAGGATGCTGTCTTCTCAGCAAGCCCGATGATGAAATAATTTTTATATAAAATATGGGACACCTTATTGACCATCAAGACTATGTTACAGTTGATAAGTAATAACATTTTCCTTGAATTCATAGTAATCTCAGTACTAATCACTTTTTCCCCATAGTTCACCTTCACACGGTGCTTCCTACTCTTGTATTATTGTACTTCCTGAGGATTAAACCTGCTCCCAAAAGCTTAAAAGCATGGCAATTTTAGACCAAGCTCCATAATAAAATCCTCTGAAATGCAAGTAATTAGGGTATCTTTCCATTAAACAAACCAAAAAATAAAGTACATCAGACAACTATATGAAAAGATGTTCTCACTTTGGCATGGTAAGTCTGTTCAAGCTCTTCTTTGTACAGCTTCACTTGTGCATCATGCTGCTCTCTTATTTCACAAAGGGCTTGGGCAAGTTTATGTTCATATTCAATTTGACGCCCAGAATCAACCTCAACTAAGCGAGTTTCATGTTTCCTTCTTGTTTCATTGATTTCCTAAGAAAAACAGAAAAATAAAATAACATTCAGTAAATATGAGACAAAACAAGTTTTAGAAGACTATCTGCTGAGCAGGTAGCGATGCAGATTTTAGTTAGCTTTATGGATCAGCATTAGATTAGTTTGTTTGACATTGAAACTTCCAGTAGAAACACATGGCCATCTCCCCAGTGTGATCTGCATAGTACCTTATTTTGCAATAGCCAGTCACTGAAATAAGAGCTAGGATACCATCAGCATGTAAAGTCACATTTCCTTCTGAAAGCTGTCTGCATTTTCAACAAATATACCTCAATATGATTAGATTTTAGAAATATATCCCCCCTTTCTTTAGGTATCTTCTAAGCTTACACAAAACAAAAGTACTGTGAAATTTAACAGTGACTTTCACTAACCAGCATTTTCCCCATTTATTTGTATGTTTGCCCATGGTCTCTGGAAAAAAGGGTTCCAACAACATGAACAAGGCTGAAAATACAACTAGCAAGGAAATATGCACACGGAACAAAAGACAGTATGGTTAGGTATATTTGTTACTGCTCTAGGGTTCCTCCTGGAAAGCCTCAAGTGCTACAAGTGAAAGGGAGGGTGGCAAGCAAAAGCTCTAAAAGACAAATATTCATCAACCTCTGTTTCCATTATTCAAAAGCATCCTATTAGGAAGTTCTGAAATTAAAAAACAGTACAAGTCCATAGCATCTGTTTGAGTGTCCCTCTCCACTCTGTTTCTCATAAAGGAATTATGCGAGAAATTATTAACCTACTTTCCTGTCACTATGAAAAGACGTGTACATTGCAATACCATGGGCAGAATTTAACACGAAACAACATGATACATGAAGCTGTTTTATCACAAGAGCTCTGAGTTAACATCATTTTTCCTAGGAAAAAAAAAGTTGGAAATCTTCCAAGTAGAATAGAGGTAAACCCTGCTCTGGGTGGGAGTTCAGACCAGATGGCTTCCTGAGGTCCCTCCCAACCTAAACTATTTTAGTATTCTAGAATGACCCCCCAGTTGTCTTCTTCCCTTTAAAAATGTGAATTCTTGAGACTGAAGCATTTACCTCCTCATACATATTTTTACGGAATTCCAAGTCCTCAATGAGACTCTGACAACGGTTTTCGAGATCCACCTTCAGTAAGGTTTCATTTGCAAGCTGTTCCTTGGCAGCAGCTAAAGAAACTTCAAGCTTTAAGAAAAAGAAATAAAAGAATCAACGCAACAATGATTATGTAGCAGAACCCACACAACACAATGCCCTCAGCTACCTAGAAGCTAACTACATGTTCTGGTTGAACTTGATAATCAAATCCAGTATTTACACCACTAATGTCTTTCCCCCCCGCCTTTTGCAATTGCTTGCACAAGTGAGTTCTATATATGTCACATTGGTAACTAGCATTAAAATGCTACTTATCAATTTTCCTTACAAAACTTCTGTTTTTCTACACGGCAGATATCAGTTTCCTGGTCTCCTCAACTCATCCTCTTGAGGTGGTGTTGCTTAAGACCACAAATCATGTGTTTCAAAGGGTTAACAAAACTAGCACAAGACTTTTTTCCTCTTTCTTCTACCAGATGCCCAGGAGATGGAGAACCACAGGCAGAACCAAAAGGAGGGCAGAGAGAATCACAAATGGTTACTTGTCAGTTATTCGTTATCTGTATTTGTAAAGTCAGTCTCTCCCCTGAAACAGTACTACAATTTGTCAAGTTCATTTTGACTCTTGACCTGCTTTCTTCAACATAAGTACCATCCCTTGCAATTTCAGAGACTGCAATTTTAAAAGCATTCATGTTAATAATAAACTGAACAGTACTGGACACAGACACCTACTCAATACTGCTTCCAACGTTGGCAGTGAACCACAGTTTGTTCTAGTTGTGACTAGATGACAGGTTTGCATCCATTTTTTGGCTACAAAGTTGCATTTTACCAGAATGACAGCTCTTGCTATAGATATATTATACATAAAAACACTTCATTTGCTGACAGAAGCTTGATGGTTAAATATTTCTTGTACTCACCTGTACAATTTGGTCTTTTAAATCCTCAACTTCTCCCTCCAGACTTTTCTTATCACCAAGGGCTGTGGCCAGTGCAGCTTCTTTAGAATTGAGGGCTGCTTCAAATTCTCGAAGTTTGACTTGGGCTCCATTAAGATCAGATTCCTTTTTTGCATAGCTGGAATGAATCAGAGAAAGTGGTTGGAGAGTCTAGAAATGCCCCCAAAGCAGACTGCTGACTAATAAAACAAGGTGCAATCTGAATCTTAAACTTGAGAGACACCGAACAAAAAACATTTTGTCTTGGCTTAATTTACTCTAATTTAAATCAACTCCTTAGTTCTGTTTTCTCAACTGATATAATAGCTTAATCTTTTGCTTGGGGTGTAGAAATCTAAATATAGCAGAAACTCGAGTGTTGAGCAAGTCTGAGAGGCATACACGGAAAGAGGAAACTGTGTGTTTATTAAAGGCACCTCTTGTTTTCTCTTTAGCTAGCCACTGTAAAAATGTCCTATTAAGATTCTGGTGAAGGTAGGAAGAAATAAGTCCTCCCATCAGAAGGCTCTTTCCATAGGGTGGAAACAAGTAAATTATCTTAATTGCCTTCTATCCACATAGGAACTCGTGCAGAGCCACTGTCTGGGCTGCAAATAGCCCATTTCCAATTAACAGACCAACTTCTGAATGAAAATTGATGCTCACTATCTATAAGCCAGTCCTCCATAAGCAGAAGCTGTAGTATAGCAATCTGCTTTGCAGCACCCTCCTAATCATACATAATGGCAAAGTTCCACGGATCTGAGGAAAGATACCCAAATCCTCTCTATACAATACTCTGTCACTCTTCAGCCTAAATTATTTATTCACAAATAATGCTACAACAGGCTACTATCAAAAATAGGGGAAAGGAAAACCATACTCGGGAATCAAAATGACTGTTGACCTTTAGATGGCACAAGCAGCTGTGTTTAAATGTGTAACACAAGTTCTTCCCCCTTGAAGTTGATTCTTTTTCTCTCTGGGATACCCACATTTCTCTAGTAAGGGCAGTAGCATATAGAAGTTTTAGATATTTATAATCAAAGTATGAACATTTTAGAGGAATGGACAGATTCAGGCTCAATAAGACAACAGCTAGCACATTCTTCTTCAGTTTTCACTCTTCTCTTTGCAGAAGTTAAAAAAATCAGAATTCACACTAAACTGAGGAGACTGAAAATTGTATAAAGATTCTCAAGAACAAGAATCAAAAGCACTAATACATTCACTACTTTTTTCACCACTGTACTGCTTATAAGAAGTAATAACAATGCTTCTCAGCAAAATGAGACTAATGTAAAATCAGCACACAATTTTAAAAGGAGAGATTCTCAAATTTAAAAGATGTTTTTCCAAGATTACATGCAAGCATATGCAATTAACATCGTGCTCAACAGAAGTGTGTGCACAAAGGCTTGCAAAAAAACACGTGTAGAAATAAAATTAATGTTTGTATGTTTTAGCACTACAGCCACAAGATGGCAGGCTTTACGTAACAGACTTAGCACTAGCTAATCCCGCTCCTGTTGAGTAACACCACACTCGCCAAAGTAGTAGACGACTGCAAGAGCCTGCAAGACACAGACTCTTCTATACTCAACTATTTTTTTCATTTCTGCTGCTCAACGCTATCCAGTCCCTCCATGGCATTTTACATACCGCTTCTTAGACCCAACAGTTCAGAGCAGTTGGGTCCACAGCTCAGACAAAAGCACAGAATTTAGGTTTTGGCCACGTGGGCTCCTACTTCAAGCTCTCTGCATTATTCACTGGAGGCTTCTGTCCTGTCCCTCCCCTCCCACACAGGCCTGTAGGAACTTCACCATGCAAGGAAGTTGTACGGCAGACGAGGAAAAAGAAGGAAGGAAAGGTGTCCTGTCTTGTAATAAAAATCTCTCCATCACCTATTGGGAAGTGTAAGGGCCCACATCAGGCGTTTGTTGCTAGAGAAAGCTTTATTCAAAACATGGAGAAACTGTTTCATGCAGGCTCTCTCACAAGACTTCATGCTGAAACCAAGCCTATCACGTTTGACCCTGAAACTAGAAAGTCACACATACACAGGGCCATAGTGTGCCAACCCCGACTCTGCCTGAATTAACCCAGACTCCAAAACAGGAAGACTCCCCACATACCTTAAGGTTACTTTGCTTTTTTTGATTTTTTAATGCAAATACCTCTACCAATTACAAACTGGTAGGCAGCTGAGAAGAGAGCTCTTGCAATTGGGGCAGCAGAGAAAAAGATGTATAATATGGCCTAGCAACAACAATATGATTAAAACCCAATACACTACCTGTACCACTAAATTAGGTATTAGCAGTTACAACAGCCCAAAGTACCTTCCTTGTTTGTTTGTTTGCAATAAGATTGGCTGTGAAGCCATCCTGTAATTTAATGCAACTGAAGTCACAGAAGGGGGAAAAAAAGAATTAAAATTAAGCACTATTAGTTGTTAGTGTTATGAGTTGTCTAACTATGAGACAGCTCATCTGAACACATTCTCAGAAAGAAAACAGAAACTGGAGCTCAACACTTTAAATGCTGAAAGCCAGATAAAATCTCAGCAACTCAGCAGTGT
Organism: Aptenodytes forsteri; assembly: GCF_000699145.1. Taxonomy (NCBI): domain Eukaryota; kingdom Metazoa; phylum Chordata; class Aves; order Sphenisciformes; family Spheniscidae; genus Aptenodytes; species Aptenodytes forsteri. The sequence goes on along the minus strand of NW_008795322.1, from coordinate 56,224 downwards.
CATCCCAGCCCTAAAGGAATATGGGAAAGAAGTGAAACAAGATCAGAAAAGCCTTTGTGAATTACAAAAACAAACACCAAATGTATACAACATATACTTCACCCTTACACCTAGTAATTTTTACCAGGAAGAACTTCAGCCTCTCGACAACAGCTAGTTTTTCCTCCACAGAAAGCCAAAGCTACCTCTCAAAACAACAAATAAAGCTCAAACACCTTCCTGTTGTAGTGTTGAGAAATTAGCCAGAACCATACTCCTTCAAGTAGTTTGGCTCATGAAAGAAAAATAAAAGCAAAGAAATAATTACTGACTTGCATCTTCTTCAAAGAAGCAACTTGTCTTTCTCTCTTTTGACTTCAAAGTGTGTGGATCTTCTTATCCATGGAATTGTAATTTATTTTAAAATAGTCTAGAACTAGGATCTGCCCAAAAAAGAGCCAGTTCCCATTCATCTTCGCTGTACTTCAGGGAAAACTTCACTTCAGAAATTTAACCCACATTTAATTCACATAGACACTACAGAGTTTAAAGAACTCAGTCTCACTCCTGCCTAGCACTACCAGCACAGGTCTCACTAATGGAGTTGCAGCCACGTGTATTTTAGAAACGGCTTAGTACACACCAGAAAAAAAGTAATGTAATCTGTTTTCCCCAATACACTCCAACCACTCAAGCAACCTGACGGCAATAAGCATTCCACAGTGCCACTCTCAGGAGTACAAATAACCCTGACAGCTGCAGTACATCTGCCCAGCTCACCATTAAACAAGCTAATTTCTCATACCAGATGCAGACTAGCTGAGGCACAGATTTCTAAGCAGGTTAATTTGTTCACCATTCCCAAAACTTAATCTGTAAAACAGAGTAAAATCAACTTACACATGACTATAAGGTACTGTGGTTGTGTCTGGTTACCTGCACTAGTTCATTTAAAGCTAATTCAAAGCTCTCAAATACAGACACCAAGGGGCAATCACTGCTTTGGTGAGATTACTGAACTGCAAACCAAGTGGTCCAGGTAAAATGGCCAAGTCACTGAACAGCTCACTGAAAGAGGCAGTCTCCCTTTTCATGCTCTTATGCAATCACCCTTCTTCCCTCAACACTGAGGTTCACAAAATAACCTAGCATTTCCTGTAATCTCCTTAAATTTCTTGCTAAGTTAGTAGAAAAGCCATGCAGGAAAAGAGATAAAAATAATTTTCTACCAGTTTAATAAGTTGAATTGGCCTTCTGGAGCCAGACAAACCACACACCTAATGCAAGGTAAGCAGGAAGACTGCTCCTTTCAGTAAGTAGCTAGATCTCAGGTGTAATTTCAAGTTCCTTTGAAACTGACCGAGTGCAGGATGCCACCACCCTACAGGAGATTCTTCTCACCTCTCACACCCACCCACTCATTTCTGCCAGTACTTACAGAGTCAAAGCACAAAGCTAAGCATTACCAACATTAACCAAACCCTCCTCGAAAAGCATTGGTTTCTAGCCAATTCATGACATAGCTACACAAGTATTGTAATTCATGATAATGCAGCCTATCTTTACATCCATATAAAATAACATGGTACTGCACATTGAGTTGGTTTTCCACTCCAGTTGTAGAGAAATATGAAAATCAAAAAACAAACTATAGTCATTAATGCTTTGTGTTTTGTTTAGCTAGCAGTCAGTTTTCCATATTTTTCCCCCATGGTAGACAAAACAGTAAGGCTATGTTTTGCAAGGAAGTGATTTACAATAACATAAGAAACATCTGTCTAAAAGCATTCAAGTTTTTGTATATAGAACATGACAATAAGAGTAATTGGACAAGCTTGCCTTTTCTGTAAATAAATATGTAACTTGGTTTCAACTTGTCTCACATCACCCATTTTATTTAACTAGAGACTGTGACTGAGTGTTTGAAATCAACACTAAACACACATCATCTCTAGCCACTTACTGCTCAACAGTGACCCTTCTTGAAGAGCTCAGTCAACCATGTGAATCCCACTACTCTAACCAGCAATCTGGGCAGAACCTTTACACATGCAGTGCATGCATATCAAGTCACTGCCCATTACCATGTTACCATTACATGTCCACATATTTGAGACCACCTTTAACCCTACAGCAAATCGTTCCTTGCATTGTTATGTCCTACACTGCATGGAAGACATCCTTAAGTTATATTCTTACATTTCAATTGCTTAAATTATTGTGCAACAGGTTAATCACTCCCCTCCTTACTTCTCTGGGTGCTCTCACTACGGTACACATCAGAACAGTGATAGATTTCAGATTAAAGCTCAGCAGTTCTCCAGCCATTGATCTTCACCTCACTTCCCAAGATCACCTACAATGAAAATATGCTTCAAAAAGTTTCAAGTCAGCTTCCTCAAAACAGTTCCTCTAGCTTATTACAGCATTACCACATATGCACCACAGGAAATCCTAGAACAGCTGTTACAACTTTGCTTGCATTAACACAACATGGTTCTTCTGAGTAGTTGCTCACAGTACCAGCGGCAGAGTGCCACACACTTGCACAGTAATTCAAGCCATAGGCTGATACCAAGCTACTACTGATGTTTATTTTACTACCTAATCCCACCATAGAAATTCATTTCAGAATATAGATGAGAAGGAAGACCAACTGAAGATGGAAAGCAAGAAAGCCAGGGAAATAATCTCTTAAGTATTAAAAGTGCATAAAACTAGTTCCTTGCCACAATTACATTTACTATAAACACTTACACCCTGTAAAACACTTGACGATAATCAGTAATCATTATATCCTTTACCTACATCTTCAATAAGCCACATAATTTCCTTCAAAGTTACTTTTATCACATTGTCTCCTCTTACAGGAGAGCAGATGTACTTCAGCACTGGAAAACTGCCACAGTGAAATCTCAGCCTGCCAAAGACAGATGTAAACAAGGAGTTTCCTAAATGAACTAGCATTAACACCAACTCATGCTTCCTAAACAGCATGATTACCTCACATGAGAGATCAGAATACAGACAAGTCCAGCTAGGGATTTTGACCTGCTGTACACTTAAATAAGTCTCCATAATGAACATTCACCTCACCAATGGAAATCTATCATGAAACTTGACCCATAAGCAGACCGAGTAACACAATAGTAACAGTAAGCCCAACTTACTGAAATGTTCTTGTTCAACATTACTAGTTAACACAGCTGTGTCAAACTTCACAATGTAACCGTTGTTACATTAATTGCTCAAGTTACATATCAGGATTTTTCCTCCACCATTTGGCTCTACAGTTCTCCCTGGTTTGCAGCTATTGCAAATGAGGAAAGCATGATACACTTCCACACAAAAGCCGAAACTTAATCAAGTCTGTAGGATGCTGGAGTGGTGAAACAATTCAGAGCTCTACTCTTGTGTCTGCCACTTAACTGATGACATTATGAAAGGACCATGTCTTTCACTACTTTGCCTGCATTGTCTATTTAGCTCCTTTCTCAAGGAACATGGAATCTGCAGTAATCTGAAGTCCCAGCCAAGGCCACACCGCTCTGTTGTATGAAGGGCACTCTACCTAAAATTAACAGCTAGGAGTTTGGTGCTAATTGCATCATCACACACTTTGAGACTTTAGCTGAGGATCCAGCTATTTGCAGGCAACTACCTAGTTTCACCTTCATTATTCATGAGCAAGTCCAGTAGTTGGAAATCCATTTGCACAGACATTTTTCTCTATGTAACATTAAAGCTGACATGTCCAGAATGCCTCTAGTCCTCTACTCACAGACAGATCTTCTGTGAAGCCATAATTTCTCACCTCGCCACCATCAATTTGAACCTAATGATAACCTGATACCCCTATTTGAAAGGACTGTCTCCATAGTAGCTTAGCTACCAGCCACAGCTATCCTGCTATAAACAGTGATGAAGGCACACTGTACTCTTGCAGGCCAACAGTGCCTGTACTATAGCATGGCGAACAGGATCACAGCTGGTTTCCTAGCCAGACCAGTTTCTCAACTCAGTTCACTGTGCAGACACACAACACAGAAAATGGGTGGTTATGGAAGCAAGAGCAAGGATCCTGAAGTTCCCAAGACCAGTTTCAATTAGTAGCATGAGCTTAAGGTTGTTCAACTACTGCTCATGTCTTCTACAGCCCTTGAATGCAGAAACATGGCAATCGCAATTGAGCATACTATTTAAGGAAGGAAAGAAGTAGAGGGATGTCTCTACAACAGCTATCACCAGTGGGAAGGCATACAGTAAAGTCTTGCCTAATCAGGAAAGAGAAAATGACCTGGAAATACTGTTAAATCAGTAAGTTCTCCCAATTCTTTCACAAATTAGGGAAGAGACAAGCTCTCCCTCTTCTCCACCTCCTAAGAGCTATCCAAGAGTTCTATATGCCTAAACTCAAAAGTACATGGATTTTTTTCCACAATACAGTCTTGAGATAAGAGATTTATTTTGGCTTATCTCCATTCTCCTTGTGAAAAGCCTCCTTTTACTTTCACAATCATGCATATCATTTCCCCATCCCTGCCTCAGAACAGAAATAGGGAGGTTGTTATTTTTACCTCAGTTTTTTTCCTAGTTCGTTAAGATTTGAAATATAAAGAGAAGCCTTCATATTTATTTAGCTACAGCAGTACCCACTGCATGGCAGGCACTCTAGAAGTAGAGTATGCAACAACCCCACTATATATAGCAGTATCAACTATAGAAACAAATGCAGTTTTTCTTGAGAGATTAAAAAATGTGAACAGAATAAGCTTCTGGTACTTAAATTCAGGAAATCGCACCATATATATGAGACCGAAGTCAGAAAAAATTCAGAGAATCCAACAACTAGGTGACTGGGCCTTAAAATTAATTTTGATAAAGAAAGAATAAGAAAAGTCCTACAGCACTTTGAAGTAACTAGAGGCTTGAGTTTGATGCACTAATTAGGCAAGGGACTGAAAGGTGATGACTGGAATAAAATAAGTGGATAAAGCACTTCAGAAGAATGTTGTACTAACTAGAGAAAGCAAGTTGCACGTGTGTCTGGGGAAACAAGAATAACACCTGCAAAAATATTCAAATAGCACAGGAAGGCCAGCTAGACCATGAATCATTTTGCCCAACTTCAGCCAACTAAGTAGCGAATCATCTATGCTCCCTCCACAGACTCAGGACATCTTCAGAGCAATTTCTCCTACCATTTATCTCCAGTGACTCTAAAGGGATCCAAATACCCAGCCGCCACTAATCTGACTCTTATGATGTGGCTACCGGTATACCTAAGCCAAGCAAACAGTTTGCAGCTTACCACACAACAGAGTCCCAACTCAGCCCACTTCTCTCCCTTGCTCTCAGTCACCTCCTATATGTAAGTCCCGGTACTTGTCTGTTGACAGAAAACTAGATCAGCAGAAGTGAGCATCCTTCTGCCATTTTAATGATCTGAGTTAGCTAGCTGAACAACCAAGACAACAGTCAGAACCATAGGTAGGATGGTGATGGGAACGTATGGCACTGTTCGCTTCCACAGCGCCACGCTGCTAGACTGGCTCAGCTGTGCATCCACCAGCAACCTTTCACAACCAAGGGTAGACGAGATGAATCTCACTCCAACAACCAGGATGACTATTTTGCAAAGAAGGGCAAGATAAAGTTTACTCTGCAAGAATCTAACAATGGCACCAAATATGCCAGAAAACTCCACGTTTTTTTCAGGTGGCTCTGTTAGCCGGATCTACTCTACCCATATTTAAACTAAAGCCAGTGTATACACTGCACTTCAGCTTTTTGAAAGGGCAAGGAAAATTCTGTTAAGAGAACACACATTTCTCATCATACCTTGCAAACTGAGATCTTTATGACTACCAGTACTCCCGTGCACGCTTGTGCAAAGTGTTTTCAAAGTATTTTTATCAGGTTTTAATATGACTTAACAGCTTTAAGAAAGAAGCCATCAGGGAGTGTGCTGCAAATCAGGTGAAAAAAAACCCTTGCTCTTTTTCAAGACTTTGTAAATAGAATTATAGGTAAGCTTAGATATCTCCAAGATACCTATCTTAAAAATACACACAGACGACTTAAGAACCTGCATGCCATAGTAAGGTCTGCCACCAAACAACAACAAACAGCCACACAAAAGTTTACGTAGAATCTAGTAGCCTTAAATAGCATTAAGCGTTCGTTTTACTAAACTATTCAGGAGTTCTTGTCCTGAACTATAATCTGTATTCTGTGGTGTACAAAGATGATCTGTTTGAGACTGGTATTGACAGACTATCAAGCAGTAAGACTTCACTCTTCATAAGAGGTCATAGCTGCAGTACAAGAGCTACTCCCTGCCCCCCCCCAAGTCATCAGGTTTTTGCTAAGTACCACATAACAGGAAAATGTAAATGAGAATATGAAGAACCTCCATGTTCACATTATTAAGTGCCTCGACTGCAGCCACAGAAAGGGAATCTACTATAGATTGCATCTTGAGCCCAGTCCTCCACAGACACTCTTCTGAGAAGCTGACAGAAGAGCGTTATCTTCCTCCATAAAGTCACTAAGAGATGAAAATTCCTGGTTTGATTTTCAAGTCATTTTGGTGCCTATCTGCAGCTACACCTTGCTTTCCCTGTCACTGTGAGTAATCTCTTTAATGTAAGACTTCTATGGGGCACCAAGAAGTAACCACAAGAACTAGACTCACTAATTAGAAGCTCATGGTTTGTTTTTGTTTTTTAAATAACAAGTTAAGAGCCCCAAAGATATTGGAGCTGTCTGCAGACACATGAAAACATCAATATGTGGGTTCACTCATGAAGTATCTTTTTCATTATGAAAAATCAGAGCTGAGAGTGTATTTGACTGAAAATCAAAATTAACAGGTTATACAATGGTGGAGCAAGATTAACAACTCTGCTCTTTTTTTTTTTCCCCAACATCAATCCATTGACAAACTTTGTGATCCCAAGACTAAAGTTAGAATGGTAAGTGGGCCTAACTAGCGAAAAAAAACCCAAACAGAAGATCCTCTTTTGCTAATGGAAAACTACAGCAGTCACAGAAATCAAATTTAAGGTAAACACAAGCAAGGAAGCAAATAAACAAAACAACTGAATCAGGTCAAATACCTAAGAAGCAAAATCTAGTGGCACAAATGAGTTCACTCCAAGAGTGGAGATCTTGGCGCTATGCCATAAAGCTTGCAATCTTTAGGATATCTGGTCACGAATCTACCTTTTGTAACATCTGACTATCCAGCAAAATGAACAGAAATTATAGTTATTTTTTGCTTTAAGTAAACCCTACTTATTATCTACTCGTGTATTTCCGTATTATGAAGTTAACATCTTTTGGAAAGGACACTTAGAAAGCCCAGATCCGCAACAGCCACTATACAAACTGCCATCACTCTGCATTTTTCATCCTGAAGCAGCTTAAGCCTTACGGACAGAGTCATCTG